>NC_143401.1:43933498-44254129 GCF_052110815.1 Crocodylus siamensis | reverse complement strand
TTTGGATGAGAAATTTCAACTTGATCTAGAGAAAAAATTCCAAATAATTTTCATTGAAACATACATTCCTGGAAAAAGCCTTGGTTTTGACAAATAGGGATTTTCTGTTGTGACACAATTGCATTAAAAAAAAAATCCTGTCCAGCTGCAATACTTGGGTTTAGGAACTATGGCTGTGACTAAAATGGAGTGGTCTGGCATCAGATGCAAAAATATTGTATTGCCAACTCCCAAACATTAAAAAAAAATGTTTTTTATTAAATTAATAAAATTCTATTAAATTCAAGGAACAGGTTTCAAAATCATATTTTGGAAATAATATTTGTGTGAGTTCGATGCTGAATTATATAAGGACTGAATTAAGCACAGGCTCAGACCTGTTCAATTTAAAACTTTTATTGTCTCACAAAGCCATAAACTAAAGGAGGTCTGTTGGTGCACAAGGTTCCCAAATCAAGCCCTTGCTCTCTAACCCAGAGGCTAGGTGCGGCTGCCTGATTCAGTAGTCTCAGAACTGGTCAACAGTTCATTTAAAAGGAGTCCCTTATCTTTTTTTAGGCAAAAGATACAAAACTGTACCCATGGTGGAAGTGAGGCATCTAACATAACTTTATTATTAGTTATATATGATAACACTTATACATATGCATTTCTAATTCTTACTTCTATTGGTTATTTAGTTAACTTATCTACATTATAATATCAGGTGATACGCTTTGTATTATAATTTTTACGCTTCTTATGTTAATCCTTAATGACCTTTATATTTCTTATGCTAATTTTCTATAACCTAAATACATTATTCATTTATATGTTTTTCTGGTTTTTGCAGGGTTAAAATGTCAAAGCTGACATAATATGCGGTTGTTTTTTTGTCATTGCGGTTTAGCCATGCAGTTTCCTATTCTTAACAATGTAAGCGGCGTGCCTGCTATTTTTATCATTGTTCAAAGGTCAGAAGTTCAGCATTTTCATCTAAGGGTCAGAAAGTGATTACCAGAATGTCAATCGCTGACTTCTCAACCTCCTTGAAGCATTCTGGGAGTTTTAGTGCATTGTTCTAATGCTAGGCCTTGCTTAGCATAAGCACTCTCTCACAATATTTGTCTGGTTTTTCTGTTGTTTTTTTAGTCTCAGGCCTTTGCAACATGAGAGTTTAATGTTGTCAAGTTTTGTTCTGCTACTAGGAAGTAGAATACATACTTTAACAGTTTGGATTGTCATAGAGTTTCTTTATTTTACTAACTGGGGCTTTAAGGAAAATACACATCATGAGATTCACAGTGCACCTGAGAGTATTGGAAGTACTGGGAAGAGCTGAGCATGACATCTGTATTGAAACATCTACTTATTTTAATGACATTCCATGATAGCATCACTTCTTTATCACCTCTTGCCATGGGAAACAGAACCAGGTTCTGTTTTGGCAGAGTAGGGAAGGAGAGTTAAGGTTCTACTGTGAGTACTACTGTGAGTAGTTCTGGTCGTCACATCTCACAAATGATCTATATAATTCAAAAGGTACAGAGAATGGAAGCAAAAATGATCAGGGGCCTGGAATGGTACTCAAATCAGGAAAGACTAAGAGGGCTAGGACTCTCCAGTTTGGAATGGAGAAGTCTGAAGGGGAATATGACAGAGGTCTGTGAAATCATGAAAGGTGTGAACTAAGTGAACAGGAAACTGTGACCATGGCCCAGAATACTAGAACTAGGGGACACCTGATGAAATTAGTAGGTGGCAGGCTAAAAACTAACAAGAGAAAGTGCTTCTACTGCAATACATAGTTAACTTGTGGAAGTCATTGCCACAGGAGGCAGATAGCATAGCTGGGTTTTAAAAGGGCCTGGATACATTTATAGATGACAGAGCTGTTAATGGCTAATGAACAGAGTGCTTGGAGATATTTCCTCTGGCATCTCTAAAAGAATAAATGGTGGATGCCAGGGAGGATATTGAATGAGGGATAGGTCACTCTAAATATCTCTGGGTCAATGCTCTCCCTGTATAATATCCACTTTGGCCACTGCTGGAGACAGGATACTGGCCTAGTTGGACCATTTGTCTCACTCAGTATGGTACTATTTATGTTCTTATGAAAGAGAATAGGTGACAGAAGGAAAACAGAGAAATATTACTGAGGTAAACATAGGATATAGCTTAACACAATCCAGTATTTACAGTCATTATGGTTCTATAACACATATAATAAAAGGCTTAATATCTGGTTCCCAACCCCTTGAACCATCCAGTCTCTGGATTGCTTCCTTGTTAACTCTGTTTCCTTATTTTGATGAATAGTCTATGAAATGTGGTTGATTTATTTGCTTTGCGTAAACTTGACTATTGGTGAGACTGGAGGAAAACAAGGAACATATTTTGAAGAAATCCAGCTTATAAAATGATAATAACTATTGCTGTGTTGAAAGTGCTTTCAAATAAAAAATTCTATTCATATCATCTTATGAATGTAAGGAAGAAAAATACTGATGTAACATTGCTATAGATTTATGTTTTTAATTAAAATATTTTCCTTGAAATTTTAGTAATACACGTTTTCTCTAAAGACAAATGGAAACTTCACAGGGCATCTAGAACTCCCGACACCATCAAAATGACACCCTTTATGGGCGAGAAAAGGACATTGTTGCATTCATCATACCTCCTCGTCATGTTGTATTTTAACAAGAAGTGTCCAGAAGAATGACCAGAGTTAATCTATTATCTGAGTCTCCTCACAGGTGGCTTGTCTCTGTTTGCATATACAGCAAATCATTGCAAACAGGTTTTGCTGGGGAGCCTTATGGTTTATAGGTGGTAGCTTTACTAGGATATCCAAAAGGGAGACTTCTGTTGGTAATCAGTAGGAGCTAGGATTAATTCAGCATGGCTGGATAATCTTAATTGTATATTTTGTCCTTGAGATAAAGGATTATTCAGAGTCTTCCAAGTTCTTTGACTACGTGATGAAAATAGCAGTTCTGGCTAGAATAAACTCCTTTGGAGATGTGGTCATTGAAAATATTCATAGGCAAAGAGGGACATTCAGACATATGAAGTAAAGTTTTAAGTTCATAAAGTTGCAATATTTATGTGGTAGGGGAATCCAAGTTATAAGTACAAACAAATACTGTGGCTGTGTGCATTTTTTTAAACATCTATGCGAAATGCATACAGTTATGTAAATATTCACACAGTTATGTAAATATAAAGACATGGACTGGGTCTTGAAATTAATCTTATCCTCCCAACAGTTGAGTTAGTTTCTATATGTCAAGAATGAATGTGGAGTGCTGCAAGCGTGACCATGCTAGCAATTTTCTATTGCCTCTGCTTATGACCACTTTTTTCTGGCTGACAGGAAGCCTTAGTCTCTAGGCAAATCTGGCACCTCTCACAAGTTATTTAAAATATATATACAACATCAAAAATGCACTTTTTAGTCAGTTTTAGGATAAAAATGTATGAAAAGCTCCATGCATCACAAAGTTCTGTTGTAGGATAAGCCACAGGTAAGCTATAGGACTTCTCAATTAGCTAGTTACCTTGGAATAAAAAGGAGAAATAAGAAATATACTTTTGCTCCTTCTAGCCTTCCATTCTAAATTATACATTGTGTTGTATGTAAGGGACTAGGACTATGTGAATAGTTATCTTTTGGCATACCTGCTCAAAAAATAAAAACAAGAATTTTGATTAAACCTGAACAGAGAATATTTTTTCCCCTCACTGAAATGGAAAAGGAAAAGGAAAAACAAATTTAATTTGACTCTGAGTAAAATGTTTTGTTTTGGCCACTTCTAGAAAAATATTTACGGGGGGAGGGGGCAATTAGTATACACACCTAAGATGTGAGATCATTAGATTTAATTTCTATTGCTATACGAGTGAACTTGAACCCACGTCTCCCACCACCTAGAAGGGTATCCTGCCCTACCAGGTTAGACAGTCATTCATATTCATTCTTCTTTTAATAACTGCTTAATTATTTTCTACAACGTGGAACCGGTTTCCCCCTGCACTCCCCACCCTCCTTGCTCCTCTCTCCTTTCCCACAGCACAGACAGTAGCCAGCACAGAGTATGCTAGCTAATGCTGAGAGGTGTCTCTGTAAAGCAGATGGGACAGTGTCCTCTTAGAGTTTTTTGGAGCTACTCAACATGTAGCTGGTAATTAGGGCTGTGCAAAGTTTTGGTTTGAGATTCAATTTGGCTTGATTTGAAGGTCAAATCTCTAAATCCAAATTGAATCACTAGAAGCTTAAAACTTTCTGAATTGATTTGGAGGCTCCATGCTAATGAAAAAAAAAGTAAACAGCAGCAGGGCTTGAAATAGCAGGGACTATGGGTGGAACAAAGGAGGGACAAAGGTGGAGTAAGTGCTAATGACCATGAACCAAGTTGTATAAATATGGAAAGAACTAATGTTCGGGGTGGCTCCCTGGTTTGTTGGACCTAGTTTGAAGCTGTCTTCATTTTGAATAAAGATGTTGACTAGCAATGTGTGCAGGTGATGCGTGAGGGCATCGATTCATTGTCTCCCTACTCATTGGGTGTCGCATGGAGTCGAGGTTTAACATCTTGGCATAGTCAGCAATACTGACACACGTTTGGAGGGGGCTGATCATCCCGGTCTACCAGGGTAAGGCCCAGTGGTGTATTAGGTTCTCTTTGGCCAGCTCAGCTATCGTACCCCATCTTATACTTTCCCCAGTAGCATGGCAGTGGGTTCAGAGGCTTTTGTTCTGTGTGTGTTGCGGGGGTCCGGGGGGTCTCAGAGATTTTACTGAGAGTTGAGTTAAATGGAATGGAGGTTCATTGCAGGGACCCCAGGAGTGTCCATCTAGCCCAACTTGGATTACGGCCTGAGGGTGAGACGAGGGAATTTTCAGTGAAAAATCATGGAATCAGGCCTTCTGTAAAGCAGCTGCCCTCCAGGCATTGTCCTGGGGTGTTCAAGTCTTATGGTTTAAGTGTCAAGAGAAGGAGAAACTTTGTCAGAAAATGGATGATCTAATTTGTCAACTTAAAGAAATTGTTCAATTGCACTTCACTGCTTGCTGTTGAGATAAAAGAAAGAGACTCAGAAGATATGTGAAGCGCCAAGCAAGAAATCGAGTCCCTCAAGTCCAGGCTGATCTAGACAGCATGGAGCAATAGGCACCTAGGGAGGAGGAATCCCCAGCATACTTACCTCCTCAGCAGCTCAGCAGCTGAAAGGGATCTTGGAGTCATAGTTGAATCCAGGATGAACATGAGCCAACAGTGTAACAAAGCTGAAGGAGATGGGTGCACAGGTGGTTTTCTTTTCTATACTGCCAGTGAGTGGACGTAGCATGAATTGTGCATTGCGGAGACCAACTGGCAGCTACAGGAATGGTGCTTCGAGGCAGGCTTTGGCTTCTTCAGCCACGACTGACACATCACACATCACAGAGGCTGACCCCTGCTCTGCTAGTAAGGGCAGTAACTCCTGCGATGGTGTCGACACGGAGTTCTGCCAGGGCCTCTGCCCAGGGGGCGCAGCCTTCCCGGGGCTTGTCCGAGGCCTCCACCCAGACGGAACCCTCGGGGGGGCTGCCGTCCTCCAACCCCCTGGCCTGCGGGAACTGCCCGGCAAGGTCTGGGGGGGCAGGGACTGGGGACTCCTGCACCTGTCCTGTAGGTATCCGCCTTAGGACCCTGGAGGAACGGGTGCGGGGGCTCCTGGAGGAGGTTAGCAGGCTGAGGGGAATCCGTGAGGCAGAGGAGGAAATTGATAGGTATTTTCTTTCTCTGCAGGGTGGTACGACCGAGGAGAGGGCAGCCCGGGATGAGCCCTCCACTGCTGAGTGGCAGACGGTCTCCCGTGCCAGGGCTATTAACCATGTTGCGGCACCAGTTCCTCCTGTCCATCTGGAGAACAGGTACGAGGCCCTGGCAGCCCTGGAGGAGGAGGGAGCAGTGGAAGATACCAGGGAGGAGACTCTGCGCACACAATGTCCTGTGCAGGCGGCGGGAGTCAAGAGGCCTAAGAGGAGGAAGCGTCGCGTCATCGTGATTGGTGACTCCATCCTGAGAGGTACGGAGGGCCCCATCTGTCGCCAGGATCCCTCAGCACGTGAGGTCTACTGCCTGCCCGGAGCGAAGATTCAGGATGTGAAGGGGATGCTCCAGTCCATCATCCAGCCCACCGATTATTACCCCATGGTTCTTGTCCATGTGGGTACTAACGATGCGGCCAAGAGAGCCCCTGATCGCCTGATGGAGGACTACCATGCTCTGGGAGGCGTGCTGAGGGAGATGGGTGCACAGGCGGTCTTCTCTTCCATCCTGCCAGTGAGCGGTCGAGGCAGACGCCACAAGGTGTGCATAGCGGAGACCAACTGGAGGCTACAGGAATGGTGCTTCGAGGCGGGCTTTGGCTTCCTCAGCCATGACCGGCACATCGTGATGAGAGACATGCTGGGATGGGATGGGCTCCACCTTTCCCCTAAAGGTAAGCGTGTGTTCTCTTCCAGGTTGGTGAACCTCCTTCGGCGGGCTTTAAACTAGGCTCGTCGGGGGAGGGGGAAGATGAGGGCGGAGGAGACGATGAACTACCAGGCCCAGCAATAGCCAGCGAGCCCAGACCAATGGTCAAAAGGGAGAAACAGGTAAGTGATGGGGGACGGGGCATTGCTGAGACTAGGGGGTCAGTGGGCACAACCGTTGGAGGCCTCAAATGCCTCTACACGAATGCTCGAAGTATGGGGAAGAAGCAGGAGGAACTCGCCCTCCTCCTAGCTGTGACCGGCCCTGACATAGTGGGGATCACAGAAACGTGGTGGGACTCATCGCATGACTGGGCGGTGAGTGTCAAGGGCTATAGGCTATACAGGAGGGACAGGATAGGAAGGAAAGGTGGAGGAGTAGCACTCTACATCAAGGAGGAATATACTTCCTCGTCAATTAGCAAGGGGGTAGAGGGGGGGCACTCTGAGGTGCTCTGGGTCAGAGTAAAAGACAGTCCAGGGGATAGAGACTTAACGGTGGGAGTCTACTATAGACCTCCCAACCAGGGAGAAGAGCTCAACCAGGAATTCTTAGGTCAGCTCACAGAGGCAGTGAGGGCTAAGGATGTGGTCATCATGGGGGACCTGAACTTCCCAGACATCTGCTGGGAAGAGCAGTCAGCCAAGTCTGACCGCTCACGTCGGTTCTTAGCCAGAGTGCAGGACCTCCATCTAACCAAGGAGGTGCACAGACCCACCAGGGGAGACACCTTGTTGGACCTGGTGCTGGCCACGGGTGACGACCTGGTGAGGGGGCTGCAGGTGATGGGCCACCTGGGAGACAGTGATCATCGCTTGCTGGAATTCACCATCCAGCGTAAGGTGGCAAAGGGCTGCAGCAAGGCAACAGCCCTAGACTTTAGGAGGGCTGACTTCAACAAGCTAAGGAGGATTGTTGGGGAAGCGCTGAGGACCCAGAGGGGAAGGGAGCCAGATGTCCAAGGTGAGTGGTTGCTCCTTAAGGAGACGATCCTCCATGCCCAAAGGGAGGTAATCCCAACAAGGGTCAAAGGGAGCAGGAGGGCACATAAACCCCCATGGCTCACTAGGAGCATCCGGGAATGTCTCCTTGCTAAAAGGGAGACAGACACCCAATGGAAGGATGGGGTCATCACCAAGAAGGACTATGTTACAGTTGCCCGAGGATGTAGGGGGGGCAGTCAGGAAGGCCAAGGCAGAGATGGAGATAGGACTAGCTTCCCGGATTAAGGACAATAAGAAGTCCTTCTTCAAATACATAGGGGGTAAAAAGAGGGTCCCGGGTAATGTGGGGCCCCTGCAGGACATGATGGGCAACTTAGTCGTCATGCCAGATGACAAAGCTAACATATTTAATGATTTCTTTGCCTCTGTTTTCCTAAGTAGGGACCAGTTCAGCCACCTCCCTGCTGGGCCCCCCTCGGGCCCCGGGAGAGACACGCCTGGGCCAGGGGTTAGCGAGGAGTTAGTTAGGGTACTTCTGGAGAGGCTGGACGTGTTCAAGTCCGCTGGTCCGGACGATCTTCACCCTAGGGTTCTACAGGAACTGGCCGAGGTCATTGCGGGACACCTGGCGCGGCTCTATGAGCACTCGTGGTGCTCTGGCGAGGTGCCGGAGGACTGGAAGAGGGCCAATGTGGTCCCTATCTTCAAAAAGGGAAAAAAAGAGGACCCGGGAAATTACAGGCCAGTTAGTCTTACCTCAATCCCGGGTAAGCTCTTTGAAAAAATTATCCTGGCACACATCCAGGAGGGCCTTGCGGGGGAATGCATGCTCAGGGGCAACCAACATGGGTTCATCAGTGGCAGGTCTTGTCAGACCAACCTGGTGGCCTTTTACGATCAGGTCACCAAATCATTAGACGCAGGGGTTGCTGTGGATGTAGTCTTTCTGGACTTCCGGAAGGCTTTCGACACTGTCTCTCACCCTGTCCTTATCAAAAAGCTGGGAGACTGTGGTGTCGATGCCCACACAGTTAAATGGGTCGCTAACTGGTTGGAGGCCCGCACCCAGAGGGTGGTGGTGGATGGGTTCTTCTCGACCTGGAAGGACGTGGGCAGTGGGGTTCCGCAGGGCTCGGTCCTCGGGCCCGCACTGTTCAACATCTTCATCAGTGACTTGGATGAGGGGGTAGAAAGCACCCTGTTCAAGTTTGCTGATGACACTAAGATGTGGGGAGATGTGGGTGCACTAGAAGGGTGCAATAGGCTACAAGCTGACCTTGACAGGTTGCAACGGTGGGCGGATGAGAATAGGATGGGGTTTAACACTGATAAGTGCAAGGTGTTGCACATGGGGAGGAAGAACCAGCACCACACTTACAGGTTGGGGAACTCCCCTCTTGCCAGCACGGAGATGGAAAAGGATCTTGGAGTCGTCATTGACTCCACGATGAACACGGGCCAGCAGTGTGGGGAGGCAGTCAAGAAGGCCAAACGTACCCTGTCATGCATCCACAGATGCATCTCGAGCAGGTCCAGGGAGGTGATCCTCCCCCTCTATGCGGCACTGGTCAGGCCGCAGCTGGAGTACTGCGTCCAGTTCTGGGCGCCACACTTCAAGAGGGACGTGGACGATATGGAAAGAGTCCAGAGGAGGGCCACTCGTATGATCAGGGGTCAGCAGGGCAGGCCTTATGAGGAGAGGCTACGGGACCTGAACCTGTTTAGCCTCCACAAGAGAAGGCTAAGGGGGGACCTTGTGGCCTGCTACAAACTGGTCAGGGGGGATCAGCAGGTATTGGGGGAGTCCCTGTTCCCCAGTGTGCTGCCAGGAGTGACCAGGAATAACGGTCACAAGCTGGCAGAGGGTAGGTTTAGATTAGATATTAGGAGGCGCTACTTCACAGTCAGGGCGGCTAGGGCCTGGAACCGGCTTCCAGGGGAAGTGGTGCAGGCTCCTAGCCTGGGGATTTTTAAAAGGAAGTTAGATGAGCACGTTGCCAGGGTCATCTGACCCCGGTGCTCTTTCCTGCCATGGCAGGGGGTCGGACTAGATGATCTACCTAGGTCCCTTCCGACTCTAGCTACTATGAAACTATAAAACAATGAGAGACATGCTTGCATGGGATGGGCTCCACCTTTCCCTTAAAGGTAAGCGTGTGTTCTTGTCTAGGTTGGCGGACCTCCTCCAGCGGGCTTTAAACTAGGCTCATCGGGGGAAGGGGAAGTTGTGGGTGGAGGAAACATCGGACTGCCAGACCGAGCAACACCCATAACTACAGCCCAGCCTAGACCAACGAGCAAAACAAATAAACAGGTAAGCGACAGGGGCAGGGCAACACTGGGACAAGGGGTTCAGTACACAAGTAGGCCTCAAATGCCCACAGAAGGCCTCAAATGCCTCTACACAAACACTTGTAGTATGGGAAACAAGCAGGAGGAACTCACCCTCCTGCTATCTGACACCATCCAGGACATAGTGGGGATCACTGAAACGTGGTGGGACTCAACACATGACTGGGCGGTGAATGTTGTAGGCTATAAGCTGTACGGGAGGGACAGGATAGGAAGGAGAGGTGGGGGCATGGGAATCTATATCAAGGAGGAATACACATCCTTGTCAATTAGCAAAGAGTCAAAGGAAGGGCACTCTGAAGTACTTTGGGCTACAGTACAAGGCAGTCGAGGGGAAAGACACTTAACGGTAGGGGTCTACTACAGACCTCCCAACCAGGGGAAAGAGTTTGACCAGGGATTCTTAGGTCAGCTCACTGAGGTAGTGAAGTCTAAGGATGTGGTAGTCATGGGGGACCTGAACTTCCCGGACATCTGCTGGGGAGAGCAGTCAGCCAGGTCTGAACACTCATGTAGGTTCTTAGACAGAGTGCAGGTCCTCCATGTAACCCAGGAGGTGCACAGCCCCACCAGGGCCTAGTTGGACCTAGTGCTGGCCACGGGTGATGACCTGGTGAGAGGGCTGCAGGTGCTCGACCACCTGGGCGACAGTGATCATTGCCTGCTGGAATTCACCATCCAGTGCAAGGTAGCAAAGGCCTGCAGCAAGGCAGCAGCCCTAGATTTCAGGAGGGCAAACTTCAATGAGCTAAGAAGAATAGTTGGGGAAGCACTGAGGTCCCAGAGGGGAGGGGAGCCAGGTGTCCAAGCAGAGTGGTGGCTCCTTAAGGAGATGATCCTCCAAGCCCAAAGGGAGGTAATCCCAATGCAGATCAAAGGGAGCAAGGAGGGCACACGCTCCCCCATGGCTCACCCAATGGAAGGGAGGGGCCATCACCAGGGATGGCTATTGTGCAGTTGCTCGGGGATATAGGGGGGCAGTTAGGAAGCCCGAGGCAGAGATGGAACTGGGACTAGCTTCCCAGATTAAGGACAATAAGAAGTCCTTCTTTAAATACATAGGGGGTAAAAAGAAGGTTCCGCGTAATGTGAGGCTTCTGCAGGACACGTTGGGAAATTTGGTCATCACACCAGACAACAAAGCTAACATGTTTAACGATTTCTTTGCCTCTGTCTTCCTAAGTAGAGACCAGAACAGTCACCTCCCTGCTGGGCCCCCCTTGGGCCCCAGGGGAGGCACACCTGGGCCAAGGGTTAGTGAGGATCTAGTTAGGGAACTTCTGGAGGGACTGGATGTATTCAAGTCAGCCGGTCTGGATGATCTCCACCCTAGAGTTCTAAAGGAATTGGCTGAGGTCATTGCAGGACCCCTGGCACAGCTTTACGAGCACTCGTGGTGCTCTGGTGTGGTGCCGGAGGACTGGAAGAGGGCTAACATTGTTCCCATCTTCAAAAAGGGGAAATTATAGGCCAGTTAGTCTTACCTCAATCCTAGGCAAGCTGTTTGAGAAAATTATTCTGGCACGCATCCACAAGGGGCCAGCTGGGGACTGCATGCTTAGGGGCAACCAAAACAGGTTCATCAGTGGCAGGCCCTGTCAGACCAACCTGGTGGCCTTCTACGATCAGATCACCAAATCATTAGATTCAGGGGTAGCAGTGGACATAGTCTTACTGGACTTCCGGAAGGCTTTCGACACTGTCTCTCACCCCATTCTCATCAAGAAACTGGGGGACTGTGGTGTTGACACCCACACAGTCAAATGGGTCACCAACTGGCTGGAGGGCCGCACCCAGAGGGTGGTAGTGGATGGGTACTTGTCAACCTGGAAGGACGTGGGCAGTGGGGTTCCACAGGGCTTAGTCCTCGGGCCCACACTGTTCAACATCATCAGAGACTTGGACGACGGGGTGAAAAGCACCCTGTTCAAGTTTGCTGATGACACTAAGATGTGGGGGGATGTGGGCACGCTAGAAGAAAGCAACAGACCTAGACAGGTTACAAGGGTGGGCAGGCGAGAATAGGATGGGAATCAACACAGAAAAGTGCAAAGTGATGCACCTGGGGAGGAACAACCGGCACCATACCTACAGGTTGGGGAACTCCCCTCTTGCTAGCACAGAGGCAGAAAAGGATCTTGGAGTCATCATTGACTCCAAGATCCTTTTCATCATTGGCTCCGAGATGAACATGGGCTGGCAGTGTGGGGAGGAAGTCAGGAAGGCCAACCGTATCTTGTCATGTATCCACAGATGCATCTCGAGCAGGTCTAAGGAAGTGATCCTGCCCCTCTATGCAGCACAGGTCAGGCCACAGTTGAAGTACTGCATCCTGTTCTGGCCGCTGCACTTCAACAGGGATGTCGACAGCATGGAGAGGGTCCAGAGGAGGGCCACTCATATGATCAGGGGACAACAGGGCAGAAGTTGAAATCCGGTGTTGAGCTGCTGACCAGCACTTAGCAGTACCCACCCCAAATCAAGATGAAATTAACAGTCCCTTGGCATTTTATTCCTGGAGGCTAAGCCTTAGAGAACAAAAATATGGAAGTTGTCAGAAGGCGTTGCTAAGCATGTATTGGGTTCTGCAAAAATACAACTGTCTAGTAGGCAGAGAAGCTGTATGCATTCAAATGCTGCACAACCCCCATCAATTGCTTAAAAATGGAGAATTTTTAAAGGGAAGGTTAAAAACTCCATTTTTTACTATCACTGGATAATGCAAGAATTCAGTTTCAGCACCTTTCTTCCACAGAAATTAACATTTGGGGTTGGGTAACCCCTGAAAAATCACATGTGTGTTACCCTGGACAAACCACCTGGCCATAGTGTAGCTCCATAACAGGCACAATCAGGTTAAATATTATGATTTATTGATGGAAGTTTCACAGGAACTGGAGAAGCTGCTTGGGCAGCTTGTGCCATTGTGGTACCCCAAAAGACAGAAGCCTGGTTACTGCCCAAAGCCACCAGCCAAGAAGCAGAGCCATAAGTCTAATTGCACTTCAAAATATGTCTAACAATTCCTGTTTATCTGATGTTATAGTCACAGACAGTGAGGATGTATACAAAGGAGAAATACAAATGTTAGGATGGTGGGTCGCCAAGGAAGTCAAAGATGCTCAAAGATCTCCAATTAGGCACCCAATCATTTGGGAATGCATCATTCAGGTAGCACAATGAAAGCAACTTAAAATGGTCAAAGTTAAAAGCCACTGTAAATCCAGGTGGGGAGCTGCACAGAAGAATGAAGCAGAGAAAGAAGCACATAACTTCCTCCTCATTGTAGTCGATTCCTTTACAAAATGGGTAGAAGCCTTCTCTACGGTGGAAGAAATCAAACTCTGTGTTGTGGTTGAATCACAACTGACAGCCAACTTTTCTTTATTTAGGGCTATACTGTGATCACAGAGAGGATTTCATATAACAAGGAGAATCACCCACTTGTCTGTTTCAAAGGAATCCTCCTCCTCTCTAAGTTTTCAAGCATTTTTTTATACTTAAGATAGATAAAGAGAAAAAAAAATATGATCTTGGAGAAACTAAAACAAGTTCACTTAATTGGACATCTGTGCGCAGGGTAATAAGACATGCAGGATTCCTTATCTCAAAACTTGTAACTGAAATAAGGAGTATCAGCTCTTCTGGTCTTTATCTGTTTTTCTAGTTAAGTAGGCCAGAGGCCTGACTAAATTTATTACCACACTACTCACAATGAGACTGCTAAAACAATAGCTAGCTTGCTGGTTTATCAGGTGTTTACCCAATGGGGTGTCCCTAAAGTCATAGACAGTGACCAAGGTCCAGTATTTACAGCCACCCTCACAAATAAGTTAAATTTTGGGCATTGAATAGAAATGGTACATCCCATATCATCCTCAGGCTGCAGGACAAGTGGAATGCATGAATCAAACCATTAGCTGGAGTTTTGAAAGGGGCTATCCATCACTGGAATAAATTGAGACGAAGTGTTTCCCTTCAATCTAATGAGAATTCAGGCATGTTCCGCTGGCAGCACCAAACACTCCCCTTTCAAATTAATGACGGGTCAAGAAATGCCATGTTGGGTAGAGAATGGAAAGCCAAGTATTATATTAATTGATGCCATTCAATGGAACTCCCACACAGGAGTAAGTATTGTTAGGGTAACCATATTTGGATTTTGGGGAGCATTGGATTTACAGCTGAATAAAGGCTTGTATCTGTGTCTCAGCAAAAGCTGCTGGTCACAAGGCAAAATGATGTATTAAAGTAACTTTGCAAATGCTTAAGTAAGCAGTTTCCTAAAAATGGGATAGTGTGCAACATGCATAATTCCTTGTGTAAGGAGAACAAGATGCAGCCCACCAGCTATCATCAGGAGATAAAGCAGAAGCAAGGCCTTGGAGATGGTGCTGAAATTAGCAAAGTACCAGAAAGAACCAGCAAGTGACCAAAAGAAGCCAGGTTCAAAGTCTTATGCATGCGCTCTTAGCAAAGAGGGATGTAAAGAATGAAATGAATAGGCAATGCCATGCTAATGAAGTAAACAGTAAACAGAGGTGGAGCTTGAGATGGGAGGAGAAATGGGTGGAACAAAGGAGGAGTATAGGTGGAATGAATGTTAATGAGTATGAACCAAGGTGTATAAAATGTGGAAAAGAACTAATGTTCAGTGCAGGTCCCCAGTTTATTGTTTTTTTGGGAACTTTGCCCGAAGCTGTCTCCATTTTGAATAAAGCTGTTGTGAACAATGTGTGCAAGTAGCGTTTGCTCCTGCTTGCTCTGGCTAATGAGTAACAGGATCCATGAGTGATTGCCGTCTCCCTAGTCATTGTGCACTGCATGGAGTCGGGGTCTAACATCTTGGCATAGTTGGCAGGTGTGACAGATGTGGGACAGATAGTTTAGAATCCTGTGCACACCAGAAAATGAAAGCAAACAGCACAGAAAGAGACAAGGTTTGTTACTAGATATCTGCTCAGGCAGTGGCAGAGAATTTGTGAATTACAAGTGAGAAGAAACTTAGTTCTCCCCCTGCTTCTCCAGGAACAGTGAAAAGCCTAGAAGAAATAAAGATTGTTAACAGCTGTGTAAAGAGAAATCAGTGCACAGAATTTCTCTGAGTTACTCTGAGCAGAGAAGGAGGAGTGAGCATATCAGAGGCATGTGTTGTTTTTCTCTGCTAAAGTTTTCTTTTTAAGGTGGAAAAAGCTTTAATAAAGGAATTGTGTGTCACCCATGGTCTTTTAGGAAAACTTTCTTAGTCCTAAAGTAAAGCTTGCTGAGCTTTCAGCTGTAACAGAAAGAGATTTGATGGACAAATTTGTTTGTGAAGAGCAAAGCAAGAAGGGGCCACTAATGAAAATGGATTAATGTGAAGTCTGTAGCCCAGAAAAAGAATATGATTAAGATCTGTTAAGGAAAGGAAAAAGTGTTGGGATTCTAGAAAGTTGCTAGAGAGAAAAGAAGAAAGAAAGATCTAATAAAGAGTCTGTAGGACCTTAAAAACTCCCCAAGTAATCTGGCAGTCCAGAGAAGACGCACAGAATAAAATTCACAGTTAGAGCTGCCAGAGCCAAGAGCCTGCAATCCAGCTGACTTGAAGTAGGGCCAAGAAGCCCACAAGTTAGAGACTGTGCCCATAAAAAGTAGAGAAAACCAGAGCAGGAGAGTAAAAGACCTCCCAGGTGTGGTTAGTGTAGTAAAGCTACCTGTAGCAGGGTAGGCTCTACAAAATGCTGCATCATAACCACTCTAGGGAAGAGGCAGAGACAAATACAAAATGCCTTGAAACCCTAGCTTCTGCCTTCTTGTAAGTTATCCTTCATTAAGGAAAGGCTAGGGGGAGCATGCTGCAACAGAAAAAAACCCTTGCTACAAGCCAAGGAAAAGAGATGTGTGGCATAGAATGCTTATCACTTTAACAGAAGAATACTGGTATAATCGCAGCCTCTGCAAAGTGCAAGGAGGAAAAATTTTTAATGAGCGCTGATATAAAAGATAGGTTAACTTGCTAAATTGAGTAGGTCATAAGTTCAGTTCAAGCATGAGTAGTTCATAAGTTTATAAGTTCATAAGAATTTGTCTAACAAATTGATTAGTAGGCAATTTAACCCATACATATATGACTAAGATATGTAATACTAAATATAATCGTAAGGAAATCTAAGTACTAATACAGAAGAAATCTATTCTGAGGCTCAGCCTGACCCAACTGGAAAGAGGAAGACGACCCAGATCCAACTGGAAAGAGGAAGTCTCCCTAAACTGCAAAGGGGAAGATGCCCTTATGATGACGCCTATTGCAAGAGATAATTATAACTAACTGAAAACTATGTAACAATGACTAATCTTATTGCGCACGCAACTAACCATACCATATGTAAGACAAATATATAAATATGGAAGGTCAAACCCCTCTCGGGGTATCGCTTGGCCCTTAAGGTGGGAGTCGACCCTTCTGCAGGAGTAATAAAAATTGTTGCTGGCACTCTCACGTCTCTTGACTAATATTATCATGGCTAGTGCCCACGACGCAAGACCAAGTAGTCCTTTCCTGTTTGGATGGCTAACTTGGGTTTTGCTGACAAATTTGGTGACCTAGATGGGACCCTAGCTCTCCAAGCCCGCGCTACCATCCCCTACATCAAAGCCTAAGCTGGCTACGGGGTAAGTTTGCCCTAAGGGGGTCTTGTGGGGGGTTGGCAGCTCTGGCACGGAGATATGGTGATCCCAGACCAAAGATTAAAGGAGTGCCAGTCAGGTGCCCTGAGTACAGTGTTTCTTGGGCCTGTACCTTGAGTACAGTGTTTCTCAGGCAAAAATTGAAATATGCTCACACTGGTTTTAAAATATTTGACTTTGCTTTGTTATATGTGCTTGTTCGGTCTTGTCTCTGTGTTTTAGGCCTGTCCTCTCCCAGTTCCTTACCTTGGTGACTCAGGCAATCCTAGTGGGTTGTCCGTCCGACCCTTTTGGGCCGGGAAAGCTGTGTGGCGCAGTTTATGTCTCTATTCATGCACTGAGGAACTGATTCCTATCTCTCCTTTCTCTCTCTCTGATAAGTCCCCTTTCCTGTTTGGGGCACCGGTCAGGCCTGTGGTCACTTTGAGGAGTCCCCTTCCCTGTTTGGGGCACTGACTAAGTTTAGTTTAAAGGTCAGCTCTGGTATTCTGTTTTATAAGACAAAGGGGTACCCCGCCGGGGGAGATAACATGGGACAAACAGGATGTGTCCTTGTCCCTCTAGGAAGTCCCCTCGGAATTGTTCTGTCAGGTTGGACTGAAATCCCGGGAACTAATCAGGTTAAGAAGTCTAGACTAATTCAGTTGTGCACAACTGCTTGGCCTCGGTATACTTACGAGGATCCAAGTCGACAATGGCCTAGTCTTGGGTCGTTTGACCAAGAAGTTTTACTATATCTTAGATGGTTTTTAGAGAGCTCCCATCTACGTCAGATGGATTTCTGGTATGTTTGGGCAAATGGGGTCATTTTAAATAAAAGAGATTGTAGCAATAACAATCCAGCAAAAACTCTAGCCTAGCACTTGGCCCTCTCTTCGAGTCCATCCAGAGAAACCTTTTGAGGCTTTACCACTACCATACATTCCAACAGCTCCTTGTTCTGAGGAGGATGAATGGCGCCCGGCTGGACGGCCGCCTTGCCCTGTCTCAGACCCAGACTCAGCCTCATCCCCAGGGTCATCGTTGTCCTCAATAATGGAGGGCGATCTGAAGGTTAAAAGCTCTCCGAAAGATAGTCCTTCACCCTGAGCACCGGTTGATAGCTCTCCAGTATCCACCCATACAAGAAGTCAGGATAAAGAAAGGGTGCCTGCCTGCCTAGCCCCATTACGTCAGTATCCCATCCCCATTTTAGAAGAAGTCAGTTTTCCATAGACCTATATCCCATTTAACCCTCAGGTCCTCGTTCTCTGGCAAACTAATACTCCCAAGTTTAGGGATGACCCAGAAGTGGTGAGACGTAGAGTCAAGACTATAATCAACACCCACAATCAAACTTGGACAGCTATGAATCAGCTTTTGGACACTCTTCTCAGTAAGGAAGAGAAAACAGAAATTATCAATCAAGGAAATTTATGGGCCATAGAAGGCGACGGTCAGGACTGCACAGCCTGGCCCCTAGATCCTCTGAACTGGGATCCAAATAATGATGATTTGAGGCTTCTACAATGAGCCCAACGAACCCTTCTTGAAGGGTTAAAGAGAGCAGGGCGGAAGGAGGCACATTGGACCAAGGTCCAAGCCATTAAACAAGGACTAAATGAGCACCCCAATGATTTTTGCCAGAAACGTTTGAGCACCATGATTAGATATGGTGGTGATTTTAACCCTAATAACCCTACCAATCAAACAGTGGTAAATTCCACCTTTGTAGGCCAAGCCACTGAAAATATAAGGAAGTATATTACTAAACACCACCCTGATTGGAATACTAAGACGCTTCCTCAGTTAGTTGCTCTAGCTACTTATGTTTTCGACCGGTGTCCCGAAGTTCCAAGGCAAGAAAAATTAAAATTGAAACAAAAAGAAGGAAACATGTTGGCTGCCGCCCTCACCCAACACTTTCAAGCTGCGCCTCGCCATACCTATGGCCAAGGCTGAGGGAGAGGACAAGGACAAGGAGGGTTCCACCCTAAATCACCCCCAATATTTAATCAACCAGCAGGGCCACGGCCAAATGATACCTGTAATTATTGCAGGCAGAGAGGACATTGGAAGAAAGATTGCTCAGTTCGTCTGGGGGGGCCCCCCACACCATATCCAACTCCGCGTTCGGCTGCCGCACTGCCTGAAATTGACTATCACTAGCAACTCCTAGGAGATTTACTTGAGTCTGATGAGTGACTAAGGGGTGGGGGGGAGGCTTTTCCACAAAATGAATTGCAGAAATTCAAATGTAACCACATATAAAATAAGGTGTCCTTCTTCTGAACCATATGTTAACATAAAAGTAAAAGGCCAGGTTTATAAATGTTTGGTCGACACTGGTGCAGATCTTTCTTCACTCGGTGTTTCCCCAGGGCAGGCTAATTTACCAATAAGGGGGGGTCAGGCAAGTAATGGGACTATCAGGTAGGCTATTTTATGCCCTGTATAGTGTCTCTACCAAGGTCACTATTGGACCCCTTTCCACTGAACATGCTTTCTTATTGTCGCATGGGTTACCTGTTGGTTTACTGGGAAGGGACTTGTTATGCAAGCTGCGGGTGGTTCTGGAATGTAGCCCACATGGTATTCAAATTACCATTCCTAGTACAAATCTTTTAGCTTTCCAGGCCATCCTAAGTGACATAGAGCATTTTCTCTCCCAGTGGACCTTTTAACTGTACCTAAATCATTGTGGGGCTGCACCCCCACAGCAGTGGGGCTCCTTAAATCTGCAACCCCAGTCATTATTCAAACCAAGGCAGGTCCACCTCCATCAGTACCCCACTATCCTCTATCCAGAGAAACAATGAAATGTTTAGAACCTCTGGTCCACAGCTATTTAGAACAAGGGATATTAAAGGAGTGCCTCTCACCTTGCAACACCACCAACCTCCCAGTCAAAAAAACCCAAGCTTGATCCTGATGGAAAAACCTGTATATTGATTTTTACAAGATCTCTGAGCAATTAATAACTATATTGTCCCACGACACCCTGTGGTACCCAATCCAGCTACTGTCGTGACCACCATATCAGTGTCAGTAATGTATTATATGGTTGTTGATTTGTGCGCAGCTTTTTTCAGTATCGCAATACACCCAGATTCACAATTCTTATTTGCTTTCACCTGGGAAAAAAGACAATTGACTTGGACACAGTTACCCCAAGGATATGTAGAATCCTCCACAAAGATCTATCTACAGTTACCTTACCGTAAAACACTGCTTTGATTATTTACGTAGATGACCTCTTATTAGCTTCAAAAGACATAGACTCTTGTAAGGAAGATACAAAAAAACTGCTCTTGTCCTTGGCAGATAAAGGCATAAGTTGTTTCCCTCGAAGCTGCAATACTGTCAACCTGAAGTTGAGTATTTAGGTTATATACTCGGAGGAGGCACGAGAAAATTGTCCCCAAAGCGTTTACAAGCTATCCAAGATCTACCACGACCTCAGAGTAAAAGGCAGGTCCGTGCACTTTTAAGTATGGCAGGATTTTGCAGGCCCTGGATCCCAGCTTTTGGAGAAATAGTACAACCCTTAGTCCAGGCCACTGCAAATGAAGCCAAAGATCCCATACACTGGTCTAGAGATAAGGAACAAGCTTTCCACCGAATAAAGCATGTCCTTATGACTGCACCAGCCCTGGGTCTCCCTGATTACACTAAGCCTTTTATCTTGTACATTCATGAGAACAGAGGAGCCACTTCTGGAGTACTAATGCAGCCCTGGGGAGATCGGCCTCGACCAGTTGCATACTACTCAGTTCAGCTGGACCCTGTCACCCGAGGAGCCTTTGCATGCCTCCGCTCCGTCGCCGCTACTGCACCACTGGTACAACGAGCCCAAGATCTGGTCTTAGGCCACCTGCTCATTGTAAGAGTACCACACTTGGTTGAAGCTCTCCTCCTCCAGCATAACACTCAACATTTTTCAATCAGAGACTAAACCAATATGAAGTTCTTTTGCTAACATCTGAAAACATCACCATACAACGATGCACGCAACTCAACCCAGCTACCCTCCTGCCAAAGGCAGATGAAGGACTCCCCCACCATGATTACTGCAAACTGGTTGAATTTGTAGAAAAACCCCGGAGTGACCTTAAAAATCAACCCTTACAGGGCCCAGATTATATCCTTTTTCCAAGGGATCATCGTCAGTCATCAAAGGTAAAAGACATGCAGCGTACTCAGTGACCATGGTGCAATGGGTTTGGGAAGCCAGGCCCCTTGCGCCGGGTACCAGTGCCCAAGCTGCAGAACTTATTGCCCTGAGAAGGACTTGTGAATTTACTGAAAATTGTTCAGTGACTATTTTTACTGATTCTCGATATGCATTTGGCATTTGTCACGCAATCGGACAATTGTGGAAGCAACGAGGTTTCCTTACCTCAAACGGACATGCTATTGCACATGCCACTGAAGTAAAAAGACTCTTAGATGCTATTCTGCTTCCCAGAGAAATTGCTATTGTCCATTGTCCAGGCCATTCTAAAGAAAACACAGAAATTGCAGTCGGGAATAATAAGGCTGATGTAGCAGCAAAAGCTGCAGCCATTCAGCCTATCCCTGATAACTATGATTCTCAGTTCTCCTGTATCATTTTACCAGATCTCCCCTCCATATATCAATACCTACAACCAGCAGAGGTTCAAACATGGGAAACTAAATATGAAGGGAAAAAAGGAGCGGATGATGTTTGGAGATTGCCTGATGGACGTCCTATCACTCCTCATGCCATTTTATGCATACTGGTCCAAAAAATTCATCATCTTAACCACTCAGGAGCAGAAAATCTAGCACACAACATACTCCGAGATTGGCTTGCTCCTGGCATCTATGTAGAAGCTTCCATTTGACAAAGAAAACCTCTCATATTGGAGGAAGACCTTGGGCTTATTTACCATTCCAACGATTACAAATTGATTACATAGACTTACCAAAAGCTTATCATTACAAAAATTGCTCGGTGATAGTTGACCAGCTTACAGGTTGGCCAGAAGCTTTTCCCATAACGCGCAACTAAGCATATGTAGAAGGAATCATATGAGATTAGTCACTTAATAACGCAACCAGATGCTTCTGCAGTAGTCAAAGCTCTTCTTAGAGACATTGTACCAAGATTCGGGCTTTCTGAAGTAATTGAGTCAGACCAAGGGTCACATTTCACAGAAAAGGTGTGGGTCTCTGCATTCACACACAATTTACTTGTGCAGACTAGATTTTAAGAATGAGATCTTATTTTGCATCATCTCTTTCAAACATGTCATCTAACACTTTTTTATAGAGCTTACAGAGATAAATAAAAGACAAAAAGGAGAAAACAAAGGAAATTCCCCATTCTTTGATAGATTTAAGGGTTTTTTTGTGTTGGTATGACCCAAAGACCAGTTGAAATCCATTGTCAAAAATAAGAGACAGACTGAAGCTAAAATACTGTCTGATGGTTTATGCGAATATTCATCTGACCAGGAGAAAGCTGTTATCAAGTTTCTCTTCTCATTCAGCCCCAAAATTCTAGTTATCTAATGCTACTTGCCCTTTTGGCATGGATCTCTCCCCATTCCCTTTAAAAGTTTATCTTTGTTGAGCTGATGTTTTCTGTTAAAAAAAAAACCAAAACAACCTGTAAAACATTTCAACCAGGACTGAGAAACTTCAGATAGAGTACAATAATGAGACTTTACATCAGTAAGTATTCATGCCTCCTTGCACTATCTTTCACCAATCTAGCCTATGTTAGCTAGCCCTAGTAGCTAGTGTCCATCCCATTCTATTCAGATATCCAGTTATAATAATCTAAGTACTGACCAAGAAAATTCCCCTGCCTTGAATGTAGACGGATGTCCAAAAGGCACCAGACCACCAAAGGTTAGTGTTGACTTAGTTAAGGAGCACTTGGAAGGGCTGGATGGGTACAAGTCAGCTGGCCCGGATGACCCCCATCCATGGGTGCTGAAGGAACTGACCAGTGTTATAACTGAGCCATTGGCACAACTGTTTGAGTACTCATGGTGCTCCAGTCAGGACCCTGAGGACTGGAAAAGGGCCAATGTAGTGCACATTTTGAAAAAAGAGAGAAGGAATGAGCTGGGTAACTTTAAGCAAATCAGTCTTACTTCTATCCTTGGGAGAATACTGGAAAAAATTGTCAAAGAGCACATTTGTGAAGGCCCAGCAAGGGAAATAATGCTGAAAGGAAACCAGCATGGGTTCATCACAGGTAGATCCTGCCTGACAAACCTTATAACCTTTTATGACCAGGTCACACACTGCCTTGACACAGGAACTGAGGCTGATGTCATCTACCTGGATTTTAAAAGGTCTTCAACATAGTTTCATATTCTATTCTCATAGGGAAGCTAGCAGGCTGTGGAATGGATGCTTACACAGTAAGGTGTGTGGCCAACTGGCTTAGGGACCGCACGCAGGGAGTGGTAGTGAATGGGACATTCTTGACCTGGAAGGAGGTGGGCAGTGGTGTCCTGCAGGTTCAGTCCTTGGATCGGTGTTATTTAATATCTTCATCAGCAATTTGGACAAGGGTATGGAGAGCACCCTCTCCAAGTTCACAGATGATACCAAGTTATGTGGCAAAGTTAACACACTGGAGGTCAGGGAGCAGATACAGATCAATCTGGACAGGTTGGATCAATGGGCAGAATGAAATAGGATGCAATTCAACAAAGATAAATGTAAGGTATTCCACCTATGGAGGAGGAATTCCCAACACACTTATAGGTTGGGGAATGAGCTCCTCAGCAGCTGAGAAGGATCTTAGAGTCATAGTTGACTCCAAAATGAACATGAGCCAGCAGTGTAACGAAGCCATTAACAAGGCCAATCACATCTTGTCATGTATTAGCAGATACATGACCAACAGATTGAGGGAGGTGATGTTCCCTCTCTATGCAGCATTAGTCAGGCTGCATTGGGAGTACTGTGTTCAGTTTTGGGAGCCACGCTTCAAGAAGGACACAGAGAATCTGGAGAGGGTTCAGAGGAGGTCCACTCACATGATTAGTGGCCTCCATGAGAGAGCCTCTGAGGGGAGGTTGAGGGATCTGGTTCTCTTCAACCTTCACAAAAAACATCTGAGGGGAGACCTTATAGCCACCTATAAGTTTATCAAGGGAGGACAACGGAATCGGAGATGCACTATTTACTAGCGCACCCCTAGGAATAGTTAGGAATAATGTGTGCAAACTAGTGGAGAGTAGATTCAGGTTAGACATTAGGAAGAAGTTTTTTTACCGTAAAGGTGACCAGCATCTGGCACAGGCTTCCAATAGTGGTGGTACGATCACCTAACATGGAGGTCTTCAAGAGAAGGCTAGATAGTCACCTGGCTGGGGTCTGACCTTAGTCCTTTTTCCTCCCAGGGCCAGGGAGTCAGACATGATGATCCTTTGTGGTCCTTCCTGCCTCTACAAACTATGAATCTATGATCTCTATATGCTTTCACTTTGACTTTACATCCATTTTTATGTTCTTCTCTTGCATCCTCATCTGTTCTGCCAGTCAGGCACTTAGGCTAAGTACATATGTTCAAAAAGCCCCTAGCTGAAGTGCTCTAACTATTGTAGTTTACCTAAAGTGCTATAATTTAGATCAGGAAGGAACCAAATAGACACTTGCCATATGGTGGGGGCAGGGCTCGGCTTCTGCCTGCACTGGCCAAGACAAGCAGACAGGGGGAACTTTCACATGCCTCCCCAGGAGTTAGAGCCAGTCCAGCACCTGACCCCCCCCCCCGCAGTCAGCAATGGCTGGGAGGGGAAAGGGGGGGGAGGCCTCCCACCATGACTCCCCCTCCAGCTTGCTGGCTAGGGTCTTAGGGGGAGTGTCAGGCTACGTCTGTGGAGGGGAGAGGGCATACAGAGCTTATCCCCTACTGCAAGCTCTTGACAGCTGCAACCAGGAGCTGCAGTACAGAACTGCCTGGCCAGCTTTTTGCTACACCAGGAACTGGGGAGGGGGAGGAGACCCCCTGCCACATGGATAGACCTGACCTACCCCCCCTGGAGACCCCAATCAGTAAGCTGGGGGGTGGTCCTTTCAGGGGAAGCTGGAGAAGGAAGCCATGCTTGCCATGAGGGACCCCCACCCCCACACAACTTGTTGGCTGGGGTCTTGGGGGGGGAGGGCAAGCCAGGTCTGTGCAGCAAGGGGGAATCACTCCCCCCCTTCCCCAGTTCACAGCATGGCAAAAAACTGTTCAAGCAACCCTGTGCTGAAGTTTCTGACTGCTGTTGTCATGGGGCTTGGGTGGGTAGAGGGACCACATGGACATGCTCTGGGCCCCCTAAGAGTCCAACCAGCAAGCTGTGAGAGGACTCATGGTGTGTGTGTGTGTGTGTGGGGGGGGGTCCTTTGCCTCCATTCAAACATCTTGACAATGGCAGCCAGAAGCTGTAGCATAGAAATTCCCAGATGGCTTTTCACTGTGCTGGGAATTGGAGCCTCTTTCCTGCCTGGACTTGACCTGGGCCCCACACCAAGATTCAAGCCCACATGTGCCATGGTGTGTGTGTGGGGGGGATTAAACTTGCACAGCAGAGAAACTGTGTTCCCTCCTTCCTGCCACTGTTCCTGGGATGGTGAAAAGTGGTGTGGCCGGGAGCTGCAGCTGGGGTATGCTCAGAGAGGGCTTAGGTTTTGATGACAGCTTAGCTGTCTCCACACAGCAGAGAGCCTCTGTTCCCTTATCCCCACATTGAACTGTACAGGGAGGAGAGAGAGCCATATCTGCCCCCTCTCTGAGAAAGCTCAGGAGTTGGGCTGGACTGATGCTCCCCCATAGCAAACGATCACCAGCCAAGGCTAGCAAGCTGCCCAATGAGGGGACTCTGGGATGGTGGCAGAATGCAATGGATTGAAGAGCAATGGTTGTGGTATAGATGTTCAAAAAAGTGCTCTGATCTAAAGTACTTTAATCTAATACCACATCCATTGAGGGTTAACTTAGAGCAGGATCCACCATTTTTAAAGCACTTTAAGTGCTGTGAATGTCTGTTCTGTTGCAACTTCAAAGCTCTTTCTGCATGCTTAATGCATGTTAAGTTTAACATCTGTACCTAGCCTTAGACTCTGATACAATCATGAAGCTTTAGGTGGATGGAGGGAGAGGTGTATATGTTCATATCAAGCTCATTATACAGGCTTTGCTTCCCAATTTTCCCTTTAGAAACTTGGGTTCAGATCTTGATTTAGATTATAATAGCATGGGAAATATGTGGTCTGAACCTTGTCCATAATTACCAGTCCCTAATTACCAGTACTTGTATAAGAGAATCCGTGAGCTGCAACATCTGTGATTGCTGCAGGTCATGATTGATACCCCCGGACAGTAGGTTTGAATAGCACTGTCCACATTAAACTTAAATCTGCAATGCGGTCTTAGTTAGCTCTTTCAAGAATAGATTTTTTTTCCACAAATTTTTCAGTAAGGAAAATAAATGTAAAAGTCATATGAATGTAAGCCACCCATCATGCCAGGGAAAAGGGAAAGGAAAATTTTAGTGCACAGGTATGTAATCAGACCTCACTGGCCAACAGTGCTGCCAATGAAATCAAAGAATGCTCTGAGATATGTTTTAATCGGAACAGGATTAGATGTACTCTGTGCCAGAGAACATTGGAGGCAGTGGGGGGCAGTGGAGGGCTAGCAGGGATCACCCCCCCCCTCGCTTGGCACCCATGTGGGTGCAGCATGGCTCAGCAGGGCACTGCATGCTTTCAAAGAGCTGGGGTGATTCCATGCATCAGCCACAGCTGAGCAATGATTTGCCCCAGCGACCCCAGCTCAGAGGCAGCAAGGAGCATCTTGCTAAGCCATGCTGTACCTGCACCATGGGGCAGCTGCTTCCCAGGCAGCAATCCCTGCTGCCCCCCACTGCCCCTCACTGTGCAGGGGAGCTCTGTCATGAGTGCCCAGAGGCCCCAATCTCCACTCTCCACTCCTGCAGATGGTGAGTGTGGGGCTTTTTTTTTTTAAAGAGCTGGGACTAGGCTGGGGCTGGCCAAAGGGATGGCACCAGGCAAGGCAGCCCTGGGGGCTTCTCCCACAGCTTCCCACACTGGTACAGTTCGAAGTGCCATGGGAGAACCTGCAGCCACCTGGCTGTGGCTGCATCTCCCTGTTCTATCCAAATCACCATATCTCTATGAATCAGTGCCAAATC
This sequence comes from Crocodylus siamensis, assembly GCF_052110815.1. NCBI lineage: Eukaryota > Metazoa > Chordata > Crocodylia > Crocodylidae > Crocodylus > Crocodylus siamensis. Next base: position 44,227,483 of record NC_143401.1, on the reverse strand, counting down.
TTCCAAAGCTGATTCAACCGAATCAATTGAAGACAATGATTCAAATCTCTAAATCAAATAACTGTCCTCTGAATTGTCTGAATCTGAATCAAAAGTGAATACATGCCTGTACACACAGGCCTAATAATTAGACATGTATAACAACATACCCAGAAGGTATTTTCAGACTATTACTTCCCTTTCTCACGTAAAGAAATAGTGATAACTAGATTTAGTTCTACTTTTCTCAACCCTCATCCATTCTCATGAAACCATAACTGTTGTTGTTCTCATGGGGTAACTTGTTACCCTGCAATTCGACATCGTTGGCCTTATGGGGTAACTTGTTACCCCACCCGCATAAACAAAATGGAACCAGTGACAACAGTGTAAATGTACCAAAAATTATTAAACATACAGATTGTTTGAAAGAGTATTTATGATAATGTGAATCCAAAATATTATTTAACTAACACTATAAACAAAATTTAAACTTTTTTTAGAATTTTAAAATATGAATGAACAATTTACTAAGGCTACAGTGCACACTGTTTTTAAACTAACAGTTACTTCCAGAAACATGTGCTAATTGGTTTAACTAAATATCAGAGCTGTGCAAAGCTTCAGATCATGATTCAGGTTCAGAGATGATTATGATTATTTGTAGTCCAAATCTATTAATCTGAATTGAATTGTTGGACGCTTTAGGCTTTCCAAATTGATTTGGAGATTCCGAATCACTTCGGAAAAGGTTCGGAGCCACCTCGGAGATTCAGCCATAGGGTATAATGGGGAATGAATGCAATATATATAACTTGATTGTTTTTTTGTCTGATTTGGATACATCTTGCCAGGATGGTAGATTATGCTGAGTGCATGAAGTATGCCTAGTTCGAAGATAGGTGGAGGGGTTCGGGGGGGGGGGAACTGCACCCCAAATTCCTGAAAGCAAAATTCATGTCACATCTATGTGTTACACCAAGGGGTGGGGGTGGGGGGTGAAAACTGCAGGGGTGGTGGCTTCTGATGAGGTCACAAAGCTTGCCAAGTTTCAAGAAGATCAGTGCCGGGGTTTGGAGGGAACTGCACCTCAAGCTGCTGACAAGCAAAACTTGTGACATGGGTGACAATAAAGGATTATGCAAATAAAAGAGAGGAAATTAAAAATGTTTAAAACAGATCATTTAATTTTGAACCTTGGGATGTTGTCAGACAAACAACAGCCAGAGGAATTATACTCAGGAAATACGGACTGGAGCCTTAAAAAAAACTATTTATATTTAACCATCTGAATTGTAAGGGTCAAGAGCCAAGAATTTCAGTATGAAATATTTCTTTCCTCTGTGTCTATTTGTACTCTTGAACTATATAATGAATGGATTTAAATGTTATAAAATATCTCAAATATACTAAAGAGGCCCCTGTTTTTATGGAAGCATTTATTTCTCTCACAAGGTCACTGCTTCATTGGAGCAGAACAATATGCTGAATATGCTTTCTTGGGATGTGCTTTCCTGGAATGGTTGGGTGTGCCAGGCAGTTGGATCCAGTTTTTATTGTCAAGGCTGAAACCTGAGCAAAAACCATTAGGTCAGCTAATCTTACAGCTACAGCTTTGCCTTTGGGACCCAGTCGGTTCCACAATTAATCTGAACAGTCAGTTTTATCATTTTGGTTAAACTTATGACAGACAAGTTACATTTGTGGGGTATGAACTTTCAAGCTTAATATTAGCTAATATTACCTGTTAGGCAAAATACCAAATGCCTCCAAGAAGCACATATTTCCGGCTTAGTCATCCCTCTGGTTCTGGCCATCACAAGCCACACCTTGCTTTTTTGGAGTGTGGAAGAAATCAAATTTTGCATTGTGGTTGAGTCAGAACTGACAGAGACAGCTTTTCTTTGATTAGGGCTATACTGTGATCACGGAGCATTCCATACAGGAAGGGGAATCACCCACCTGTTTGTTCCAAAGGAATCCTCCTACTCTGTAAGTTTACAAGCATATTTATACTTAAGACAGAGAAAGACAAAAAATAATTGACCTTGGAGAAACCAAAATGATAATAAATTACTCAGACTTGCAGGCAGTTTATTTAAGTGAAACATCTGTGCACAGGGTAATAAGGCATGCAGGAGTCCCTAGCTCAGAACATGTAACTGAAATAAGCAGTATCAGCACTTCTGCATCTTTCTGTTTTTCTAGTCATGAAGGCCAGAAGCCGATTAAATCTACTACTACATTCTTTTGTTTTTTCTATTAAGTTTGATATTTATAGCCATTAAATCTTCTAGTTTTTCTTTCTCTTTACTTTCTGCTATTTCAACATACAAATTATATACTTTGTTTCTGGTTGATGGGCTATTCTGCATTTGCTTGGCAGTACAACTTAAGCAACATTGTACTATCATAACCACTAGGCATATGCCAAAGAAACAACAAACAATAGTAACAAACGATGAATGACGGTAGAGCCTAAGGAACTGAAAATAGAGCTAAACCAAGAACTCAAATTCCAACTATCTGACTCATGCAATTTAGCTGCTTCTTTTCAAATAGGTTTACTTAAATCCTGGATTTCGTCTGAATTATTGGGAATATAAGTACAACATTCTTTACCTATTAAAGCACAAACTCCTCCTTTGCTGGTTAGTATATAGTCTAATGCAAATTGGTTTTGCAATATCATGTGCCTGCCTTATATCCTTCATTTCTGTATTTACTTCCTCAAAACCATCAGCGGTGGCATTAGCAAACTTTTCCAGAGATGCTGCAATTTTCTTTACCTCAGACATCATAGAATCCTAGAATCCTAGAAGCAGGGTCAGAAGGGACCTTGTAGATCTTCAAGTCCGACCCCCTGCCTGGCTCAGACAAAGCTCAGACATAGCTAAGCCTGAGCCATAGCTCAGGAACATTTTTACCCCAAAACCTTTGAATTTCTGTAATTTTTGCGAACATTGCGAATTCTTCTTTTAGGTAAGTGAGAGCTAATAGTAAAGGTAGGATATACTGTGGAGACACAGCACGTTCTTCTCCAACCAGAGGGAAGATTTTTTATAGGCCTTATCTCCACACACAAAATAGTGACCAGCTAATGCAGTAAATTCACCACTAGTACAGTGTGGGGACATCATACATTGTGAATAACAGCCTGAAAACTGACCTGCAGGGGAGTAGTTAGATATCCAGGAACTATTAGAAAACCAAGCACCATTTATCTTAAATTCTACTTCAAACTTACTGATTCCTACTGCAACACAAGATCCATTACAGGTCCAACAGAACTTTGCAGGGGTGGTATATGCAAATTAAACATAGTCAGACCGGTTGCAACTTACATTCTGCCAGGTTTTGTTTCCATGAAAATCTGAATAGTAAGGGGCTAACATCTGAGTTGCATTCAAGACTGCCGGCATCATGGGTATCCCTCTGGTAGAATAGATAGGGGCATGACTACATGTCCAATGATGAGAGACATGAAAATCTATCCCAGTTTGATTAACTAAAGACAAGAACATCTGGCAGTGGGAGGCGCACACTGGGAGGTGACATTGGGGTGGACGAGACAGTGATTCTGCTACTGGTGCCTATTCCTGGAGTTAGGGGCTGTGATGCAGGTGAAGGGACCTGAGGTACTCCTGCCACCTCCTTGTTTCCACTGGCAGCAGAAACATTATGGCTGCTTGGGAAGAGGATGTGTCTATATTGGGGGTGGGGGAACTTGCAGTTCTATCTCTCCCCCTACCTGCTCCCCCTCCCCTGCCAGAAGATCTGGTGCCTCCCTTTCCAGCATGCTTCATATTAATATTTCCTGCCCTGCAAAAGTTGTGTCTGTCTGACTTCTAACATGTCTGATTTGCTTCACTTTGTGTAGTAGACTGTGGCTTTATAATTGATTGATTGTTAATAAAGTATATGGTGTGTGTGTGTGTGTGTGTGATGTTGGTTGGTAATGTGCTCTCTGCCCTGACTCTGACTGGGTGACTTTAGGACTTCTTCTTGCCTTTTTAGCTTTTCTAATGTTTTTGCTTTGCTTTGTGTAGTAGATTGAGGCTTGACTATTAATTGATTGTTTTATCAATTAATAGTCAAGCCTCAGAGTCAGGGCAGAGAGCACACTACCCACCAACATCACACACCGTGTTAATAAAGTACGGTGTGTGTGTGTGTGTGTGTGTGTGTGTGTGTGTGTGTTGTTGGTTGGCGAAGTGTTCTCTGCCCTGACTCTGAATGGGTGATTGTCTTACTTCTCCCTCTTCTTCTTCTGGGTTGTTTTTCTTTACTGTACTGTTCTGTGTTATTTAGTGTACCTAAAATATCTTCTTCTTTCTGAATCTCTATCTGGTTTCTTCTGTGTTGTCTTTAGTCAGTACGTAAATTATTTAAACTAACTGTAACTAATAATATTAATATCTAATGTAATGACTATATACAATCTCTTCTTCTATGAATATCTGACTTTTTCTATGATATGTGAGTGTGTGTAAAGTGTGCTTCCCTATACAGTGATGGATCACAGTGCCAGGGAAAACACTGAGTTGTCTTTTTAAATAGTTTGCAAGAAAAAAGAGAGAACAAATATAAATTGAAAGAAATGAACTGGATAAGTATTAAGTACAGAGATGCTAAGCTAAGCTAAGCTAATCTGAGCTATATCCTATCCAATCCTTTCTAAGAACAAAAAGGAGAAGGCAACTGACTGACTAGGAAGCAAGCCAAGCAGTCCAGTACCTTTCTGACAATGTTGCTCAGAACCAACTCACAAAAGGTACAGCAAGCCTGTAGACAGAAGCTTTTACGCTGTTTCTATGTCCCTCCCCCAGACACTGTGATTGGAAGGGCAGTCAGAGAGAAATGACACTCACTGGCCAGCTAGATGTCAGTCCTCCCCCGCTGTTCCCCCTCCATCTTCTAAGTTTCTGTTTCCCCAGAAAGACCACCTTCTGAATTTCTGAATCTCTTCTGAATCTTTTCCGAATCAAAGTGGAGGCTCCAAATCAGTTTGGAAAGTTTTAAGCTTCTAGCAATTTGATTGGGATTCAGAGGATTGGCTTCTGAATTGGGCTGAATATTCTCTGAATTGAATTGTGAACCGGAGCTTTGCACAGCCCTATTACTGGGCACATCTACACATGACCGTATGGCACCTTTGTTACTGTGCTGTCATTTAGTACTTCCTTGTGGAAGTACTTAATGATGGGGCAGTAACAGCCTCTACTGCACTGTTTTAGTGGCTCACCCATATTTTTAACTTCTACATCACTGTAGCAATGCAGCGTAGTGAGGGAGTGCATTGCTATGGTGTTGTACCTGTGGTGTCACACATTGTGCCGGCCAACACTATGTTGCTGTAGTGCATTGCTATGGTGATATAATGTCATGTGTATATATGCTGAAAGAAGTTTTCTTTTTAATATAATGGAGTTGGAGCAGTGTTATCTGCTTCAGTTCCAGAATAGGAATTTCTAGGTGAAGAGGCCACTTTAAGACCAACTAAGTCTGACATCATGCCTAGCTCTCAATACAAGGCCAAACTGCAGGTAGGCTGTATTTTTTGGTAACACTTCAGTTCACCTATTTTCCATCTTGTGCTAACTCTGGGAATTGTAATATTCTTTAGTATTCACATAGAAATGTGTTCTTTTAACCTCCTTTGCCCCTGCCTCTGCTACATGGATGTTTTGGAATTTTGCTCCCTATATAAGTCAAAGGCCTATAGAGTATAATACCTGGTCTTTTTCTTTAGAGGAACACATAGAATTTAATAATACTTAGGACCCCAAACTGCACCATATGTTTTGGTAAGCTTCTTTTCAAGGCAAGTGTGAAATGATTTGGTTTGGACACTCATTTAGGAAGAATGTTTTATTATAGACAGCTCTGACAGCAGTGACTTTTATTAAGGTTACCAAACACATCCCATTATAAGATGCAACTTTCTAATGCTTAATACAACTTCCAAAACATAGCCAAATATTCATAATTTCAGCTGATTTATTCCACGCCCCATGGCTATCTCAGGTTGAGAGTGTGTGTGTATGTGTGCATTTACAATTTGTTTGATAATTTCAGACTAAATTATTTAGCTGCTTTCAGAAATCAAACTACAGAGTACATTGTTTTGTCCATGGTTATAAACTTCAGTGATTGTTTCTTTGCAAAGCATTAATATCTGTATATTTGGAGCAGTGGTCTGTGGTCTAATATTTATATGAGAGACGACCTTTATGCCAGGGATGTACCTTTTGTTATCCATGTGAAAATCCACCATAAATTTAGTCAATTTACTGGCCTCTGAAACATTTGAGATAAGGCTTTGCAGAGGTGACTTCAATATAGGAGATTGTATCACATCAGGGTCCCAGAGGCAGCCATGATGCCCACTTGTGGCTCTGCAACCATGCCTTTCTTTGCCTGTAGGGTGACTTCTCTTCTACTTAGCTGACAATGTCTTACTGCTTCTTATGGTTTTAAAAAGGGAAGCTTCTCCCTGGGTCCTTGTATGGCCCCAATTCAACTGAACCCCTGCAAGGGTTCACCAGTCCTCACTCTATGCCCTTTCTGGTCTCAATAGTCATTCCAGTCTTGAGCCTACCCCTGGCAGGGCTCAAGGTAATCACATGTCACTTGGGCAATAATGGGACCTCCATATACTACCCCCATAGTCCCCCCATAGTCCCAACCCCTAGCTTCCTGTAGAACTACAACATAAACATAAGATCCTTTAAGGGTGCATCGACACATGCAAGCATGTGCCCTTGCAGAAGCTCAAATAGAAGTGGTGCATATTTGAGCTGGGACTTTTTGCCTCAGTGCACATGTTTAGACATGAACTTTGTTGTGGAGCAAACTGTGCCACTTGGGGCAAAAAAATCCTGCCTGGCTTCTCCCAGATCTGCAGCCAGGGGAAGCTAGAGCTGGCAGCCAGCACCTGTGCTATCCCCATCAGTACAAAAAGCTGCCCTGTCAAGCAGCTCAGGGCTACTCGCTCTCAGGAGCTCCTGGGGGAGGAGCCTTTGGGAGGAAGTTGGCCATACCCCTTTCTGTCACAGGCTGCTACTGCTGTGGCTGGTTACTGAAAGCTAAGTCTCAGAAGTTCTGTGGAGAAGATGGCCAGGCCCTTTCCTGCCTCTGACTACTATTAGCTGCTGGCTTGGTCTCAGAGCTTTTTGGAGTAGGTTGGCTGCACTCCTTCCTGCCTTGGGCGGTTGCTGCTGTTCCTGTCCCCCGGGGGGGTCCTCTGCTGCACAGCCAGGTTAGGGAGCCTGTATTGCCTGTGGGCCCCTCCCTCCTCATCACTGCCAGAGCCTAAAGGAAACTTGCCTGTCCCAGCTGCCTTGGCAGGCAACCCCCCAACCTTCACCTCCACTTTCACCAGAAGCATATCCTGAGTAGATGAACTGGACAGCTCCTACCATCACTGCTGCTGTTGCCATTGTTTCTGCTGCTGCCCCCACTCAGGAGAGAGGGAGATTCCCTGATTCACCACCTGATGCCACACCTGCACTGGATCACTTCCTAATTGACGGACTGCACCTACCCTCCCTCACTTCTACCTCATGGCATCTGATCCTGATTTGTCTTCCTGCCTATTGCTCTGCTGCCGAGTGACTGGCTGAAGGCCTGAGGGGATTCTGGACAGATCTTCCACAAACAAAGCCCCTCCACTGCTCCAGCCATCTTTTATACCTGCCTCAGCAGCCTTCCCTGTATGTTTTTTGCCCTTGTGTGGTAAGTTCTGTGGTCCTCTTCCCCTGCCCTGGTGTTTGTTGTGTGGCTGAGTAAGCCAGCTGAAGTTTCCCCAGGCTTTGTGTGTTTGTTGGGTTTTTTTTGTTTTTTTCCCCTGCCCTGTCATGTTCTCAAAGCATAGTTCTCCTGGATTTTTTTTTTCCTGTGGGCTTGTGGCTCAGTGAGCTTCAGATCTCTTCCTCCATTCCTCCCTATCCCCCTTCTGCCCAACAACCACAGCCTGCCCCTACTAGATTCACCAGCCCCATGGGATATTTTGTTTTTCTTTCTTCTTCCCTACCATCATGGGAACCAATGGCAGGGCAGGAACTGTTGTGGGGGGGAGGGGGGAAGATGCCCCCACAGAGATTCCTGCATCCTCAACTATAGGGGTGGATCCCAGCCAAGCCCACAAGGGGATGCTTGCCCCTGCAGCCTCCACCATGGAGGCAGAGTCCAACCCACCTCCTCCGGGGTGGAGAAGCTTGCAACCTCCACTACAGGGGCAGGTGGGACTCTGGTATGGAGACAACAGGGCCAGGGGGACACCCCTGGCAAGGCCCCCCATTAGAGGGGTTACCAAGCCCCCATTCCCATCATTCGGGACCAAGGGCAAGAGCAGTGAGAAGGGCTACTCTTCAGCTTCCTTCACAGCTGGGGGGTGGGAAGGGCAAGGGCCATGCCCCAAAGCCTAGACCACCAGCCCCTGAGGGGACCAAGTGCATTACACCAGCCAGCACACCCATTCAGCCTGTCCCTGGCCCTAGCTCAGACCCCACCAACATGGCCCCCCAGGGGTGGAGGGGAACCACAGCTATTTGCAGGCAGCTGTGGGGAGACCCAGAGCCAGGGGGCCTTGACCCTCCACTGCTGGTCCTACCAACTCATGCAGTGGGGCCCCCTTTCCGGCACTCACCTGCAGGCATGGGGTGATGTGCCAACTGCCCAAGCAGGAGAACCTGCACTTTGAGACCTGGGTGCAGGCCCTGGCTTGGATAGTGGGGGGCCCTAAGATTGTGGTTTCCCCCCACTTTCATGGCAAGGGGGTCTTTTTCCTTGCCTTGGAGGCCACTGTGCAAAAGGCAGTGGAGAGGGGACTCATGGTGGAGGGTGAGTATGTCCCCCTCGAGCCAATAGAAGATCTGGGGACCAGGGTGGTCATTAGCTCCATCCTTCCCTATATCCCCAATTGGGCCCTGCTCCCCCAGCTCCAAACCCCAAGGAGAGTTATCTCCCCGGTGGTGGCCCTCTCACTCGGGTGCTGAGACCCTGGATTCCGCCACATATGCTCTTTCTGCTGCCCAGTCATGATCCAGCTGGTGGCGGAAGTGCAGCTGGAGGCTGAGGAGTGCCTGAGGGAGCCCTGCTGAGGATTTTCTATATATTGGGGGACCTGTGGTCCTTCCAGTGCTATGCCCTGGGACACCTGCATCATGAGTGCCCCATGGTCCAGCTGGGGAGGGCATCTGTGGGTCCCACTGGGGGGGGAAAAAGGGTGTCCCTACCACTTCTGCCCCACCTCCCTATGCCTCCCTGGCATCCCAGCTACAACTATGAGCCCACCCATGAACTCAAGGAACCCCACCTACCAACTAAGTCTAGTCTAGTGGAGTCCCAGGGAGGGCACCATAAACCAGGGGGGGAGAAATGCCCCCCTGCCCCTAGTCATACTCTTGTCCTGGCTGGCCCAACTGCCCAACCATCACCTTCTCTTGCTGGAGCCTGTCCATCTGAGGACCACCCCATGGCTGAGTGGGTGCAGGTCCCCTCCAGGCATAAAGGCAAGAGGAAGCCCCAGACACAGGTGGAGCCCTGTGATGAGGAGGACACATCTCCTCCTCCCCAGACCACCACACTCAGCTGTGCCTGACACCCAAGCAACAGGAAACATCAAATGGGTGATCCCAATGGAGGTTTCAGAGCTGCTAGATAGTTCCAAACAGAAGCCCATGGGGGAAGCCCTTCATTCTGTTGACCAAGGCCTACCCCATGAAACTGTGGGCACTGAGGCTGAGGCCTGCCCCAAGGAAGGCCTGGTGGCAAAGCCTACTCCCTCTGATCTAGGGGATACAGAGGTCCTGGGGCTCACCCTGGTAAGTTCTAAGGGAGGAGGTCCGCTTTCCCAGGACCCTGAGGCAGATGTCAGAGCCACCCCAGTGCCTGGTGGGTCTCTTCCCTCCCCCTCCCAGGAAAACCTCATCTGCAGCTTGGTCCATAGTCCTACACCAGAGCAGGTTGGAGTGAGATCCCTTATCAATGGGCTGATCTCATTGGGCACTGTGCACAGACCACCCCAGAGCTCCAACTCAACCCCACCATTTTCTGAAGGAGCCCCACACCTACCCGTGTCCCAGGTGGCTGAAGAGCTCTCCCAATCCCAACCAGAGTCTGGGGTCTTAGCAGATCGGGGGCTTCAGATAGTGCCGGAAGAGCCCTCTGAGCTCCAGGACCAGCAGGAGAATGCCCAAGAGCCAGCAGGGTCTATGGATAAGCTACTTGCATTTCTTGATCATGACTACAGCCACCTGTCTCCAGTAAAGTACAGCTAGCCTTGGATTACTGGGGAGATTTTGACAGCGTCCTTGTCACTCCAAGGCCATTGGTGGGAGAAGGCAAGGGGCCCAACAGCTGCAACGCCTGGCTCTATAAGCAGATTTGCAGTTTCATAGATGCCCTCTATGCCTATGGGAGGGTGCTTCACAAACTGGTGGGCCCCACATCACATGTGGCGCTGTCTGTTCCCCCCCCCCCAGCCATGAGGTCATTTAAAATTGTGACTCTCAATGTCCAAGGCTGCAGGAAAGGTCTCTGGAGTTGCAGCATGCTGTCCGACCTTCGGGGGGGGGGGTATCCCATGGTGCTCCTGCAGGAGACCCTGACAACTCTAGCCAATGAATGGAATTGGTTGCTGGATGGGGGAGGCAGGGTCTTTTTTAGTCACCTCTCAGCTACCTCATCTTGGGTGGCCACCCTGTTCTCCCCAGGCCGGCAGCTGGAGGTTCTCCACAATGATGAAGTGGTGCCAGGCCACCTGCTGCACCTCTGGGTCCAGGTGTGGAGGCTGGTCTGAAACTTTTGAATGTGTATACCCCTGAAATAACTTCATGGGGCTGTGTAGTGTGTTGTCTGTTTAATAAGCCTATTATTTTGAAACCCTGAGTTTCATAGTTTCTAGAGTTGGAAGGGACCTGAGTAGATCATCTAGTTCGACCCCCTGCCATGGAAGGAAAGAGTACTGGGGTCAAACAATTCCAGCAAGGTGTCCATCTAGCCTCCTCTTAAAGACCCCCAGGGTAGGAGCCAGCACCACTTCTCTTGGAAGTTGGTTCCAGATCCTAGCCTCCCTGAAGTAGCACCTCCTGATGTCTAGCTTAAATCTACCCTCTGCCAGCTTGTGACCATTATTCCTGATCACTCCTGGTAGTGCACGGGGGAACAGGGACTTCCCCAGTGCCTGCTGGTCCCCTCTGACTAGTTTATAACAGGCAACTAGATCCCCCCTCAGCCTCTTTTGGAGGCTGAACAGGTTCAGGTCCTGTTTTCCTTGGCAGGGAATTTAACATCAGGCTACATGCATGAGACCGGTCAGACAAGCAGTGGAACCAGGTTGCTGTGGGTGTCCTCAGAGAGATCCTGATGGACTACTCCCTATTGGACGTGCCTGTCACCCCACTGAATCCCCTACCTTCACTTATGTGAGGGTGGGGGAGGAGCAGGCATGCCACTCCCAGTTAGACTGAGTTTATAACTCTTTGCTGCACTTTGTCCGGGCCCACTCCTCTGGCATCTGGCTGACCCCTTTCAGTGATCACCACCTTTTCTGGGCCCAAGCCACACTGGTTCCTGGGCATCTGGGATTGGCCTACTGGTATTTGAATGCCAGCCTGCTGGAGGATGTGGGCTTCAGGGAGGCTTTCTGGGAGTTCTGGCTGACCTGGTGGGAACAACGGGTAGCTTTTCCCTCAGCTCAGAGATGGTGGGATGTAGGGAAGGTGCACATCTGGCTTTTTTGGTGCAGCTACACTCAGGATACACCCAGCAGAGGGAAGTGGTCCAGGAACAACTCGAGCAGGAAGTGTTAGAGCTGGAGAGGTGCCTGGCCACCCACACACCAAACCCATCCATCTGCAGAGAGTGTTGGGAGAGGTGGGAAGAGCTTCATGCTCTACATGACCACAATGCCTGTGGTGCATTTTTCCACTAGTGCATCCAGCTCCTTTGGAAGGTGGACTGCTGCTCCTGCTTCTTCTATGCCCTGGAGAGGAGGTGGGGACCTAGAAGTACTTCACCTGCCTTTTGGTCTGTCAGACCCTGTGGGAGGGACTACCACAGGTCAATGTGTGTGACCGGGACCAGCTCGAAGCTCCTCTAACTCTGGCTGACTTTTCAGCCGCCCTCCACCTGATGACTGGAAACCAGGCTCCTGGCAACGACTGGCTGATTTCGGAGTTCTACGAGGCTTTCTGGGACATACTAGGTGTGGATCTTGCTGCTGTCTGGGCTGAATCTGAGGGAAGTGGGGAGCTCTCCTTGTCATGCTGGAGAGATGTGCTGACCATCCTACCAAAGACGGGAGATCCCCTTGACCTAAAGAATTGGCGTCCCGTGTCCCTCTGCATGGACTCCAAGGTGGTTGCAAAGGCCTTCTCACTGTTCCTGCAGTCAATACTGATGGACATGATCCATCCCAACCAGACGTACATGGTGCCTGGACGTTCCATCTTCGACAAGCTGTACCTGGTTTGGGACCTCCTGGAGCTAGTGCACTGGGAAGCCTGTCTTTCATCCTCCTATACTGGATCAGGAGAAGGTGTTTGACAGAGTGGATCACGGGTTCCTCACAAGTACACTGTGGGCCTTTGGCTTTGGGCCCCATTTTATGCAGGCTCTCCAGGTGCTGTACACCTCTGCAGAATCATAGAATCATAGAAGTAGGGTCGGAAAGGACCTTGTAGATCTTCAAGTCCGACCCCCCAAGCCCCCCAAGCAGGAGAAAAACTGGGCTCAGATGATTCCAGCCAGGTAGGCATCAAGCCTCTTCCTAAAGACCCCCCAGGGTAGGAGCCAGCACCACTTCCCTTGGAAGTTGGTTCCAGATCCTAGCCACCCTAACTGTGAAGTAGTTCTTGTGGATGTCTAATCTAAACCTACTGTCCAAAAACTTGTGGCCATTATTCCTTGTTATGCCAGGGGGTGCTAGGGGAAACAAGGTCTTTCCCAAACCCTTCTGGTCCCCGCTAGTGAGTTTATAGATGGTCACCAGGTCCCCCCCTCAGACTTCTCCTGTGAAAGCTGAACAGGTTCAGGTCATGCAGTCTCTCATTGTAGGGTCTGCCCTGTTGTCCCTGGATCATGCGGGTGGCCCTCCTCTGGACCCTCTCAAAGTTGTCCACATCCCTCCTGAAGTGGGGTGCACAGAACTGGACACAATACTCCAGCTGTGGCCTGACCATTGTCACATAGAGGGGGAGGATCACCCCCTTGGCCCTACTTGAGATGCACCTGTGGATGCACGACAAGGTCCGGTTAGCCCTGCCAACCATGACCTCTCATTGTCGGCCCATGTTCATCTTGGAATCAATAATGACTCCAAAATCCCTTTCTGCCTCTGTGCTCTTAAGAAGGGAGTTTCCCATCTTATAAGTGTGTTGCTGTTTACTAGTGCCCAAGTGCAACACCCTGCACTTGTCAGTATTGAAGCACATCCTGCTTTTGTTAGCTCACCCCTGTAATCTGTTCAGGTCTTGCTGCAGTCTTTCTCTCCCTACTAGCATGCTCACCTCACCCCAAATTTTGGTATCATCAGCAAATTTAAACAGGTTGCTTTTCACCCTGTCCTCCACATCTTTCATAAAGAAATTGAACAGCATGGGCCCAAGGACCGAGCCCTGGGGGACTCTGCTGCCCACTTCCCCCCCCAGGTCGAACTATGACCCATCAACCACCACCCTCTGAGTATGACCCTTCAGCCAATCTGCAATCCATTTGACTGTGTAGGCATCAATACCACAGTCGCCTAGTTTTTTAATGAGGATGGGGTGGGAGATGGTGTCAAAGGCCTTGCTGAAATCTAGAAAGACTACGTCCACAGTGACACCTGCATCCAATGCTTTTGTGACCTGAGCATAAAAGGCAATCAGATTGGTCTGACATGACCTGCCCCTAATGAAACCATGCTGGTTGCCCTTGAGCATCATCCCTGAAGCCGGCTCATCACAGATGTGCTCCTTGATGATCTTCTCAAAGAGTTTCCCTAGGATTGAGTTAAGACTGACAGGCCTATAGTTGCCCAGGTCCTCCCTCCTCCCTTTTTTAAAGATGGGGACCACGTTGGCTATCTTCCAATCATCTGGCACCTGGCCCAAGCACCATGAGTGCTCATAAAGCCATGCCAAGGGCCCTGCAATAATTCCTGCCAGCTCCCTCAACACTCTGGGGTGGAGAGCATCTGGACCCACTGATTTGAACACGTTCAGCCCCTCCAGAAGCTCTCTAACCCAGTCCTCCCCAACCTGAGGTCTGGAGGTGTTCCCCTCAAATCCGTCTTGCATCACGGTGGGGAAGTTCCAGTCCCTGCACAAGAAAACAGAAGTGAAGAATTGGTTAAAGAGGTCTCCTTTCTCCTCTGGCGCAACCACCTGATTGCAGGGCCCCCACATTTCCTGGTGCTTTCTTCATCTTCCCTATATATTTGAAAAAGGACTTTTTATTATCTTTGATCTTCAATGCTAGTCCTAGCTCTATGTCCACCTTAGCTTTCTTGACAGCCCCCCTACAGGCCTGAGCAGAGGAGGTATACTCCTCTTTGGTGATAACACCCCCCCTTCCATCTGGTGTACACCACCTTTTTGGCAATCAGGCATTCTTGGATGCCCTTGGTGAGCCAGGGGAGCTTTCAAGCATTCTTGCTCCCCTTGCTTCTTGTTGGGATGGTCACCCCTTGGGCCCTGAGTATTGTCTCCTTAAGGGACAACCACTCATCTTGGGCACTGAGTTCCCCAGCACCTCTCCCACTAATCTTCTCAACTCTTGAAGTCTAGGGTTACCACCTTGCTGCAGGCCCTTTACACACTGCGCTAGATGGTGAATTCCAGAAAGCAATGATCACTATCACCCAGGTGGTCAAGAACCTGGAGGCCCCTTACCAGGTCATCACCTGTAGCCAGGACCAGGTCCAACAGTGCATTTCCTCTGGTGGGACTGTGCACCTCGTGAATTAAGTGGAGGTCCTGTATCTTGGCCAGGAACCTCCTGGAATGGTCCAACCTGGCTGACTGTTTCTCCCAGCAGATGTCTGGGTAATTTAAATCACCCATGACAAGTACATCCCTTGCCTCAAGTGTTTCTGCAAACTGGGCCGAAAATTCCCGGTCCAGTTCCTCCCCTTGGCTGGGTGGTCTTTAGTAGACCCCCACCATTAAATCCTTCTCCCCATGGCCCTCTTGTATCTTGATCCATAGCACTTCAGCTTGCCCCTCCTCTGACCCCATTCTTTTGGCAGAGGATATGTATTGCTTCTTGACATAGAGCGTCATACCCTCAGCTTTCCTTCCTTCTCTATCCTGCCTGTAAAGCCTATAGCTTCCAATGCTAACTGCCCAGTTGTGGGATGAATTCCACCACATTTCTGTAAGCCCTATTATGTCTGGGTTTGAACTGGCTATTCTGTGGGTGAGTTTCTCCTGTTTGTTCCCCATACTATGAGCATTGGTATATAGGCATTTAAGACATTGCATAGGTGCATGTGCCACCCTCCAATTTAGAAGACTGTCTGGATCCCTGTTTCTTACCTGAGCACTTCTTGCATTTGTCACCTGACTTGGTCGGGTGGTCTCTCCTTGTCTTCCTGCGGCCCCCTCCCCCGGTGAGGCTAGTTTAAAACTCGCCACATGAAATCAGCCAAACTGGAAGAGAAGACACACTTTTCTTTAGGAGAGAAGTGAAGCCCATCCCACCCCAGCAAGTCCCCTGCCCAAAAGCATGGGTCATTATCTAGGAAACCAAGGCCTGCCTGGTGGCACCAACTGCATAAGTGCTGGTTGACCTCGCCAATGCAGGCCTTGTGTCACCGTCCCCACCTACTCACCAGAAGAAGAAAGGAGAATACCACCTGCACCCCGTCTCCTTAAACTTGTCCCCCAGAGCCTTGAATTTCTTCATATTGTGGTCAGGGTTGCCCCTGGCCGCGTCATTCATTCCCACATGGATGACACCCATGGGGTACTGGTCTGCAGGTTGGGTGTGTGCCGGGATCCTCTCTGTGATGTCCCTAACCCAAGCCCCAGGCATGAAGCTTAGGGACATCATGGAGAGGATCCTGGCCTACATCTGACCTGCAGAATGTTTGGTCAAGGTCACCTGGACCTTGACAGAGCCCATCCTGTTCAGGAGAGGGATGCAACAAGGCTGCCCACTCTCAGGCCAGGTGTATGCTTTAGCTCTGGAGTCCTTCCTCATTCTCCTATGGAAGTGGGTGGTGGGGTTGATGCTGTGGGAACTGGCAGTTTAGCTGGACCTATCAGTGTATGCTAAAGATGTATTTCTCATGGTCCAGGCCTCAGGTTACCTGGCACAGATGAAGGCCTGCCAGGCATTGTACTCGGCAGCCTCGTCTGCCCCGGTCAACTGAGTCAAGATCTTTGGCCTGGTGGTGGGTGATGGGTGGCAGGTGGGCTCACTCCCACCCACACTCCCTGGGATCCACCAGAGTGTGTGCTCACTGCTTTACTTGGGGGTCTACCTATCCCTCACAGACCCTTCCTCACCCATGTCCCTCCTCTGCATTAGCTTGAGGCAAGGAGTGGCTCCTGGCATGGGAAGGGCTCCTGTGATGTCTCTCCCTGCATGGAAGAGTGCTGTTGCTGAACCAGTTGGTCCTGTCCATGATCTGACACCACTTACACACCCTGCCTGTGCCCCCTGAGGTCCTGGAAAGACTCCATAGATGGGTGATGGAGTTTTCTGGTTGGGATGGCACAGGGTCACTGCAAAGGTCCTCTCTGTGGCATTACTGCCATTTGTGCCCCTGCCCAGCCATCTGGGCAGCTATCACCTGGAAGATGTTCTCAGTGTGGTGGCCTGTTTTGAACTGTCAAAGCATGCCTCAGTTGACAAGGAGGACAGCTACCTTCATCTGGTGGAGTGGGCTGGGCTGGTGGGAGTCCCCCATTGTCCCCTTCTCCAGCCCCCGACCCCTTACTTACCGGTAGTGGAGTCTGAGTCCAACTCCCTGCTGCTGGCATGCTGCCTGCCATCAAAGACAGACAGCATGCTTCAGCACCAGAGCAAGGGCTAACCATAGAGGCACTCTGGGAGTCAGAGCATCTCTACAGAGGCCCCAGCCTTCAGTTGCCTTTGGGGCATGGTCCAGGACTGTGCCCTGCCCTGCTTTTTGTGTGTGTGTGTTTTTTGACCCCTGGATTTCCAGGGATCTAGTTTTGTCCCCAGGCTGCAAATTTGCAGCACAGGGAACATTTTCTCATTCCTGCATGTGCCTCTCACAATGTCTCAAAGGGGTTTGAGATGCTGCAAGAAGTACGTGGAGGCTCACCTGACATGCCCTAAGAGGGAAAATCTTCTCTCACCTCTAGTGCCTGCATACCTTCCAGCCTTCGGATATTTTTGTGAGCTTCCTGACCCTCACTGATAGCAGTCCAATCAAGAGCTCTGCTACCTGGAGCTCTTCACCCTGTGGATGCCACGGCTAGCCCAAGCCTTAGACTGATATTCTCCTAGGGCCATGAACCTTTCCAGTCAGCAGACTGCCTTAGACTCCAGGGATATGAACATGATATGCCACTATTTTGGTACAAGGTAGAGGAAGAAGGTTCATTTCTGTGCTTTCTATTACTAGATTCCTTTCTCTTCTCTCAAGATTGGCCCAGATCTGGCCCACTAAAAGATCCTATCTGAGCTACAGGTGTTCCTCTGAAGGAGAATTGTATCTGGCCCATAGCTACCCTGGCTTTCAGCACCTCTTGCCCTTTTCCCTTCCCCATGTCAGCTGGTTGCAGCAGCCACTCCCCTCCCTAGCCAACAGCTGCCCTGTCCCATCCCCCAGTGTATGCTCCAAGGCAGGGAGCACTGATCTCTTGACCAGGCTTCTGTCCAGTAAGACTGTCTGCACACAACTCTGACCCTGCAGCCAATCACAGACCAGACAACTTGCCCCCCAGGGAGTAGGAAGCACAGGTAAGGTTTCCCCTGCTGGTGGGGGAGCAGGTGCAGGGGGAAGAGGACCAGGCAGCGCAGGATATCTGGGCTCAGATGAGCTAGGGCCTGAGTGTGGAAACCAGTGTTCCCAAGCACCACTTCATCTGGCATGGCCCTTGCATGACCCTGGTGCAATTCCTGCCAACTCCAAGTCCCCAGCACGTGGCCAAGTCAGACAGAAACCACACCAGCTGCATCCACATGGCCCAAAATGGTGTTTGGCAACACACAGCCTAGCCTAGCTGTGTGCTAGAGACTCGGGGTGGGGGAAGAGGTTCAGAAAGAAGCAGGGAGCAAAGGTTAGGGGAACCTAACCTTTGTCCACTCACCTCTCTGCTCTCAAACAGAAGTGGGCAAGTACTTGGGCTGGAGGGCCATTTAGGCAGTTTTGGTGAGCTGTTGCAGGAGGTGGGTAGGCCAGGGGGCTGCTGACCTGTGACAGCTCACAAAACTCCCTAAGTAGCTTTCTGGCCCAAATAATTGCCCACCCCCCACTCAAGATAAATATGTGTGTCCATTCAGAGGACCTCAGGGATACTAAGAGAAGATTTTTTCTGTTGCCATCTCCTTCTTTCTCCCCATTTTAATTATTATTAAATTGTACAATTCATCACAGTCACTTTTAATGACATAAAAAACCTTGGGAATAGGGAAAATCCATGTATGCTTCCTGTTGCTGCTTATTCCTATACTAATGTAGTGCTGTTTTATCATATTCCTCCAATCTTCCTCCTTCAGAGGCAAATCTAGCTGTCTTTTGGATTCTTAATATACTATATTGCAGCTGCCAGTCCCCATGATATTTCCCAGGTTTATTGGCCTCTTCCTGAAATAGTTGTTCTTGACACCATTTTTTAGTACTAGGTTCCCCCATTTGTCTTTTTTTCCTTTAGAATATTCCCCAATTAAAGGTGTGAACAATTATCAATTACAATTCCTTTTCATAACTTCAGATTTATACTTCTTAAGGCTAGGTTATCTCACAAATGCTTGTGATGAAAATGGGCTCCAAAATGACATGAGAGTTGAAAGAAGGTAATTAATATGTGAAATCACTTCATATATCCCGTGCAGGCTGATTATAAACTGCCTTTGCGGCCTTGCATAACCAGAGAAATTGCAAACAAATTATTTTTGTAATAATGTTCCAGAAGTACATGGAACAAGAAAAAAAGACTTTTTGTGTTTCGATCTCCTCCTCCTCCCACATTTTAATTACTACAAGTTGGCACCTGACCCTGCAAAGAACTATATAAAAGCTGTACAGTTTACTTCTTCCCAGACTGGGATAAAAATGAAAAAAAAAAGCATAATTACAGCCAATCAGAATCTTCATAGAAAGTTTCCTTCTAAGGTTATTGTTCTAGTTTCTGTATCGTTATTATAGAGGCATATGGTCATAAATTACAACCAGCTCCTTTCCTGTACATATTGCACATATTGTCTTCTTCCTCCTCCCCCTCCAGAACACAAGATGAGAGAGTTAATTTTTTGGAATTGTAAGATCAGCAGCCAAACAAAACTGGTAGCTTTACTAGATTTGCATGCAATGCTTTTAGTGCACAGCTTTATCATACATATTGGTTTATGTATCCTGAAGGGAAAAGGGTGGTCAACATTCTGTTTATTTTAGGCACAAAATGGCATCTTTTTTCTTGTCCCTTTCCCCTTTGGCAGTTTTCCTCAGTTACCAGCTCCATCACACACAAGAAAAGAAGTTGGCAAATGTTTGAAGCTAAATGCCAGTTCAGGGACTTACAAAGTCAATTCCATGCCACCTTTCCCATATTGGCATAATTCTTTGTACTGCCATTTTGTGAGTGAAATGCTCTAGAAAATGTGGCCCAGTATATTTATCTTTTTTTGGAGGCTTCTGATAGAATGACTAAGGAACATCTCAGAAGAACAGCATAAAAGGAAATAGGTTCAAGGCAGTGAAAAAAAAGAAGTCAGTGGGAAGAAAAAAGGAGTCCAGATGCTAACAAAAGACAAATCTTGGTGCAGCGCCCATCAAAAGCTCTGTGATAAAACGAAGCATTATTTAAGTTTAGCTACAATCCCCAGACTGTGCCTGTGGTTGCAGAGGACTTACAAAACTTTCCTGAGTAGAGAAATTTTTGAGTGAAATTTCAATGAAATTTCCCAACACAGGGAGATGCATGCTTTCCATCAAAGTCCAGCCATATTATGTGATTTTGACCTAATAATGAAATGTTGACTAAAATTAATTTTGTCTGGGTTTCATTTTTAAGATGAGTTTACATTTCCATTTGCAATCAACACAGTACTCAGGACACTTTTACCCAAAGGCAGTACTACATATTTTGGGGGACCTGGAAATCTTTCACACAGGAACTTTCATCATCGGCCTAGATGATGAGAAAGCAGTCAGTTGTTCTTTTCATGGACAGTATACTCTTAGTAGAGATTTTCACTGATTTTTGTTGATGGATTGGCTGAGTTTGCACTTTGATTTTGGTGGACTTGTTTGTTAATACAAAGTAAGCTATTTATTATTAATCTTTTGCTGTCAGATACACATCTTTATAACCTCAGTATAACAAAGCAAATCTGTCATGGTGAGAATCTTAAATTAACAATCCTTTTAAATGCAGCTGTGGAGTCATGGGTTACAGAGCCCCTCCTAGGCATTCAGAAGCTTCAATCAGAAAAAAAATCTCTTCAGATTACAAAGAAGCACCTACACTGAACACCTTCAGGAGCAAATTGGATGCTTATCTTGCTGGAATTCTATGATCTCAGTTGACTTCCTGCCCTTTGGGTGGAGGGCTGGACTCAATGATCTTCTGAGGTCCCTTCCAGCCCTAAAGTCTATGAAATCTATAAAGAAGATTTAGGGAGAATTAAACCAAACTAAACCCCTGTGCAATGTACACAAAGGTGTGGGGCTCAACCCTTACCTGCGTCTTCAGTTGTGGGGAGGGGAGAGTGAACTGACAGAGGGCTGAGTGGTCCCTTATCTGTGCAGAGCCACCCCCACACGCAGCACCTGCTTGCTGACAAACAACTAGAGCAGTCCTGAAGGGGCACCGCAGCCATGGAGGAAAGCACCACTCCTACCGCAGCCATGGAGGGAAGCACTGGGCCCCCACACAGCTCAGACAGGCAGGATCCAGAGAAAAAAGAGAAGATCAGGCTCACTGCTTTTTTTTTTTCTTTCTTCCCCTGCAGTGGAGTCTGCCTTCATGGGCTGTGGCTGGGTCCCACAG
This sequence comes from Crocodylus siamensis, assembly GCF_052110815.1. NCBI lineage: Eukaryota > Metazoa > Chordata > Crocodylia > Crocodylidae > Crocodylus > Crocodylus siamensis. Next base: position 44,206,328 of record NC_143401.1, on the reverse strand, counting down.
CCCCTGAGCTGTGCAGGGCCTGCCAAGCCCTGAGCACATCAGCTTCTAGAACCCTGTGCACTGTTGCACTTTGTAACAAACTAAACTGTCTCAGAGATGTTTTATCTTGCAACATATCAAATTAATTTAAAGTGAAATTATTTTGCAGAGCATGCAAACAGCAAAGCTATTAAAGTGGAATATGCCGCTGAACATACAAACAGCAGTGACATTAAAGCAGAGCAAAAGGGTATTTAAGCCCATGAACCAGGGGACCTGCATTGAACAATAGTTTTTTTCCACATTTTATACACTTTGGTTCATGCTCATTACCATGTATTCCACCCTTGCTCCTCCTTTGTTCCACCCATATCTCCTCCCCTTTCAAGCTCTGCCTCTGTTTACTGTTTGCTTCATTAGCATGGAATTGCCTATACATTTTACTCATTTACGTGCCTTTTTGCTATGTGTGCATGTCCAAGACATTGACTCCTGCTTCTCTTGGTCACTTGGACTTTGACCAAAGCCTGGGAGCTTCTGGAGGCTTCTTCACAAATTCCCATTCACCTTTTTACATATGTTCATCTAAGATTCTTTTAGGGTTGGACGGGTCTATGTCAGCTGGCCCGGGTGACCTCCATCCATGGGTGCTGAAGGAATTGGCCAGTGTCATTGCTGAACCACTGGCACAGCTGTTTGAGCACTCATGATGCTCCAGACAGGTCCCTGAGGACTGGAAAAAGGCCAATGTAGTGCCCATTTTTAGGAAAAGGAGAAGGGAGGAGCCGGGTAACTTTAGGCCGGTCAGTCTTACCTCTGTCCCTGGTAAAACACAAAAAAAAATCATCAAAGAGCATATTTGTGAAAGCGCAGCAGGGGAGGCAATGTTGAATGGAAATCAGCATGGGGTCACCACAGGTAGATCCTGCCTGACAAACCTTATAGCCTTTTATGACCAGGTCACATACTACCTTGACACAGAAGCGGAGGCTGATTTCATCTACCTGGATTTTAGGAAGGCCTTTGACACAGTTTCGCATCCTATTCTCGTAGGGAAGCTAACAGACTGTGGAGTAGATGCCTACACATTCAGGTGGGTCAATAACTGGCTTAGGAACTGCACCTAGAGAGTGGTGGTTGGCAGGTCATTTTCAATCTGAAAAGAGGTGGGCAGTGGGGTCCCACAGGATTCGGTCCGTTAGCCAGTATTATTTAAAGTATTCGTGAGTGATTTGGACAAGGGTGTATTGATTGCCCTCTCCAAGTTCACAGATGATACCAAATTATGGGGCAAAGTTAATATACCAGAGGGCAGGGAGCAGTTACAGGCCAACCTCGACAGGTTAGATCAATGGGCGGAACATAATAGGATGCAATTCAACAAAGATAAATGTAAGGTACTCCACCTAGGAAGGAGGAATCCCCAGCACACCTGCAGGTTGGGGGATGTCCTTCTTAGCAGCTGAGAGGCTGAGAGAGATCATGGAGTCTCCAATATGAACATGAGCTGGCAGTGCAATGAAGCCATCAACAAAGCCAATCACACCTTGTCATGTATTAGCAGATGCATGACCAACAGATCGATGGAGGTGATGCTCCTCCTCTATGCAGCACTAGTCAGGCCACAGTTGGAGTACTACATGCAGTTCTGGGCATTGCATTTCAAGAAATACATGGAGGATCTGGAAAGGGTTCAGAGGAGGGCCACCCGCATGATTAGTGGTCTCCATGGAAGACCCTGTGAGGAGATGTTGAGAGATCTGGATCTCTCCAGCCTATACAAAAGATGGCTGAGGGGTGACCTTGTGGCTGCCTATAAATTTATCAGGGTAGGACAGCAGGGAATTGGGGATGTGCTGTTTTCCAGAGCACCTCAGGGAGTAACTAGAAATAATGGGTGCAAACTAGTGGAGAGTAGATTTAGGTTAGACATTAGAAAGAAAATTTTTACAATCAGGGTCTGGAGTGAGCTTCCAAGAGAGGTGGTGCTGTCACCTAACTTGAAGGTCTTCAAGAGGAGGCTTGACAATCACCTGGCTGGGGTCATCTGACCTTGGGCCTCTATCCTGCCAGGGACAGGGGGTTGGACACGATGTTCATTGGGTCCCTTCCAACTCTATAATCTATTAATCTATTAGTTACATGTTGTTTTTTCATATTCTAGTCTGGTTTTCAGTCCCATGTTGTACCATCTTCCACTTTCCTAATGCTTCACCTTTTTCACAGCACACAGACTTACTTTAAAATGTTTAGCATGAGAAAATGGCTGGCTTAGCATAGCGTTCATAAGTAAAATCTGCTTGCTTAAGCATCTTGCAATGTCACTTTTAATATATCATTCTGCCTTGTGGTTAACAGCTTTGCTAGGCCACAGGTTATGCCTTTATTCAGCTGCAAATCCAGTGCTCCCCAAGATCCAACTATAGTCATCCTAACAATACTGAAAGGAGACCATAAATGAATCATTTTTAAACTTGCCAGGCTCCCATACCATTTATTAAAAAATATGATGAACTCCTGTGTATGATTACTTGACCTAAAAGCAGCAGGTTTCCCATTCTATGAGGCACTGAGACAGACATTGGCCAGAGTTGTAAATATTAAATCACTGTGTAATATTCTCATTGGGGTAATCATCTAGAATCTGCAAGATAGGGGAGAAACTATGACTCACTAGTAACAAAACTGATTGAATAAAGAGCCACTCACTAGGCCTCCCTAAAAAGCAATCTTCTCACCCCTTTATTCCATTTGCCTTTCTCCTACAACAGTGCTCTTATTAATGAAGACACCACCCCTATTGCTGCTTGAACAACAAGGCTCTGAGTTCCTGAAGTGTATGTTCACTGCCTGTCACTTTTTAAGACAGACATGGTTCTTTGGTAAATCCAAAAACTTTTATTAGACCAACTGAAATAGTTGGATTTTTTTTATGCAAGCTTTCAGGTACAATTACCCTTCCTCAGGTAGAGGAAGTGTCTGCAGATGGTCTATGTTCTTCCTGGCTGTAATAGTAAAGAAGCCAAAGGCCAGTATGTATGCAAGTATGTATGCAAGAATGTTGGTGAATTTACGATTTAACTGACTGACTCCAACTATTTTTCCAACTATTTGAGTTGTTCTAATAAAAGATATAAGATTTACCCAAAAACCTTTTCTGCCTGCATCTTTAGACTAACATGGCTACAACCTACATCCCCCCATCACTTTCTTAGACCTATATCTAGCAGGGCTGTGAGAAGCAGCACAGTTTTACTTTGACTTCTGTTTCAATTAAACAGTGCTTCATTTTGAGTTTACTTTAATTTCAAAACCAGTGTTCCATTTCATTTTGTCAAAATAGTTTCACTGTTTCAATGCTGTTTCAAGCTTTACCCACACCCCCAGAGGAGCCCGGCAGGGGTGTGGGTAACGTTGCCTGGGCTGAGCACAGTGGAGGGATGTGGGATGCAGCCCCATTGCTGCACTCCTCTTCCGCACACTGGGCTGAGTTGCACGGGGCTGGGAGCTTCTGGGCTGGGAGCTGGAGGGAGATGGAGTGCAGTTCCAGTGCTATGTGCCACCTCCCTCCACCAGGCAGCAAGCCACTGGGTGCTGAGCCCACTGGAGGGAGGTAGAGCACTGCCCCAGAACTGTGTACTGCCTCCCTCCATTAGGAAGCAAGCCGCTAAGCATTGAGCCTAATGGAGGGAGGTAGTATTTGGTGGAGATAGTACACAGTGCCAGTGGTGCACACCACCTCCGTCCACTGGGCAGAAAGCCACTGAGCACTGAGCCTGGAGGAGGGAGGTGGAGCACTCTGGTGCTGCACTCTGCTTTCTCCCACTGGGCTCATTTCCATTGAGCTAGAAGCCAGTAGGCACTGAGCCCAGTGGAGGAAGGTGGAGCCTAGCCCCAGCGCTGCACTCTGCCTTCCTCCACCAGGCAGCAAGCTGCTAGGCACTAAGCCAGGTGGAGGGAGGTGGCATGCAGTACCAGCAGTGTGGGCTCAGTGCCCAATGGCTCCAGCCACGAGGAACTCTGCCCAGTCATGGGAGGCAGAGTGCAGCAGTGCTCTACCCACCTCCTGCCACTGGGTTTGGCTCCATGGGGCTGGTGGAGTTGATCACAGCAGAGCCTGGCATTGGGAGGCAAGCAAAACTGTCTCTGCACTCCCATAAGTTCCACCAGGCCCAAGGAGTGCAGCCCAGTGGGACAGCCAGGGCTGCACTTCCTGCTCTAGCTCTCCACTGCCTCCCACCACCTGGCTGCTGCTTCAAAACTGTCAAAACATTTTGACTGGTCTTGTTTCATTTTGAGGCTGTTTCAAAGCCCTTCATTTAATCTCAGTTTCACCATTTTGAACTTGAAATGAGTTTGAACAGCATTGAAATGAAACAGCCAGAGAAATTTTGCACAGTCCAAATTGCCTCCATAATGGCTGCTCCTCTAAATTTCTCACTTTGTTTCCAATTCTGTTAGGCAAGTTTCCCCTCAGGAATACTGATATCTGGCAGTAGTATAACAATGTGTTGTGAATGAGACATCAGCCCAGGGCACTTATTTAAAGGGGCTGCCAGAAGAGGAGCAGTAGTGGCTTGTGTGTGGGAAACCTGCACAGCAGGATCAAGTGCAGCAACAGCTCATGCTACAGTGGCAACAGTCCATGTGAAGGGAAGTAACACTCTAGCCCTCAGGAAACCCGTCCTTTCCCAGGGTGCCAAAATTCTTAGTTATACTTCTGTTCTCTGAGGCTTTGATTAAGGCTCTGACACTTTGGCCAAATATAGCAATGTTAGGATGGAAAACCTTGATCTTACTCCTTTTGTTTAATCTTTCACATAAATTTATCACATATATGTACTGGTAATCTTGGCAAAAGTATTGATCTCTTTTTTCAGTCTACTGTCTCCCATGTAAAGCCTGCAGATGCTTCCCAGTATCTACATTAAAAATGGTCAAAACTCAGAATTTTGGTTCCACAGAAAATTCTAACGTCTCCAAGTTGTTCCAATTCTGTAAACTGTAATGAATACATACACACTCAAAGACATTTCCAAACTTTTTTTTGGGCGAGGGGCAACTGAAACCTTCAACATCAATAAAATTGAAAGATTTTGGTCCCAGTTTCAATTTTACTATAATTTGTAACTTAGTAAATTTTTAAAATAAAGAATCACTCCAAGGTAAAAAGCTGAAATATTCCATTTGTTTTTTTTATTTTCAAAATGTACGCTTCACACCAAATTACCATTTCCATAAAAGAGCAGTTTGCAATAGATAAATAGTTGTTCAGAGTACTTTCATTGTATTGTCTTCATTTTAATGTTTTTATGTGAAAGTTTATCATTTGGAAATATCAATACATTTTTTTCTAAATCATAGTTATCCACAATCTAGTAGAAATTGTTTTCTTTTTTTTTTAACTTAGATTCCCTCACTTTCTAAAAGGGGTTAATTTCTGTTCTTTGTTGTGTGCCCATTTTTGTCTGTTAGAAGGTATTGGATACATTTCTTTCTTCCTCAATGCAACTTTAAAAGAGAAAATAGTCATACTTCATATTAAGGTTCCATTCATAATTGGCTTAGATAAATGAATCTTGAATAGCTATTATAAGTAGGGCAGTTTGGTCAGAACAAAAAGACAAAGTTTTGAAATTCCTCACAAAATAAAAAATCTGAAACATTTTGATTCATTACACCTGCCATAGCATCAGAAAGTTACCTTGTGACAGTGTTGTTTTGGGTAGTTTTTCTTACATTCAAATTGAATATGAAATATTCAAATGCAATTAATATAAAGGAAAATGTCATAATAAAACACTTATACTGTGCTGAAAAATGTTGACAAATGTATCGTTCTCTTTGGAAAATGACTCCATCAGACTTATTAGCAAGGACCTTGGTTTTCTCTGTTAAAAAAATCAAAATTATCTGAATAAAAAAATTTCCAAAACCCACATTTTTCTGTAATTAAAATGAAACACCACTATATGTGTGTTTGTGTATCAGTTGAACACAATGTTTTATTGATATAATTACAATTTTAAAGCAATTCAAAAGCCTACCAGTGTCTCAATCATTATAATAACATAAATTCTAAATACCTATATATTCTGGTATTTGATTTTGGTTTTTTTATCATGGAAAATCACAGCTCCCCCTATCTGCTTTGCTCACCAGGATGAGTTTCCAGTTGCAGCTGATCCTTTGATATAAATGCTTGAGGTCACTGTTAAAGTTTTGCATTAGAGACCAAAAATGCCATAAAACTGAGTGTTATGTATGTTTCTTGGCACTTTGGGGAGACACACACTGCCAATCAACTTAGCTGTTGTGGGCTAGGATACTAGGAAAGAGATGGCAGGAGTGCTCAGAGCTGGGACTAGTGTTTGAGACTCACAGGATATCAGATTTGAGCTGTGTGTGCTTGAGGCAGGGTGGGGACCTAACTCCTTGGATGTGTGTTTTGGGATCTGTGTGTGAGAGGCAGGGACCCAGAGGGGGTAGGGCAGGGGACCATGATAGGGTTGTGGTGTGGGATAGGGGACCTGAGGTAGGGGTGTAAGGGACTCTGAAGTGGGGTAGGGACCAGGTGTGTGTGTTGGTGGGGAAGGGCCATGAAAGGGGTTGTTGGGTGGGGCAGGAGGCCCTGAGGAGGGTGTGTAGGGAGGCAGGGACCCCTGAAGGGCATGTGGGGGGAGCTGAGGTGGAGTGGGGAGAGGCCTCTAAAGGATGTGGGGGGGGGCAAGACTCTCTGAGAAGGTTATGTAGGGAAGGAAAGGGCTATTGAGCGGGGCAGGAATCCCTGAGGGGACATGTAGGGGGGCAGGCGCTGCAGATTGTGGGGTCCTTAGAGAGGGTGTGGGAGTAGAAACCTCTGAGGTAAGTGTAGGGAGGAGGGAAGGGGCCCCTGAGGGGTGTGACTGGGGGCTGGGCACCTCCTGTATGTGGTACGAATGATGTTTAGGGACCCAATGGTGTAGCAAAATCCCCAGGTGTTTTTTTTTTAAATGCATTCCCTCCCCTTCCCGAGCCATTTCTGACTTTTTCTTTCCCTCTCTATTCCCTATAGAAAAGTATAAGTAAGCTAAAATATAGGATAAGCTTTAACATTTTATTTCAGATAGTAAGTTTTATTCCTCTCCCCTCTGCAAATACGTGCCCTGCTATTTTGATATAGATATCCAGTGTTTTATAAGTAATAATTATTTTGTTTGTATTGATTTATTTTTATTTTTTACTGCTTTTATATGGTGTGATGGTTATATGGTTTTAGGCCTATATATGTAAGTTAGCATATGTCATGCAAGTTTCCATCTTGTAATGTCAAGCCTCCATCTTATCCCCATGCCTGGTTGTGTAACCTATGACTCATACTACCTCTCCTATGTACTTGGTTCCTTAATGAATGGGGATGAATGAAGGTGCTTGAGAGACAATGGCAGTAGGTCTAAAAATAGCTGCTTCTGAATGACCAAAACATGAACACCAATACCTGGACCAATGACCCAGCCCATGGAACCACACTCAGGAAAGATGAGGCAACCCACCATTGTGGCAAGGCTGCATGTGCTCAGTAAGAACACCTGAAGCCCTCTGAGGTAGGACTGACATTGCCTGGACAGGCCCTCCCCATAGGAAATCAGAGGTAGTCTGCCCCATAAAAAGGGGTAGTGAAGACTGACTCCTCGGGATGCTCTCTCCATCTGGACCAGCATCACACCACACCACCTATCCACCCAGAGGCCCTGTTGGTGACCCCCTTCTGGACAACACCTACTGGACAAAGACCCCTTTCCAGCCTGCATAGGTAGCTATCACCTTCACCCTTTCTTCAACCAAGGACTTGGACTCTGTTTTTCTTCCCTACCTGGACTCCAACCCTTCCATTGAGTCTGTTTCTCCTGCTGCCATTGTGAGTGTTTGTGTGCGTGTGTGTGTGTATGTGTGAGCCAATAACTTCATAGGGATGTGTAGTGTGTTGTCTGTTTAATAAGCCTGTTATTTTGAAACCCTGAGTTTCATACTTTCATAGTTTCTAGGGTTGGAAGGGACCTGAGTAGATCATCTAGTTGGACCCCCTGCCATGGCAGGAAGGAGTACTGGGGTCAAACGACCCCAGCAAGGTATTCATCTAACCTCCTCTTAAAAACCCCCAGGGTAGGAGCCTGCACCACTTCTCTTGGAAGTTGGTTCCAGATCCTAGCCGCCTTGACCGTGAAGTAGCGCCTCCTGATATCTAGCCTAAACCTACCCTCAGCCAGCTTGTGACCATTATTCCTGGTCACTCCTGGCAGTGCTCGGGGGAACAGGGACTCCCCCAATGCCTGCTGATCCCCCCTGACTAGTTTATAACAGGCCACAAGATCCCCCTTCAGCCTTGTCTTGTGGAGGCTGAACAGGTTCAGGTCCCCTAGCCTCTCCTCGTAGGGCCTTCCCTGCTGTCCCCTGATCATGCGAGTGGCCCTCCTCTGGACCCTGTCCATGTTGTTCATGTCCCTCTTGAAGTGCGGCACCCAGAACTGGACACAGTACTCCAACTGCGGCCTGACCAGTGCTGCATAGAGGGGGAGGATCACCTCTTTGGACCTGCTTGAGGTGCATCTGTGGATGCATGACAAGGTGCGGTTGGCCTTCCTGACTGCCTCCCCACACTGCTGGCCCATGTTCAACTTGGAGTCAATGATGGCTCCAAGATCCTTTTCCACCTCTGTGCTGACAAGAGGGGAGTTTCCCAACCTGTAGGTATTGTGCCGGTTGTTCCTCCCCAGGTGCATCACTTTGCCCTTGTCTGTGTTGAAACACATCCTATTCTCATCCGCCCAGCCTTGTAACCTGTCTAGGTCCAATTGAAGTCTGTTGCTTCCTTCTAGTGTGCCCACATCCCCCCACATCTTAGTGTCATCAGCAAATTTGAACAGGGTGCTTTTCACCCCCCTCGTCCAAGTCACTGGTGAAGATTTTGAACAGTGCGGGCCTAAGGACCGAGCCCTGCAGAACCCCACTGCCCACGTCCTTCCAGGTTGAGAAGGACCCATCCACTACCACCCTCTGGGTGTGGCCTTCCAGCCAGCTGGCAACCCAATTGACTGTGTGGGCATCAACACCACAGTCCCCCAGTTTCTTAATGAGAACGGGGTGAGAGACAGTGTCAAAAGCCTTCTGGAAGTCCAGGAAGACTATGTCCACTGCTACCCCTGCATCTAATGATCTGGTGATCTGATTGTAAAAGGCCACCAGGTTAGTCTGACAGGACCTGCCACTGATAAACCCATGTTGGTTGCCCCTAAGCATGCAGTCCCCTGCTGGCCCCTCATGGATGTGTGCCAGCATAATTTTCTCAAACAGCTTGCCTAGGATTGAGGTAAGACTAACTGGCCTATAGTTTCCCAGGTCCTCCTCCTTCCCTTTTTTTGAAGATGGAAATCACATTGGCCCTCTTCCAGTCCTCTGGCACCACACCAGAGCACCACGAGTGCTCATAAAGCCGTGCCAGGGGTCCTGCAATGACCTCGGCCAATTTCTTTAGAACTCTAGGGTGGATTTAGGTTTTTGTCTGTTTCCTGACTGTTTCCTCCTTGTCGCCACTTATCTGCCTCCCATCTCCAATCTCTAAGCTGCTAGCCTCAGTTTCCAGCCCCAAGCTCCCAGGTTTCTGCCTCTCTCTCTTTTCTGGCTGTCTGCTCCTTGCCCCACTTATCTTCCCCCACCATATCTCAGCTGTTTACCTCAATTTCCAACCCCAATTTACCTTAAGTAAACCCAAACCTCAGTTCCTCAGTCAGCTTTTCTCTAGTCCATTGGTTCTAATCTTGGTTCTGGAACTTTCACTCCATACACTTCTCTCTCTCTCACCTTAACCTTCCCCCAAGTATCCCAGATATCCCAAGCACACACATATGTACTATACCATCCAAGTTAGGAACTTGCCTATGTGTAGGTGGATTGTATGTGTATAAACTGGTGAGTGTGTGTGTATAATTGTGTGCATGACATATGAATTAGTGATCTGTGTATGTGTACTGACTGTATAGGTACTGACAATTGATTTTTGTCTAATTTTTTGTGTGTAGTATGTGCTTGAATTGGTGGTAGATATGCATGTGCCTAGGCTGGTTTGGATGTGTAATTGCCTAATTTGGTTGTGTGTGTGTGTGTGTGTGTGTGTGTGTGTGTGTGTGCATGCACCTAATTGATTTGTCTGTGTGTATGTGTGCAATTGTGTCATACCCTCCTGTCTGACAGTGCAATATCAAGATCCTGAGATTTGGCCTGACCCCACAGGGCTACAACAGTTTGTGGAGTAGGGGAGCAAGCCACTAATCCCACTACATTGTGATGGGCAGGGCAGGACCTGTCCCTGCTGGCCTCTGCCTGTGCCATGAATTTAGGCCCTACCTAGGTGAGGCAGTCTTGAGCTGAGCCTTGGGCATTAAGACCTAGCCCCAGCCTATGGCTCAGGACAGGGCTATAATCCAGCACTATAGCATTCAGGGTGACTCAAATTCTTAGGCTCTGGTGCCATCACACCCCCATGCCCCTCAGCACTACCATTTTCTGCCCTTTTTGCAAGCAGCTCTTGCAGGCTTAGATTCTGCCAGCCTGCAGAGAGCTGTTTGCAAAAGGGGAAATTTCACACTTTTCTGTGGGAAACAGGAAACCCAGATCCCTGGTTATTAGTAGAGTGGACAGCTGATAACACTACACCATTTTTCAATGCCTTAAAAACTATTTATCATAGAATTTTAAGTGTGAAGGACTGATGTGAAGAACAGTTTGTGGTTGTTAAGCACTTCAAAGATGAAAAGTACCATGGAAGTGTTATGTGTCTTCCTTAGTCTGTGCCGAGTGTTTTCAGGTGTATATGAGAGCAAGTTTACACCTGTAAATGCACTTGCAGAGAAAGTGCATATGTAAATATTTCTAACTTGCCATTGGTGTGTATTATGATAGTATGGACTTTTGTCTCGATTTTTCTTGACTTCATAGCCCTTTAATAATGACCACATTTGGGAACTTCTATCCAGCTCCCCTGAGCAATAATTATGAAGGTAATCTCAGTGCATGCATTCTCGCAAGCTAGGGACAGCTATTCAAAATCCATAAGCCTGAATTGATTCAATCCTTTCAGGTTAGTTTAACTTGGCTAAGCTAAACCAGTTTGTAACCATACTGACATCCTCTTTGTACTGAGGAAATTCAGGCATATTCCTGCAGTGGCTCAGGGGGTTCTAGAGCTTCCATAATGTTGAGCTGAGGGGGAAGGGGGAGGGGGCATAGCTAGGTCTTTCATCAGCCCAGTGGGATCACCCTGCCTGACAAAAGGCAGGATCACCAGGGGAAGGACAAACCTGCACCCACCTTTACAACTGATCTTGTAAGGGAACATCTTAAGAGGCTGGACATTAGGGCTGTGTGAAATGCCTGTGTTTCATTTTGGTTTTGGATTTGGTATTTCAGAGGGACAGTGTTTCATTTCAGCATTTCATAGGGCTGTCCAAAACAACTGTGTTTGGTTTTATTTCAGATTTGGCATTTTGGAGGGAAAGTGATTCATTATGGTGTTTCAAATCACTGTCCCATTTCATTTTGGCCCAAACTGTTTTGGAGATGTTTCAGAATTTTGACAGTGTTTCTGTGTTTCGGCCATAGGCTATCATGGGAAATCACAAGCTGCCTATAACTTTGTCATTTAGTTCCCAATTTGGATGAAACATGCAGGGAAGGGAAGGCAGCCCTTCAGAGGCCAGGAAGCATGCCAAGTTTCAAGGAGATATGTTTAGGGGTTTCTGGGATCCTGGACCTCAAACTATTCAAAGAAAAACTTGTGACATATATGAGTGTGAAGGCAGAGTGGGATGAAAACTGCAGGGCTGGTAGCCCCTACTGATGCAATGAAGCCTGCCAGGTTTCAAAGGATAGGTTCAGGGGTTTCTGGGAAGTGTACCTCAGACTGCTGACAAGCAAAACTCATGACATGTGACTGTGTGTTTTAAGGTTCAGTGGGGTGAAAACTGCAGGGATGGTAGCGCCTATTCTTACCCTCACAACTCTCCTGCAACCAGTAAACAGCATGCCTCACAAAGATCTTACAGGTCTGGGCTTTCCTCAGCCAGGCCTGTGAGGTGGCTGGAGGTTATCAAGTGCCTCCTGTTCTTACCCAACTTTCACCAGGGAGATTTACAGTCCTGGCATTTCCTGGGGCTGCTGCATCACTGGAATTCCCACCCAGGCCTCCCAACCCCAGCAGGTTGTAGTGTTAGGTCATGCCCAGCATGATGTGGGGCATCCTCCTCCACATACAGCCCCAGTCTTGAGATGTCCAAGTTCTTCCTGGCATGGGAGATCAGTAGGAAGATGTTCTTCCCTTGCTGGCTGTGCTGGTGAGAAACTAAACTACCACCTCCAGCTCTGAAAGTGGGAAATTAAATGGCCACCCTCATTGCCACCTGACCTGGCACATACATAGTCCCTTGTGTGGGCATGAGGTAGGCCTGCCAAGTTTCAGGCAGAGTGGTGCAGGGGGTTCTGTGAAACTGCACCTCAAACTGCTGAAAGCAAAACTCATGTCATGCGTTTCCTTTAAGAAACACTTGGATGCCCATCTTGCCAGGATCATTTGACCCTCACTCACTGCCTGCCCTTTGGGCAGAGGGGCTGGACCCAATGATCTTGCAAGGTCCCTTCCAGCCTGAATGTCTATGAAATCTACAAAATCATGCACATTAGGCTAATGCACATTAAGTTCAGGCATGTGTAAAAGCAAATGTAGACACACCTTCTGAATCCTAGCCCTACTCTCCATTGCATCTGTCCACTGTCTGGTGTTATCTTCAGACTTGATGAGGGTGTACTCCATCCTATCTTTCAGGTCATTGATGAAGATATTGAACAAAACTGGCCCCAGGACAGACCCTTAGAGCACTCCACTTGATACCAACTGCCAACTAGACATTGAGCCATTGATTACTACCTTCTGAGCCTGATGATCCAGCTGGCTTTCTATCCACCTTACTGTCATCCTCCTTACAGCCCTTCCTTAACTTGCTTGTGAGAATGCTCTAGGAGACCATATCAAAGGCCTTGCTTAAGTTAAAGTATATCATTGTCCACTACTTTCCTCACATCCACGGAGCCAGTCATCTCATCATATAAGGTTGGTCGGCATCGCTTTGCCTTGGTGAATCCATGATGACTATTCCTAATCACCTTCTCCTCTAAATGCTTAGAAATGGACTCCTTGAGGATCTGCTCCATGAATTTTCCAGGGGCTGTGGTGAGGCTGACCAGTTTGTAATTCCTTGGATCCTTCTTCTTCCTTTTGTTAAAGATGGACACTATAGTTACACTTTTCTAACCATCCAGGACCTCTCTGAATCACCAATCAGTTTTCAAAAGGCCTTTTATGCAACATCTGTCACTAAGTTGTTTCCCCCTTCTGTAAGGGACCAACACTTTCCCCGATCTTCCTCTTGTTGCTGACAAATTTGTAGAAACTCTTCTTGTTACCATTCATGTCCCTTACTAGCTACAAGTTCAGTTGCATTTTTCTTTCCTGATTTCATACCTGCATGCCCAAGCAATACTTTTGTACTTGTCCCTGGTCATTTGTCCAAGTGTCCATTTCTTGTAAGATTACTTTTTGTGTTTTAGCTCCCTGAAGCAGTTCCATACCTAGGCTACTGGTGGCCCTGGGTAAACTTTTAGTACTGGACCACCCTTCACCAGAGATAATGAATTTTTTTGTTGCAAAAGTCTTCATCACATCTGTGATATTGATGTCTTTAAATGGTTTATTCTCAATTGATAACATTACCAGTTTCATATATGTGCAATATTAAAACTTTTTTTTCAATTGTAATTTTCTTTTTCATTTTCAGGCCCCATTTTATCTGGGCCCCGGGTGGCTGCCCAGTTTGCCCATGCCTGTTTCTGGATCTGCCCTGAAGAGTTCCTTGCTAAGCCAATCTGATCTTCTGCCTTACTTGTTAGTCTTCCTATACATCAGGACAGTTCATTTCTGCACCCTCAGTAAGGTTTCCATTAAATACAACCAGCTCTCCTGGACTCTACCTCCCTTCCCCAGACTGGCCTCCCAGGGCTGCCTTAGGAGGAAAGAAGTCCAGGAGATCTGGCTGTGTTTTAGTAAAGTAAAGTAAAATAAAGTAAAGTAAAGTCGTTCTGTTTTGATGGATGATATGTAGTCTGGAGATATTCTGTACCTTTTAAACCCCCCAATTCTTTTATAAACATGATAGAATCCTTTGTTACTGGAGTGGGTCAAATCATTTACAGAATCATTTATTCAAAAAAAGTTCAGTTTGCAATGTTTTAATGTCTTGTTTTTTACTAGTCACACCACTGTGATTGAATGATCTTGTAGTAGTAAAAATGGCTAGCTATATTATATTAAGCTTCATTGGTAAAAATAATGTTAACAGCATTCTTAAAATGAAAACAGTTAAGGAGTAAGTAATCATACACGTGGGATAGTATGATCCTGCAAAACTTGAACTTCTGTTTTCCTTTGTCACTTCTAGAGGAATGAGCATTCATAACTATTGATATTTTGAGTATTACTTAATTCAAGATGTGAGCTACGGTTACTTATTGGGACAGGATAGAAAACAAAAGAGTCTATTTCAGGAAAAATTTGAAGTTATGGCAATATTTTTTCTCACCTGGGATTTGGAGAACTAAAGTTCAAAGCCCCTCTCCACCTGATTCAGTGCCTCAGCTACTGGACTATGTAGTATCTCACTCTTTCTCTCTGGCTCAGTAAGTAATTACCTAATTTATACAAAGTGGAACACCTTCAACTGAAGAAACTAAAAGTGTTCCACTCAGCAGCGCTCATCTGTCTTGTGGGAAAGCTTAAAAGCAGCACAGAAAATTTCAGTCATCCACATCCTGGAAAAGTCCCTAATCACTTGGCTGTTGCTTATTCTTTGTGGTTCGTTCTATCTGACCCAAAATTCCATCCTGAATATAAGAAACTTTCCTGTAAAAAAATATGTTCCCACAAAAAATATTGGTTTTGATTAATGGATAATTTCTGATTAGAAACATTTTGCCAAATATGGCAGAACAGCTCTAGTTACTGATACCTTATGAGGTGTCATCAACAGGGATCCTAGAAATCCATTTCCTGTGGAAAAACACAGAATTTGCATTTTAAAGAGAAACTTTAGAATCACCAGAAAGAACCCCCAAAACTTACTGAAAATAAAAGGCTGGCTACATAATGGGAGACAGTTGTTCTTATGTCCACTAGGACAGCCCACTGGGAGGGAGTCTGGCCAGCATATAGGGAAGAAGCCAAAATAGCAGCTACCTGCTCCTCCCTTGGCTACTGATAGGCTGAGAGGGTTGCCCATCATGTGTCCACACCACTCACAGCTGCTGATCAGGAGCAAGGGGTAGGGCTGCCACCAGGGTCCCTTAGCCAATCAGTGTTGTGTGTGTGTGTTTGGGGGGGATGATCACTATGAAAAAATGAGGATTTTTAATGTTTTTTATGAGAGAATTTGGGGAGTTTTAGCATGTAAAACTAGGATCCCCAGATCAGTGGTAGGCATGCCACAAAATGCTGATATTGTTTCTTCTAAGAGCAGTATTTTCAGAATAGTTACAGAAGTACAGTGCCTGGCAGTGTTTATTACTTTCAAGGGGCACTTTGATTATCTAAACAGGATGACTAAACCTGGCTTAAACTGTGCAAGAAGCACAAACTGCATTTGATATGAACCACATGATTCTGGACCCTATTTTATACTTCTATCTTTCTAAGAATTATTCCCATAAAGACAGGCTAGGAACTCATGCTGTAATTGCATTGACCTTTAAAAACTGAAAAAAGAAGGTCTGAAATTAATTAAAGTGCAAAGTCTTGCACCTGGGGCAGTGCAGTTACATGCACAAACACAGATTAGGACATGCCTCAGGGTTAAAGTGGACCATGAGCAAATATGAGCCAACAATGTGATTTAATTGCACAAAAAGCCAACAAAATACTGGACTGTATTAATAGGAGCATCATATGCAAATTGAGGGTAGTGATTCTTCCATTCTATTCAGTACTGGTAAGACCTCACCTTGCTTGAATATTGTGTCCAGTTTTAGGCCTCTCTTTTGAAGAAAGAGTGCGTAATAATTAGAAAGAGTCGAGCAGAGAATGAAAAAAAAAATTAGAGGCCTGGGAAACATAATTTATGAAAGAAGGCCAAAATAAATAGGATTATTTAGTTTGGAGAAAAGACTGAAGGAGTTTGGGTTGATAAGTTTTCAAATG
Source organism: Crocodylus siamensis (assembly GCF_052110815.1). Classification (NCBI taxonomy): domain Eukaryota; kingdom Metazoa; phylum Chordata; order Crocodylia; family Crocodylidae; genus Crocodylus; species Crocodylus siamensis. Next base: position 44,190,076 of record NC_143401.1, on the reverse strand, counting down.
CCTGAAGAGCATAGAGGATGTGGGCAGACTATTTTTTTGTGGTTGCAGAGGACCATACTAGGTGTAATGGTCTTACATTGCAGGAGTAGAAATTTAGTTAGGATATTAGAAAGATCTTTTTCATTATAAAAATGGTTAAGCATTGGAAAAGACCATCTAGTGAGACTATGGAATATTCATCCCTGGAAGTTTTTAGAGAAAGCTAGACAGACACTTGACTGTGATGTTTTAGTGAGGGACAACTCTACTACAAACATTGGACTGGATGATATCATGTGGTCCATTCCAGCTTTACAATTCTATGTTTCTATGATTTGTTGGACTACACAAGATGCTGTCAGTGGAGTTACTTAAAGAATATCACTTGAGGATCTAGATTTTGCTATGTTATGTTGTCACTGTAAATTAATAGGTTGACATAATAATAGAAATCTCTCTTCTCTTTAGAAAAAAATTCTGAGTGACTGCCTATCAACTGACAAATACTCCAGAATTGAAGCATGAATTGCTAGGTGAGGGAAATTACTTTATCTTCATATCCAGTACTACAGCAAGAGCAGTGCTGGCAGTGCACCTGCAGCAGGCACCCTAGCAACATCCTTGTGATTGTGGAACGGGGGCTGGGAGCTCCCTGCTGCCAGGGCAGGGGAACACTCTGCTTGCCTGGCCTCTGGTGGTGGAGCTGCCCAACAAAGGGGAGCTCCTGAGGGCAGGGAACAATCTCCCATCCCCTGCAGCCCGGCTGACCAGGAGCAAATTTGCTCCCAGTCAGCCATCTACACATGCCATACTGCACAGTAATTGCTCCTAGGTAAATTTACTACTTGTGTTTACAGATAGCAAATTTAGTAGTGATTTGAGAAAATTATTGTGCAGTAAGCATCTGCACATGTAGATGGCACTCTTACTGTGTGGTAATTTGCTCTAAATGTGAGTAAAGCTTTTCATGTAGATGCACCCTGTAAGCTTCTGCACGTGTTGACAGTGACACTTATGGCACAGTAATTTGCTCTACTGTTCAGTAAAGTGTCTTGCGTAGACGGTACCCAGGGTATCTGAAAATGAAAAGATGGGGCACTTGCATAGATCTCCCATGGGAAATAACAATCCTCCAGTCCCCTGCTCTGTCATCACCACCCTTACCTACAAGTCCTTGGCAGTTCAACATGGACAAGTGCAGGATGCTGCACCTGGGGAGAGGGAACCAGCATTATGGTTATAAGTTAGGGGCTGACCCTCTCAGCAGCACAGAGGCAGAGAGGGATCTTGGAGTCAGGATTGACTCCAGGATGAATACGAGTCACCAATGCAATGAAGCAATAGGCAGAGCCAACTGCACCCTGTCATACATCAACAGGGGCATCACTAACAGGTCCAGAGAAGTCTTGCTCCCCCTCTATGCGGCGCTGCTCAGGCCGCAGCTGGAGTACTGTGTTCAGTTCTGGGTGCCGCACTTCAAGAAGGACATGGAGAACCTGGAGAGGGTCCAGAGGAGGGCCACTTGAATGGTTGAGGGCCTCCGTGGCCAGCCCTATGAGGAGAGGCTGAGGGATCTGAATCTTTTCAGTCTCCACAAGAGGAGACTGAGGGGGGATCTTGTGGCTGCCTAGAACCTTATCAGGGGCCACCAGCAGGGACTCGAGGAAAGTCTCTTCACCAGGGCTCCCCTTGGAGTCACCAGGAACAATGGCCACAATCTGAGGGAGGATAGGTTTAGGTTAGATATTAGGAAGAACTACTTCACTGTAAGGGTGGCCAGAGCCTGGAATAGGCTTCCAAGAGAGGTGATGTTCTCACTTTCCCTGGAAATCTTCAAAAGGAAACTAAATAGGCACCTGGCTGGGGTCTTATGACCCCTGCGACCCCTAGTGCTCCTTTCTGCCCATGGCAGGGGGTCGGACTAGATGATCTGTCTAGATCCCTTCCAAGTCATTGATTCTATGATTTTCTCCCATGACTCTGGGTCAATGCTGAGACTCCTTAGGGACACCTTTAGGGTGTCTTTGACCACATCTTTAGTGAGCTATGAGACCGAAGTCCATTTGACTTCTGTAGCATATTTTCTTTGGCAGGTGAGTGTTGGGCATTCTTGAAAAGTGGCCAGCCCATCTTAGCTGGGTCAGATTCAGTAGAGTTTATAAACTGGGGAGATCTGATTTTCTGATCTCTGGAATCTTGTTCTGACACTTGAACTTTAGTAGGGGTGTGTGAAGTAGGCTCTATTTGATTTGGATTTGGCCCAAATCAGACACAGTGATTTGATTAGTTGATTTGGATCACTGTCCCTGAATTGATTTGGCTGAAACTGAATCTGAAGATTTGATGCTGATTCAGAGGATCATAGACACAGCTCTAAAAGTTTTTTCTACATACCTTCAGGTACAAGTACAGCTTGTGAACACTGTGATGCTGGGGCAGATGGAGAATCCCCCAGGAGTGCCATAAATGTGGCACAGCATGGGACGGCATGCTGCCTAGACAGAAACACTTTCTAATCATCAACAATTGTTGGCCTTTAACAGAGACATGTGATTCCAAGGGTGTCATTCCAGGCAAAGTTTGAAACATCACTTTGGTCTTCTTTGTGTTAATAACGAGCCTGAAGTTGTTGTAAGCTTATGGGAAATGGTTTATGGACCATTGTATGTCAGCCTGTGAGCCTGCACATAACACACAGTCATCAGGGAAGAGGAAGTCATGAAGTGTGGCTTTCTGGACTTGGGAGCTTGCTCGGAGCCTGTGCAGCTTGAAGATAATTCCATCAAAACAGTACCTGATCCCCATACCAAGGTCATCATCTTGAAAGATATTTGACAGTATGGGAGAGAATACAATATTGAAGAGGGTAAGTGCAAGCACACAGCTCTGCTTGACACCATTTGTGTCCATAAAGGGGTCAGAGCATTTGCCATTCACAAGGATATGTGCCATCATGGAACTTTTGAACCATACTGATGAATTTGCTGGGGCATCAGTACTTCTTCATAATTTCCCAGAGACCTTCACAGTTCACCATGTTGAAGGCTTTGGTTAGGTCAACGAATGTGAGGAGGGGGTCGACGTTCTGTTCCTGACACTTTTCTTGAAGCTGCTGGGCTGCAAATGCATTTTGATGGTTCTGCCTCTTTTTCTGAAGCTGCATTAACTCTCAGGCAGTAAATGGTTAGTCAGCCCATTGAGGAGGACTCTCACAAGTATGTTGCCAGCAATTGAGAGGAGGGAGATGCCCCTGTGATTGTCACAGAGTTGGTGATTGCCTTTGTGTAGGTGGAGGATAAAAGCATTCTTGAATTCTTGAGGGACTACCTCCTGTGCCCACATACTGCAGAAGATCTCGGTTAGTTTCTCCATGAGGTTATGATTTGTAGACCTCTGCTGCAATTGTGTTGGCTCCAGGAGCCTTGCCACTAGACAGTTGTTGTATGGCCTTTTTGACTTCCACGATTATAGGTGGAGCATCAAGCAGGATATTGATGGCTATTTGAGGCAGTTTGCATATGGCATCAACATTGATGGAGAAGGTCAGATTAAGGACAGCACTGAAGTGTTCATCCTATCTCTGGAGGATCTGGACCTTGTTAGTTAGCAGTGTGGTCATATCAGCAGACAGCAGAGGGGAGGATCTGAGGTCCTGGAGACTGTAGACAGACTTTAGGAAGTCAAAGAACTTATCTGCATTGTTTAATTCAGTATTTTTCCTGGATCTTGTCTGCTTTGTTCTTCAACCATGTGTCCTGCATCCCTCACAACTTGCATTGAATGGTCTTCTGTATAGAGCTGTAGGCATGGTGTGCTGACACAGACTAGTCATAGAGGTAGGCTCTGTGAAGATGTTGATTCTCTTCCAGCAGCCATTGTATCTCCTCATCATTTTCACTGAACCAGTCTTGGTGGTTGCAGATGCTTGGTCCCCACGTCTCAAGGGATGCAGAGTGTATAGCTTCAAGGAGCCTCTTCCAGTTGGCTTTGACAGAGCCAGAATAGAGCAGTGTAATGTGAAGCTGATCTTTCAGATGGCTCACTTAAGACAGCCTGGTGCTGTCATTTATCAGCCCTGCATTGTTGAGGTGCTTCAGTGCACTTCATCCTTGTGGACACTATCCAGTTTGAATCATGGACTTTAGTGAGGAGATGATGAGTTGACGATCAATCCAGCATTCAGCACCACACATTGCTTTGGTTACATGGATATTGTGTCTGTCCCTCCTTTGGATGATGCCATAGTCGATAAGATGCCAATGCTTGAAGCAAAGATGCACCCACAATGTCTTCTTCTGGTTGGGGAGACAGAAAACAGTGTTAGTAACCAGAAGCTTATGTTCAGAACATAGTCTGAGCAGGAGAAGACCATTTTTATTCCAATTTCTGATTTCATGCTTCCCACTGATGACATCCCATGCTTGGCGGTCAGAGCCAATCCTGGCATTGAAGTTGGCAAGGAGAATGACAGTTAGACTTTCATATAGCAATGATCATGGAATGGAGGTCATCATAGAGCTGGTTCTTGACTTCATCAGAGTTGGTCATTGTAGGGGGTATGCACTGATAATAGTGGCACAATTTTTGCCAAGCAGGAGGAGCTTAAGCACCATCAGTTGGTCATTCACTCCTTTGGGCAGGTAGGTCAGCTTCTTGACAAGACTGTTTTGTATAGCAAATCTGACACCTGCTTCCCATTTGACTTTGCTGACCACTCCAGAAGAATGTATAACCAGGTTTTCCTCCTGTGAGCTGGCCTTCATCATGTAGGTGAGTCAGCCTGAGGGCAGCTATTTAGACATTGTATCTCACCAGTTCTCTCCCAATGAGGGCAGTCCTCCTTTCAGGTCTGTTGATATTTCTGTCAGTCAGTGTACTTCTGTTCCATGTGCCCAGCTTCAGAGGGATTGATTTCTTTCCTTTTTGACCACTGTAGTGGGACCCCTGCCAGCCTCAGTGTGCTAGCCAGGGTGAGGTGAAGCAGACAACATTTGGGGCAGCTCTTGTAGCTCCTTCCTCATTCTAGGAGGTGATCAGTGCAGTCCTGAATAGGGCTTCTCAGTCACTGAGGGGGATGCCAAGTAGCACTGTGTGAAGCGTCAGTCTCTGATTCAACTTGGCAGAGATTCAGCCTGTTTCAGCAGCTGAATCTCTGAATACAAATCAAATCAAATGGGACGACCCTTTAATCTCGCCAAATCTAATCAGAACCCTCCAATTGGATTCAGAGAGATTCAGAAAGATTCAGACATAGACACAGTTTTATATGGGGGTTTTTTTTCGTACCTCAAAGTAGCAGGCAGCTCATGAATGCTGTGATGCTGGGGCACATGTAGTATCCCACAGAAGCATAAGGAGCTGCCCAGCATGCTCAGCAGCAGACCCAGAGAATCAGCAATTTGGCTGTAGACAGAGCTTTAAATGTTTTTTTCTACATACCTTGAGGTACCAGGCCTGGTTCGTGAATGCTGTAATGCTGGGGTGGGTGGAGAGCCACACAGAAGCATGGTGGGCCCCCCATGTGCTTAGCAGAAAACCTGGAAGTGGACCAGAAGCAGTTCTGGCCCACTTCTGGGTCTGCTGGAGAGTGCACTGGTGGGTCTCCTGCACCCACCCCCCAGGTCAGCAACTAGTACCTCTGGGGGGGACATCTGGGGGCCTCCTGTGGCCAACTGCCAAACCAGGGTGGGGGGAGGGGGCAGCGTGCTACCTAGTGGAACTGGAAGTGGACCAGAAGTATCTCTGGTCCATTTCTGGGTTCACCACTAAGCATGTGGGGGGTCTCCACACTCCTATGGGGTGCTGCATCCACCCAAGCATCACAGCATTCATAAGCCATGCCTGGTACCTTGAGGTATGTAGAAAAAACATTTAAAGCTCTGTCTTCAGATTTGGATTTGGCCAAATTGCAGCCCAGCCACGAACAGCCTAGACCTTCTCCAGTCCCAGCCCTGCCTGCCCCACATGCAGATCTGGGGCCACAACCCCCCTCGTGCCCTCCTGGGCTGTGTGCCCCCCCTCCCCACACCTCCTTTCACCATTTGTGTGGGACTTGTACCTCCTGCTCTGTCATCACAGGAGGTACAAGTCTTTACACCATGCCTCCAGATGGGCCACTTGCCATTCTGTCCTTGCCCCATCCTGGCTGTGCAATGCTTTCCCCTCCCTCACCACCTCTGGGGGGCGATCAAGACTCTAGCAGTAAGGGAGAAAGTGGGGTAGGGATGGAGCCTCGATCTGCCCCACCCCCATGAACCTTTTGTTTCCCTGTCCTCCCCACAGACTTACCTACTGGGTGGCTTGGGGGGTAGATCTTCAATTCCTCTTAAATGCCAAAAGTGATCTCGGACCTAAAAAGGTTGGACACTGGGTTAAACACTGGGACAGGTTAAACTTGAGAGCCTGGGATCTTTGTTACTGGAATTTTTGTTTTTCTAAAGCTTAGACAAACCTTTTTTTGGGATGGTTTTGATCCCCCTTGAGCATGGGGTTCTTAGAAGACCTCCCAATATCCTTTCCACCTTTACTTTTCTGTGATTCTATGATCATATAATGATCATACAAGAAGCTGAATAGGTCTCTGTGAAGCTTCGGGTGGTGATTAGATTCACAGGAAATTCAGCCCAATTTTGTGGCCGAATCTCCAAATCCAAATCAAATCAGGGGACCAATTTAAAGGTCCAAATCAATTCAAAGCTCTTCAAATATTCAGAAAAGATTTGGAGAGCTTTAATGATTTGGGCAGTCCCTGGTGGCTGCAGCAGGGAGCTGCACTTGGACTCGGGTGGTAAGTACTGGGGGTGGGGGAATGGTGGAGGGAGATAAGGGACCATAGGGGGGACCTCTGCCAGCCACTCTGACCCCCCGCTCCCTAGCCCCCAAACCCCACCTGTTCCCTAAGGCCCCCCATGGCTGCTCCATGGCCACAGCTGACTTCCTGCCCCTTGGGAAAGGGGCTGGACTCAATGATCTTCTGAGGTCCCTTCCAGCCCTGATGTCTATGAAATCTATTATTAACTAATTTGGCTTTTTATTGCTATTGCATCATCTACCCTATTTTATCTAATTTTGTCTAAAGTTCTCTGGTAAAAAGTATAAGAGCAGCATCTACTATGATGTCAGACTTAAAGAGAAAAGATGACATGAGTGGTAGAATTCACATATACTGCACTCTACAGTAAAAGTCTCACGGCATATCCACACAAACACAGACATGCTGTATGCAGCACCACACATGCCATACATGCAAGTGTTCCCCGCACCATTAATTTGCAGCATGAAGTGGGGCAGGAGGGGATTTTGATACTGAAAGAGTCAAGTGTCAGAAAAAACAATGCCTTAAAAGCGGGGCAGTGCACATGGTGGCAGCATGTACTGCCAGAAATCAGAGCCTGGTCGGCCAGCCAGAGCTATACTACAACATTCAGCCAAATTCTGTGCTGCCAGATTGCAATGGCTGCAGCTCTCAGAGGCCCTCAGGAGCCAGGTAAGGTTTCTGGGGCCATCTCAGGTGCTGGTCCCAGCCTCTCCTACCTCACCCAAGTCAACGTTCCATGCACCAGAGCATGCATGCATGGGAATTTCTTGGGGACAAGAAGCTGCGGCACATACTGTGTTCAAATTTGTGCTGCTGTTCTTTGTTCCCAGGAAATTGCATGTTCCATTCATGGCGATGCTTCCTCAGAGTCTTTAATGTCACCTCTACCCAACCAAGATACCTATGTGCACTGAGGCTAAATTAAAATGAGGCAGATTTTCTCTTCTGACAGAAAAACTTGTACAACTCTGTACTGCAAGGACAGGAAACAGAAGGGAAACTGGAATTTTTTAATATCAACTTCAATTCTACTAAACGTATGGTCAACTCTTTTGACCAGAATTTTCTGAGTTATTCTGGCAAGGTTAAATTGGGTTTACTACAAGACCCCATTCATGTTGCCATTGAAGGAGGTACTAGTTTTGCCAGGACTCACATGGGGAGTATCAGAAAGCCCCTATTTACAAAGTTGTATCACAGATTTCTAGTAGAACTGAGAACAAATTGATTGGAAAAAATTCCAAGCCATCTTAACTCTGCAATCAAGGTTGGAGCCTTATGTTTATATGACATGCTATACCATGCAAACTAGACATGATTTACCTGCATTACTGCACAGTTATCTTTTACTTAATAAATAATTTCTTCACCAGGGTTAGAGTGGAACAAACAAGGCAACTTCTCAATGACATCAATTTTCTGGGTGATTAATTGTGTTGTGATTTCTTTTATGTCTAATATAGACAACCAAAACATTCTTATAAAACATCAGCAGTATGGAATAAGAAATGCTGCTTACAGGGTGTCTTATAAAGGGAGAAAATGAGACCTGGTCAGAGCAAGTCTTTGGCAACAAAAGCCAATAAGATCAAATCTACCAGTATAGTCCTGTCTCCTATTGGGCACATCTACTGAGGCTTCATTTTAACACTCTGATTCTATATCTTAACAAAGTAGTAGTACAAATATCGATGAATCAAATCAGACCCTCATCAAATTGTGAGGGTCTTAAAAAATAACTAAAAATGCTTTATAAATACAGTAGAGGAGGGCAAAGGGAAGTATAAATTTTAACATGAAAGAAGAGAAAACAGATGATGTTGAGAAGGCATAAGTATTTAATGCCTCCCTGCATCGTTCTTCACAAAACATCTTAATTGTGACCAGATACTTAATGAAGGTAATTCTAGTGAGGAGTCAGGAATTCTGGCCAGCATCCAGATAGAATAGGATAAGGCAATATTAGATAAGATAGCTGTGTTCAGATAAGCAGGGCCTGAAATAATTCACCTAAATTATTTAAGAAATTAGCTATAGAAATCTCTGAAGTATTAGAATTATTTTTGAGAACCTGTGGAGAAATTAATAAGTACTAGGGACTGAAGGAGGACAAAAAATAAAAAAGGAGGACACAGGAAATTATGGACTACTCAGGTTAAGTTTAATTGCTAGAAAGATTTTGGAATTAATTATCCCTGACTTGTTGGTAGGAAACAGCTGGAATTGGTAAGACCAGAACATATCAAAGCAATCTAAATTCTTTCTTTGATAAGGTATCTGGTAGGGCTGCATGAAGCTTCAGTCCCTAATTCGATTTGGCTGAGATTCCACAGCTCATGAATGCAATGGTGGTGCACATGGAGTGTCCCACAGGAGTGCCAGGGGCACCTCAGCATGCGTGGCAGCAGACCTGGAAGTGGATCAGAAGCACTTCTGTTCCACTTCTGGGTCCACCAGGGAACATGCTGCCCACCCGCCCCCACTCCTCCCCAGCTCAGCAACTGGTGCCTCCTGGATCTGGGGGGGCAACACCCAGGGTCCCCCTACAACTGATTGCTGAGCTGGGTTGACATGCGGGGGTCAGCACACTTCCCAATGGATCCAGAAGTGGTCCAGAAGTACTTCCAGTCCACTTCTGGGTTTGCCACTGAGCACGTGGAGGGCTGCCCCCACACTCCTGGGGGACACTCAATCTGCCTCAGCATTGCAACATTCACAAGATATGCTGGTACTTTGACGTATGTGGAAAAAACTTTTAAAGCTTTGTCTATGTCTGAATTGCTGATTATCCAAATCAGCATCTAATCATCAGATTTGGATTCAGCCAAATAGAATCAGAGACAGTGATCTGATTCAATGAATCAAATCAATGTCCCTGATTTGGGATGAATCCAAGTCCGAATTGAATAGGGCCCACTTCGTACACCCCTGGAATCTGACCTATTGGATAACAGGAAAGCACTATGTGTACTATCTATATATTTATTACTATATTATTATATGGCCCTACATGCCATTCTCATTAGCAAGCTGAAGAAAATTGGTCTATGCTGGTCCACAATTGGTTGAAAATTTGCTCTTGATATGGAATACCTAACTGGGAGTACATCTCCAGCTCGGCCTCAGACATGTTTCATAGTTAGTACGGTCGGAAAGGACCTGAGCAGATCATCAAGTCCGACCTCTTGCCATGGCAGGAAAAAGTACTGAGGGTCAAATGACCCCAGCAAGGTGACTGTCTAGCCTTGTCTTAAAGACCCCCAGAATAGGAGCCAGCACCACTTCGCTTGGAAGTTGGTTCCAGATCATAGCCGCCCTGTCTGTGAAGTAGTGCCTCCTGATGTCTAGTTTGAATTTACCCTCTGCCAGCTTGTGACTGTTATTTCTAGTCACTCCTAGTAGTGCTCGGGGGAACAGGGACTCCCCCAATGCCTGCTGCTCCCCTCTGACTAGTTTGTAATGGGCCACTGATCCCACCTCAGCGTTCTCTTGGAGGCTGAACAGGTTCAGGTCCCATAGCCTCTCCTTGTAGGGCCTGCTCTGCTGTCCCCTGATCATGTGAGTGGCCCTCCTCTGGACCCTCTCCATGTTGTCCACATCCCTCTTGAAGTACGGCACCCAGATGCAGTACTCCAGCTGCGGCCTGACCAGTGTCACATAGAAGGGGAGGATCACCTCTTTGGACCTACTTGAGATGCATCTGTGGATGCTTGACAAAGTATGGCTGGCCTTCCTGACTGCATTCCCACACTGCCGACCCATGTTCATCTTGGCATCAATGATAACTCCAAGATCCTTTTCTCCCTCTCCACTGATGAGAAGGAAGTTCCCCAGCCTGTAGGTATGGTGCTGGTTCTTCCTCCCCAGGTGCATCACGTTGCACTTGTCAGTATTGAATCCCATCCTATTCTTGTCTGCCAACCCCTGTAACCTGTCTAGGTCTGATTGTAGCCTATTCCTTCCTTCTAGCGTGCCCACATCCCCCACATCTTAGTGTCATCAGCAAATTTGAACAGGGTGCTTTTTACCCCCTCGTCCAAGTCCCAATGAAGATGTTGAACAGTGCAGGCCTGAGGACCTAGCCCTGCACAACCCCACTGCCCACATCCCTCCAGGTTGAAAATGACCCAACCACTACCACTTTCTGGGTGTGGAACTCCAGCCAATTGGTGACCCGTTCGATCATGTAGGTGTCAACACCACAGTCCCCCAGTTTTTTTAATGAGAACGGGGTGAGAGACAGTGTCAAAGGCCTTCCAAAAGTCCGGAAAGACTACATCCACTGCTACCCCTGCACCTAGGGATTTGGTGACCTTGTTGTAGAATGCCACCAGGTTGGTCTGAGAGGACCTGCCGCTAATGAACCCGTGTTGGTTGCCCCTAAGCATAATTTCCCCTGCTGGCCCCTCATGGACATGTGCCAGAATAATTCTCTCAAAAAGCTTACCCAGGATTGAGGTAAGACTAACTGACCTATAGTTTCCTGGGTCCTCCTTCCTCCTTTTTTTGAAGATGGGAACCACATTGGCCCTCTTCCAGTCCTCTGCTCATAAGGACATGCCAGGGGTCTCGCAATGACCTCAGCTAATTCCCTCAGCACTCTGAGGTGGAGATCGTCTGGACCAGCTGATTTAAATACATCTAGTCCTTCCAGAAGTTCCCTGACTAGGTCCTCACTGACCCTTGCCCTAGGTGTGCCTCGCCTGGAGCCTGAGTGGGGCTCAGTGGTGGGGGCTGATCTGGTCCTTGCTCAGGAAAATGGAGGCAAAGAAGTTGTTAAATAGGTTAGCTTTGTCGTCTGGAGCGACGACCAAATTTCCTAACGTTTCTTGCAGGGGCCCCACGTTTCCCGGTACCTTCTTTTTGCCCCCTATGTATTTAAAAAAGAACTTCTTGTTGTCCTTGATCTGGGTACCTAGTCCCATTTCCATCTCAACCTTGATCTTCCTGACTTCCCTGCTGCATCCCCTAGCAACCACAGTATAGTCCTCCCTGGTGATGGCCCCTCCCTTCCATTGGGTGTATGCCTCCCTTTTAGTTAGAAGACATTCCTGGATGCCTTTGGTGAGCCATGGGGGGCTTTTGCACCCTCCTGTTCCCTTTGTTCCATGTTATTAGTTCACCCCTATTCTATTCAATATTTTCCTTAAGGATTTGGAAGGTGAAATGCAGAAGACACTTGTAAATTTAGTGGATGATCTCAAGCTGGGAAGGGTTGTGAGCACTTCGTATGAAAGGTTTAGAATTAAAAATAATCCTGACATTGTGGAAATGGACTGAAGTCTGTTAAAATGAAATTCAATACAGTCCGAGTGTTAAATTTGGAAAGGAGAAACTAAATTTGGATCTGGAAAGTGGGAAATAACTGGCTGGGCAGCAGCTCTACATAAAAGATCCAGGAGTTATCACAAACTAGATATCAGGGTATAACTAAAGCAGGATGAAGGAGGCAACTGCCCTGGGGTGCTGACTTGGGGTGTGAAAAAACTGGCTGCTGCTAGCAGCCATGTGATTGCAATCACAATTGTGGTGACAAGCAGCAATTGCTGTTGCCCCTGTGCCTTGCATCCCTACACTGCTGCTAAATATAAATCAATAATGTAATGCAGGTGCAAAATAAGGTAAATTTGATTGGGTAATATATTAACAGGGATGCTATATGTAAGACAGAACTTTTCTAAACACTGGCAGAAGGCAGGGCAGAGTGGCATCTTATAGATTAATTCAGAGATGCATAAGCTTTCCTAAGTAACAGCTTACTTGATCAGATGTGCTAGGCATTGGTGAGACCTCAGCTGGAATATCGTTCAATTTGGGGTGATTTAAGAAGTAGAAATAATGGAGAGTTCAGTGAAAAACAAGAAAAATAATAAAAGTTTTGAAATCATGGCCTTTGAAGAAAGACAGAAGAAATTGGATTTACTTAATACAGAAGGGAAAAGACTAATGAGGGAGTCTCCCAGTATATCATATTTAAAATACAATGAAGATCATGTATTCTTCACGGCTACTGGAGGAAGGAAAATAAGAAGTCATCTTAATTTGTAACAAGGAAGATTTAGGTTTGATATTGAGAGCAAAATAAAACCTGTGTGTGCGCGTGCGTGGATCCGCCTGTGTGCGTGCATGCGTGGGTATCCCTGTGTGTGTGCATATGCACTCGTGTAACTGTGTGTGTGCACACAAGCATGCGTGGATCCGCGAGTGTGAGCATGCATGTGTGTGCACTGATCACCGTGTGTGTGTGTGTGTGTGTGTGGATCCGAGTGTGTGTGCATGTGTGTGCGTGAGTGGATCCGCATGTGTGTGCATGTGTGCACAACTCCGTGGATCCACGTGTGTGTGCACACGCGCATGGGTCTGCATGTGTCCATGCACACATGGATCCATGTGTGTGCACATGCTTGTGGATCCGCTTGTGTGTGCATGCGTGCGTGGATCCACGTGTGTGCGCGTGCGTTCGTGGATCCGCATGTGCGCGAGCACGTGTGTGGATCCGCATGTCCGCTCATGTGTGCGTGTATCCATGCATGCGTGCATGCGCAGATCCACGTGTGCGTGAGCACGCACGTGTGGATCTGTGTGTGTGCATGTGAACTTGTGTATCTGTGTGTGTGCGTGCATGCGCGTGTATCCGTGGGTGCAAGCGCATGTATCCATGTGTGTATGTGCATACACATATCCACATGTGTGTGCGTGTATGCTCATGGATACGCCTGTGTGTGCACATGTGCGTGGATCTGTGTGTATGCGTGCATGCATGCATGTCTGCACTCCTGTGCACGCGTGGCTCTGCATGTGTGTGCGCACGTGCGTGGATCTGTGTGTGTATCCATGTGTGTGCACATGCACGCACTCGTGAATGTATCCACATGTGTGCATGCGCACGCATGCGTGTATGTATCCTTTCTGGGCTCAACCCCACACATACCCCAGTATGGTTTCCAGGATAGAGGGCTTTTCTTTTCTTTTACTGAAAAGAATATATGCATACATACTTTTATTTTTAATGCTTTTCCTTGCAAGGTTTTCATCTGTAGTTTGCTCTTCATTATTATAATATTTGTTGGTATAGTAAAAGATACATTTGGATTTCTTTTGATTGGTGTTGTTTGGTGACATTGTTTTTGTTTTGTTTTTTTGTTTTGTTTTGTTAGAAAATTTGATATCAAGTATCCTACAGTAGATGCTGCTATGTTCTTCTGATGCTGAGAAAAAGAAAAAACAAACCTAATGGTTAGGCCGGTAAATCATATACATATGCAAAGTGAACTCAGAGTGGTTGGGCATTAGCTACTGCTTCATGTGCCCAAGACAGAACAAAAATTTGAAAGTGTATTACTATCTCATCTAACTATTACTTAGTCCTTCAGAGAGATCTATATTTTATAGATCAGTCTTCCTGATGATCCTGCCAGCTCTGACCTCTGGGGACCTGTACTGCTCCAAAGCCTGGAATCCAAGAATGTTTTTATTTTGAAGATAGTTTCCTAAATCATCCTAGCCAGCTCCCCTCCCTACCACGTCTGTGTCCTACACCCTTCAGCATTGCCCCACCTTTTCATGTGTCCTAGAATTCTCTATTAATTTATTTATGCCAAGAACATCTGGAATGCCTCTAGCTAATGGCCATTACTCTGAGGTGCCTTTTTTTTTCCCATTACAGACAGAAAATGCTATAGTTTCCCAACCCGATCATAACCCCTTCTGATTGTGTCTGGAAATGGCAATTAACCTTGACCTAATAACACAAAGGCCAGAAGTACCTAACAGTTATGCATACTCTTCCTCCCTTAAATATGCATCCCTCAGCTCCTTTGATTGAACTGACAAAAATTGTAAAAATATATACGGACAGCATAGCATAATCTATGCAATGATAAAATGGACATAGACGGGATACAGGATAGCATTGGGTTTCCAATGAGACCACACACACTACAGCAGTGAAATAAACATTCATGACACCGAAAATTGAGCTTTCTCAGATAAGTTTTGTGACACTTTTGAATATTCATCTCAAAGTGGGGAAAAATCAAGTGACATCAATAGTGATGTTGACAAAATCCAAAAAGCCCAATTGCATTTGAGTGCATAGCCTCCTGTACCAAAGTCAGCCAATGTGTTCCTTCGCAATCCTTAAAAAAATGTAGCAAGAATACTTGGTTGTTAAATTAGCCACTGGAGGTTGTGATTGTAGTCTCAAGTATACCATAGAAGCATGCTGAAATTGTGTGTTCTGAGACCTTCTTGAAAGGATGGCAAAGTCTTAGTTAACACAATGTCATGAAAAAATCTAGAAAACAGACTTTGGGCCATACACTCTCCTTAATCAGCAATATGCATTTATGAGACACTGCTTTTATTTTAGACCCAAGTTAACCTCTGTTACAAAACTTCTTTTTAATTTCTGTAAATTAACAATGGAAAGTGACTTTTGAAGCTGAGGTAACATTTAAAAAAAACCCTATATGTAGCGAAAAATAATATCCTACTAAGCAAGAAGTCCTTTTAACTTTCTTTCTGTTGTATTCCTTACTAATAGTTTAAACAATCCTGTGACACATTTAAGCTTTAGCTGGTTTGACCAGGGTATTTTTTTTACATTTATACTTTTTGAAACTTCTGCTTCAAATTTGTGTTATTCTATTGATTGGAAAAACTAAGAACATGAGAGTACCACGGTGTCCTGGATCCACAACAGTTCAGGACAGACCATAATTTTTGGAGGTGCCACATCCTTCAGGCAGCAGCATCAGCCAGATGGGCAGCTGACACAAGGGCTTTCAGATATTCAGAGCAATCCTGACTAACTAACAGAATGTCCCTTCCCTGCACTGTGATGACTCTTTTTTTAATTCATCCCTCTTTGCCCGTCCATCACAGTTTCTCCACCTCAATTTCAAAAAAGCAGGCAGAGCAAAGGAGCAATGCTGGGGAGAAGCCTGGAGGCTGGAGCCAGAGCAAGGAGGCTACAGGGGAGCTGAGAGGTACATAGGGAGAGGAAAACTAGGAGCGGGGCTGTGGGGAGGCTGGAGAACACACAGAGAGAGATAGGGGATTGGGAAGAGGTGGCAAGAGGAAAAAATGGCAGGAGAGCTTGCAGAAAGCAACAGGGCTGAGGGCCTGCAGAAAAGGGACAGAGAGGAGGCAAAAAGTGGCAGGAACAGGGCTGAGAGCTGAGAGGGGGAGAGAGAAACGGAGACCAGAATTTAAGGTAGGGAAGGGACCAGGGCTCAGTAAAACACACCCCAACTCGGGGTTACAAATGATAGTGGTTTTATTGAAAAGGGGAGATGGTGCCATGATATTTTATTGGTTCCTTTGTGCACACACACTCAGACAGACAATGGCAGCAGGAGTTAAATAGGCTTCGTGCAGGGGCTGAAGTCTGGAAGGAGAGAGAGAGTCCAAATTGGAAGAGGAAATATGCAGGTGATACCTACCTATCCCAGGCTGAAAGCAAGTCCTCAATGGCCATTCGGGGTCTCCTTCAGCTTGGTGTTGTCCAGAGGGGGTCATGGGCAGGGCATCTGGGGTGGATAGGCAGTGTGATGTGCAGATGGTCTGTTCCAGTTGTAAATGGCATTCCCAAGGAGTCAGTCTTCACTACCCCTTTTATGGGGCAGGCTACCTCTGATCTCCTATGGGAAGGGCCTGTCCAGGCAAGTTCAGCCCTGTTCCAGAGGGTTCTAGATGCTCATACTGAGCATGTGCAGCCTTGGCACAGTGGTGGGTTGCCTCATCTTTTGTTTCTTGAATGCTGAGGTTTGTTCCAAGGCCTGGGTCATTGGTCCAGGTATTGGTGTTGATGGTTTGGTCATTCAGAGGGAGCTATTTTTAGACTTACTGCCATTGTCTCTCAAGCACCCTCATTCATCCCCATTCATTCAGGCACCAAGTACATAGGAGGGGTATTATGAGTCATAGGTTACACAACTGTGCATGGGGATAAGATGGAAGATTGACATTACAAGATAGAAACTTGCATGACATATGCTAACTTACATATATAGGCCTAAAACAGTAATCACACCATATAAAAGCAGTAAAAAAAATCAATACAAACATAATAATTAACACTTATAGAATGGTGGCATTTGTGTATCAAAATAGCAGGGCACTTATTTGCAGAGGGGAGAAAAATAAAACTTACTACCTAAAATAAAAAGTTAAACTGTATCCTATATCTTGGCTTACTAATACTTATCTATAGGGAATAGAGAGGGAGAGAGAGTCAGAAATGGCTGGGGAAGGGGAGGGAATGCATTTTAAAAGTGGGGGGGAAGAAACTGGGGGTTTTGCTACAGGTTGATGTTATTTATCTGGATTTCAAGAAGGCCTTTGACTTGGCCTCCCATTATGTCCTCAAGACCAAGCTGGAGACCTGTGGCCTTGAACATCTCCTGGCCTGATGGCTGGGGAACTGGCTCTGGAGTCAAACTTAATGGGTACTAGTTGATGGGAACAAATCAACATGGTGCAAGGTTACCTACCAGTGGAGTCCCCCAGGGCTCAGTGCTCAGGCCAGTACTCTTCAGTATCTTCAGTAATGATCTGGTTTCAGGCATCAGATGCAGACTGCCAAAGTGTATGGATAACACTAAACTATGGGAGAAGGTGGTCATGCTGGAGGACAGACTGGGGATACAGGCCAACCTGGATACACTTGCAAAGTGGGTGGACCAAAACCTGATGGCATTCAATGTAGAGAAGTGCAGGGTACCCTAAAGATGTCCATAAAGAATTTTGGCATTTACCCAGGGTTGTGGGAGCAAATCACTTGAACCATCCATCCTAAAGTTCATCAATCCAGAACAGAGCACTGGCCTTTGAACAGCATGCGCAGCAGAAGAAATGTGTGGTCAGGAAAATGAAAACCTCCCATACCCTTTCCTCATCTCTCTCCTGCCCCTGCAGCAGTTGTTTCAAGGTAAAGATCTTGTTTATAAGCCACCTACATACCCACACGACCTAGCTCCCACCCCCCCTTTTGTATTTCTTTTCTCTTTTTGTCATCTTTCTCCTTTTTCTCTCCTTTCTCTTTTCTCCCTCCCTCTTTTCTTTCCCACTTCTTTTCTCTCTTCTACCACCTCCTGTCTCCCCCACACTGGATACAGTAGTCTTCATCCATGAAGGACAATAACAACAATTGTCTATCTACCTTAGAGTAGTTAAATCTAGACCATATTCCTTAGATTACTTTATGATAATATCAAGGAAGATATTGTCTAAAACCTCATTAAAGTTCAGGTGTATTATATCCACTGCTTTTTTACACACAATGCCATAGACAGATCTGGCCATTCTTCAAGTATTTTTAAGATTAAAATATTAACTCATCTTTTTTCTATCAGACTTTCTATCTAGATTATTGGGTCTAGTTCATAATAGCGACTTTCTCTGCCTGCTTCCCACTTCACCAGTTGAAAAGAGGGATAACTTTTTCCATTCCACTGTCATTCCTGCTTCATTTCTACTGTTTGGGAGTTGGTTGAAGGCATTTCTTCATGTGTCCTGTTTTGCAAATGACCTCTCTTCATGCTTCACCACTTTTTAGTAACACTCAAGTCAATAAAATCTTTTACTGCACTGCATTCTCTCTCTCTCTGTCATTTATGGCATATGAATATATATGCACATATAGAGCTCAGTATAGCACTGCTGCTCTTACTGTCTGGCATATGCTGTACATCTCATATCTCCTTATACTCTATAGTTCCTGTAAGAAAAATCAATTGCTCTTTGATGAGTTATTGTGCAACATTGTGAAAGCGAAGAAACAAAGGAATTTTAGTCCTCCTTTAAATTAAAAACTCAAGGGTCTTATTACTGACACCTCCATTATGCCTAAAAACACTTGCACTTTTACTTTTTCCCTGTAACATCGTCTTCATTCCATTTTTTAATCCTATTAAAATGATAAACTTTTATTTTGAAGTGAAACAGACCATTATGCTCTAGAAATCTTACTAAAGCAGCCTCTATTAAGGACTAATAACACACTTAGGGCTTGATGCACAAAAAAAGACTTTTGTGCTTGAATGCTGAGCACTGAAATACCTAACATTTATATGCCTGCTACTTACAATATAAACAACAATGGGTGCATATGGTCCCTATACAGGCATGGGAAGAGTTAGATGTCTTAAAATAGGATTTGTAGCAGGCAGCATGCTTATCAGAAAGCTGTTTATGCTCAGTGGAGAGTCACCTAGGAATTAGGCAACTGGAAACAGTAAGAGAGGACCGTGACTTAAATCTGAACCCCCACTAAGACTTTAGACACTTTACTGTGTACAGCGCAGATGTGCAGTCTTGAATGCTCTTCAGCAGGTAGGTGCCTGTGCCCTCCCTTTGATTAGCAAAGCCACTGCTACTCCTCTTGTTTAAACCTTAGAAACAATTCTTTTACCCCTTTATATATAATAGCTAAAGGGCTATAGCTCTCACCCAGGATATGGGAGACACAAGTTCAGTTCCTTATCTATCTCAGGATATGCCACATTTCCCACCTACCAGGAGACCCTCAAGTCTCCTCTGTTGACACTTAGCATGAAATAATTAAATACCTATTTGACCAGAGATAGGACAATATTCATAGTTTGATAGGATAGATACTATTCAAATGTGAATTTTCCACTCCTAGTTTTTAAATAGTTCCCAGATTCAGGAAAAGATTCAATGTTCATTAAGCCAAAGAAAGGAGGAGCAAGAGTGGCATCTGCTTTCTAGCTTAGTTTCTTGGATACTGTGGCTGTTTCTACATGTGTGCCCCATTGCGCAGTTGGCACTGTGCAATCATTTAATACTTGCTTTAGCTGTAGGAGTTGCTTTAGCAGATACTAAATGACTGAACAGTACCTGAAAAAGTCCAAATCCAATAGAACCAGGAAAATAAAATTATTTATAAAAGTCAGAAAAAAATTAAAATGATTGGATTAGTCTAAACACAAAGGCCTACTGATGCCACCAATGACTGTCTGATAAAGAAGAGAGTGTGGGAGTGGAAATCAAACTAAAATTGGTGTTCTGGAAACCTTGGGAACATATGTCATCCTGATCCAGAGAGAGAATGTGACTGGACAGAGCCAGGCAGAGAAGGTGGGAGAAGGTGGGAGACCAAGACACCATTGCCTCTGGCTTAAGTTAAATCCTGAACACTGCTTGGAATGTAGAATTTATATTGCCTTCCTCATGGCTCCTTTTCCTTCTTCACCTTACTTCTCATCTTATTTCTTTTCTTTCACATCTCTATGTCTTCTTTTTAGAAAGAACCTGGCTTAGTTGGTCACTGTTGCATCATTTGTAATATTATAATACTAACCCAATGCTGATCTAAGTCTGCAATTTTCCACAGTGGCTGATAATAGTGTTCACTGTGCCTGTTTTTACTGTAGCAGCATGATTGCAAATAAAAGTCAACACCATAAACAAAATGAAAAGGTCTCTCCAGTGGCACGACAGGCCAACCCGTGCAATCCTAAGGGTAAGAAAATCAAGACCATGGATGAGAAGAAAAAACAACAGGTGGTGGTGGTTGGTGACTCCTTCCTATAGGGCACAGAAGTACCCATCTGCCAGCCTGACCTGTTGTCTTAGGAGGTCTGCTGCTTGCTAGGAGCTTGCTGGATCAGAGACATCAGAAAAAAATTGTCAAGACTCATCTGGCACTCTGACTAATATTCTGTGCTCCTTATCCATCTAGACATGAATGATGCTGCCCTGGGGTGACCTTGAGCTGATCAATGAGCTGATGATGGCTCTTGGTGCAAAGATCCAGAGTGCAAGAGCCCAGGACATGTTCTCATTAGTCATTCTAGTCAGAAATAAAGCCCAGCTAGGTGCAGAGACATCCAGGAGATCAAACATAACTGTAGATGGTCTCATCAGCAGGGCTTTGACTTCTTTCTACATTATATGGTATTCCAAGGAGAAAGCCTACTGAGAAGAGATGGCATCCACTTGACCAAAACAGGCAAGAGTGTCTTTGCTTGCTAACATAGTGAGGAAGGCTTTAAACTAGGTTGACTAGGGGATATACACAAAAGCTCAGTTGTAAGTAAAGAGTCAGGGAAACTGGTTAAAAAACTTACTAAGGGGAAGCAATATTGGAAGCTTTAGCAATGTTCTCAGCAAGAAAATAGGATGAGTTAAATACCTGAAATGTTTATATGCAAGAAGCAAGGAGCACACAGACAACTTACACTTATCACTGTCCCGCTTCACGATAGTTTACTATAACGCTCATTTTACATTGATACCCAATTCCAGTTAGTGCTCATCATGTCATTATAATACTTGTGGGCATCATACAGCTGGCAGCAGGTTTTGCTTAATGCTATTCCACTTAAAGCTCACTTTTTTCAGGAACCAGTTAAGAGCACTAAGCAGGGGTTGCCTGTAAACAGGAAAAATTGGTGGTCTTAATAGAATCAAATTATGATGTAATAGGAATTATGGAGATGTGGTGGGTTAGTTTACATGACTCGAGTGTGGCAGCAGAGGAGGGGACACTACTATGCAGAGCCACCTGCCTAACTGTGCTAGGCCCAAAACCTCACTTTGGGAGTGTAAATCCCTGAATATCGGATCCAGCTACTTACTTCTCTTGGGGGAACTGCTTGTGTGCTAGCCTCTAGGTCTCCACAAATGGCTTACATTAGATGCTCAACAACATGTCCACTCCATCTTACCTACCATGACTTGGTGTTAAAGGTATGTAAAGAGGGAGGCTTGCTGACTTAAACCACTGTTGGCCTCTGGTTCAACAGTGTTCCTCGGGGCTCTGCCTCCTATTGCATCATGGCCTTTCACCAACCTAATGGTACAGTCCACACATGGTGCTTTTTTGTGGGGGCCACTGGTAAGTATTCTTGACAGGTCTGCGGGATTGATATGGTAGCCTAGAACAGTTCCTTCTACCTATGCAGTTCAAATGCCCACATTTTTAGGGCTCCTAGTCAAGGTTTGTCCATTCAAATCCAATACCTAATCAGAAGTCTATTACATAGAACCTGGCCTCAGAAACCCCTGATAGCCATCTCTAAATGCAACCACTCACCATCAGCTGTCTTCTATGCTCCCACAGGTGCTCTCAGTACTGGCAGAATGCAGCTTTTTGGACGCTGATGCACTGTCTTCTCACGCTGACATTCAGTAAGTAAAGAGATCCATCCAGGCCTCTAAAAGGGAGAGAGATCACCACGTTCTTCCCTTCACTCCTGCTGAATACCTGAAAGAGGTTTCCAAATCACAGGACCTGGTTCCCACTGGGGACTTTAATTATCAGGGCATCTGCTTGGAGGGAAATATAGCAGTATACAAGCAGTCCAGCAAATTCTGGGAGTGTGTGGGGGATATGTTTTTGATACAGATGATAGACCAATTAGGATGAATTTTCACAAACTGGGAGGAATTGGTTAAGAATGTGAAGGTGCAAGGCAAATTGGGGACAGTGACCATGAAATGATAAAATTCAAGCTGCTACGGAGAGAAAGAAGAGCAGCACTGTTGCCCTGTTGGGTCAGGCCAACACCCTAGGTGCATGCACCCTCACCAGACATGCACACACACACTACCAATTCAGGTACATGCACATCCAAAATTACCAGCCTAGGCAAATGCACAAGTATCACCAATTCAAGCACCTACACACACTATATGGACCAAAAGAAATTAGACCCAGAATCAGTTTCCAATAACTGCACACCCAATACACATACACAGATCACTAATTTGTATATCATGCACACAGTGACATACATGTATATCAGTTCACATAAATACTACTCACCTACACATACACACAGGTGAGTTCCCAACTTGGTTGTTGTGGTGTGTATGTATGTACTTGGTGTACTTGGGATACCTAGGGAAAGGTTAAGGTAAGAGAGAGTGAAAGTGTAGGGGGTGAAAGTTGCCGGGACCAGGATTAGAACCAGTAGACTAGAAAAAGAGCTGGGCTGAAAAGCTGAGGCTTGGGGTTACTGTAGGTTACTGCTGGTGGAGATTGAGATGAAAGTTGCCAGTGCCGGGATTAGAAACAACTGACTGGAGGGAAGTTGGGCTAACTTAAGGTTAATTGAAAACAGAAATCTGGCAGAGCAAAGGAGCAATGTCAGGGAGAAGCCTGGAGGCTGGAGCCAGAACAAGGAAGCTACAGGGGAGCTGAGAGATATGTGGGGAGAGGAAAATTAGGAGTGGGGCTGTGGGGAGGAGTGGGGAGGCTGGAGAACACAGAGAGAGAGAGAGTGACAGAGAAGGCAGAGAGAGATGGGGATTGGGAAAATGTGGCAAGAGGCAAAAAGTGGTGGGAGCAAGGCTGAGAGACTGCAGAAAGCAACAGGGCTTAGAGCTGAAAGGGGGAGAGAGAGAAAGATACCAGAATTTAAGATAGGGAAGGGACTGAGGCTCAGTAAAACACAACCCAACTCGGGGTTACAAAAGATAGTGGTTTTATTGAACAGGGGAGATGACGACACAACATTTTATTGGTTCCTTTGCACACACAGACACAGACACAGACACGGACACAGACACAGACAATGGCAGCAGGTGTTAAAGAGGCTTGGTGCAGGGGCTGAAGTCCAGGAGGAGAGAGAGAGAGAGTCCAAATTGGAAGAGGAAATATGCAGGTAATATCTACCTATCCCAGCCTGCAAGTCAGTTCTCGATGGCCAGTTGGGGTATCCTTCAGCTCAGTGTTGTCCAGAGGGGGTCGGCGGCAGGGCATCTGGGGTGGATAGGCAGTGTGATGTGAAGCTGGTCTGGTCCAGATGGAAATGGGGTAGACTACCTATGATCTCCTATAGGAAGGGCCTATCCAGGCAAGGTCAGCCCTGTTCAAGAGGGTTCCAGATATTCATACTGAGCATGTGCAGCCTTGGCACAGTGGTGGGTTGCCTCAGCTTTTGTTTATTGAATGCTGAGGTTGGTTCCAAGGGCTGGGTCATTGGTCCAGGAATTGGTGTTGATGGTTTGGTCATTCAAAGAGAGCTATTTTTAGACCTACTGCCATTCTCTCTCAAGCACCCTCATTCATCCCCATTCAATCAGGAACCAAATTACATAGGAGAGATAGGTGTGAGTCCTAGGTTACACAACAGGGAAGACAGGATGGAGGCTTGGCATTACAAGATGGAAGCTTTACATGACTTATGCTAACTTACATATATGGGCCTAAAACAGTAACCACAGAATATAAAAGCAGTAAAAAAAATCAATACAAACATAATAATTATCATTTAGAAAACAGTGGATATCTATTTCAAAATAGCAGGGCACTTATATGCAAAGTGGGGAGAGAAAAATAAAACTTACTACCTAAAATAAAATGTTAAAGATTATGCTATATCTTAGCTTACTTACAATTATCTATAGGGAATAGACGGAGAGAAAAAGTCAGAAATAGTTGGGGAAGGGAAGGGAATGCATATATATATATATATATATAAATAGATATATAAATAGATATATATATATATATATATATATGAAAAAAAAGGTAACTGAGAGTTATGTTACAGCACAGCAAAGGCACCAGACTTCAGAAAAGCAGACTTTTAACAAATTCAGGGACCTGGTTGGTAGGATCCTCTTGGAGGCATCTCTGAGGGCTGTACTTTTGGGAGACCATGTTAAGGGCTCAGGAGCAAGCTATCCTGAGGCAAAGGAAAAATAGGAAGTGTAACAGGAGAACAGCCTGGATAGATAGAATCTCTTCAATGATCTGAAACTCAGAAAGGAATCCCACAAAAACTGGAAAATTAGGACAGTACTAGGGAAGAGTATATGAGTACTGCATAGGTATTCAGGGAAAAATTAGGATGACCAAGGCACAATTTCAGATGTAGTTGGCAAGGGACATAAAAGGCAATAAAAAGAGATTTGACAAGCATATCAAAAGGAAAAGGAAAAGCCAAGAAACCATAGATCCCTTACAGAATGTGGAAGGCAATCTAGTTACAGATGATTCAGAGAATGCTGAAGTATTTTAATGTCTTTTTTTACTTCAATTTTCACATATAGGGACAACTACCGGATGACGAGTACCATTGGTAGCAAAGATAGGAAAGGAGTCAGACAGCCTATAGTAAAGGCAAGACAGATCAGGGATTACTTAGAAAATCTAGATGCTTTTAAGTCAACAAGACAGCATGAAATGCACCTCAGGGTTATAAAGTATTTGTCTGAGGTAATTTCTTTGGGTGCATCCCCACATTCAGGGGCATGTGCTTGCAGCAGGGGATAAAAGTAGTGGCACAAACTTGTGCTGCTACTTTCTGCTGTTGTGCACACCCTTGCATGTGGGCTTTGGTGCTGGACAAAATGCCTGCTTCAAGGAAACTACTGTTTCCCTACTCCTTCCAGCTCCCAGTGTGCCAGAGGAGCCAGGAGACAACTAGAGGAGGGGAAATACGCTGTATGGAAGATAGAGCATCTCCCAGGAGGACTGAGCCTCTGTGCCTACCAGTGCATGCACGTGAATCATGTCACATGCCACTTTTTTTTTGGTGCCGGGATTTCCTGTTAGCAAATTTGGCCCTCACAATTCAAATTTGCAGCACAGGGTACATTTAAACAAAGAGTTTTCTGATGCCACAAACCACATGTGCCTGCATGTGACAATCCAGCCTTTGAGAACTCAGAGTGGTCAAGCTGTAGTCCCAGATGACTGAGAAAAGACAAATATAGTGTCCAGCTTTAAGAAAGGAAACAAGAAGCATCTGGGGAATTACAGACCAATCAGTCTGACTTTGATACCTGGAAAGAGCATGGAGTAGGAATCTATTGTGAAGCACCAGGAATCTATTGTGAATCTATTCCTCAAGGAATCTGTTATCAAGCACCTAAAGCAAAACAAGTTGATTAAGAACAACCAGCATGGATTCACCAAGAGGAAGTCATGCCTGACCAACCTAATTTTCTTCTGTGATAAAGTGACAGGTTCTGTGGAGGTGGGGAAGAGGCTTTGATATACACAGACTATAGCAATGCTTTTAACACTGTCTTCCATAACATTTCCATTAACAAGGTAAAGAAATAAAGACTAGATGCAAGTACTGTAACATGGATTGGATCATTTTACTCAACATGTAGTCCTTAGTGTCTCATGTCTAGTTGGGAGCAGGTTGCAAGTAAATCTCCCCAGAAGTCTGGTTTGGTATTGCTTAATATTTTCATCAGTGATTTGAACAATGGGATTAAGTGTACATGGAGCAAATTTGAAGATGACATTAAGTTGGGTAAAGCTGCAGACACTTTGAAAGGCAGGGCAGGATCCAGAATGACCTAGATAGACTGGAAAAAATGGTCTACACTCAGCCGGATGAAACAAGGACAAGTGCAAAGTCCTTCACTTGAAATGGAATAATTGAATGTACAAATGAAGACTGGGGAATGACTGGCTAGGCTGCAGTACTGCCGAAAAGAACCTTGGGGTTACAGTGGACCATAAGCTGAATATGAACCAACAGTGTGCTCTTCTTGGAAAAAAGGCCAACAGCATCTTAACTTGTATAACAGGAGTGCCACCTGCAAATCAAGGGAAGTTATTTTTCCACTCTATACAAGACTTCACCTGGAGTACTGTGTTCAGGTTTGAACATGACACTTCAAGAAGGCTGTTGACAGATTGGAAAAAGCTTTGGAAGCATGACTTATTAGGAAAGGCTGAAAGAGCTAGGGTTATTTAGTTTGGAGAAGACTGTTTGGAGATTTGATAAGTATAAAATACCTGGCTGATTATGGAGAGGATAGGGATATGCTTTTCTCTATGGCTGTAGGGGACAGGACTAGAAGCTCTTCTTAAACTGATCACAGGGGCTGGGAATAGGTTGTCACTGTCATCCTTAATCATTTTATTTAGAGTCTAATCCTTAGCTATGTCTCTGGCAATTACAGTCCACATTTAATCTAACCCAGAAGGGTTTTTTTTGTCAGCCAATTGACATATTGACAAAGTCCAGATCTAGACTTTGTTGCACTATGCTTTTGTCAGATGTCTCAAAGATTAGTGTGGCTCTGCCCTCCATGAGCTGAAATCAGACCAGGCTGCCCTATGCCTCATCTGTATACACATTTTGGAGGACCCCAGGATACATGACAAGAACACTTGTTTCCAGGAATTGGGGGGGGGGAAGAAAAAGAGGGGGAATTAGCACGTGGATATTTTGTGGCAGGGTATCTGGGGTACACACACACAGTGAGAATTGCTGAGGTGTGGCATAACCATGGCTTCAAATGCTGTTGACTCTTCACGGGCCCACCACAATCAACTATATAGTAAATCATGAGCCTTGTGGTTTTGGACTAATATCATACATATTTGTAGTCTTTCCAAGTAGGTGTTAATATGTTTTCTTGTTACTTAAAAGTGTGTTTATAGAATACCTGTGCTAAAACTTGCAGCAGTTTCAAAAACAGTAAAATGCATCAATTTTGGATGAACTAAATCTATGAGTACTATGTGCAAATTGCTGCAGCTATGTTTATTTCAAGGTTAGCTTTTTCAAATGTGCTTCTTAGTTCCATGTGCTCAGGGAGACCAGGGCTTCACAGTAAGGAGGGGGGAAAGGGCTGTAGGGCAAGAACTTGGGTAGGGGGTAGGCAGAAGGCAAAAGGGGCACCTGACCCCCAGATTTATTTTTCCTGCTGTGGTAGTGAGAGGTTGACAAATTCAACACAAACCTCCAATAATTAGATTCTATAACTGGAAAAAATATAATGAATTTATAATTGTTCCATAAATAGCATCTAATTATTTGAATATTGTCTTATACTTATGGCTGTTAGGGTCACAGTATTTGGATCTTGGGGAGCATTGGTTTTGTTGCTGAATAAAAGGCTAGAATCTGCGGCCTAGCAAACCTGCTAACCACAAGGCAGAATGGTATGTTAAAAATAACACTGCAAGATACTTAGGCAAGCATTTTCCTAACAATATAGTAGTGTTGTAAGATATATGATTAAAATGTTACTTTGCTGATCGATAAGATGAACAGTTCACTGAATTAAATAGATCCATTCCAGTGATCCTTATTTCCTTAGAGAGACTCTTTCATCCAAACAATCCTTATTTGTTGGTTAAAGTGATGCCATAAATGAAGATCTTTATTAAAACAGGCAAGTTAATATCATTTTTGGTTTGTATAATTAAATGTTTTTATTGTTTTCAGAGGAACACAGTTATTTGTCAACATTAGTGGAGAAATAACACAGGAAAGCAAATGGAGACACATGTACAAGGAGGGGGAGAGGGAACAAAGATTTTGATATTAACTAATGTATAATGCCATTCATACAATCTATTTCATTTTCCATCCTGGCAAAATGCCAAGCTAATTTGTTGATCTTTATTATTGTATTTATGAAGAGGTTGTTTTCCATTTTATGTGGCTTTTCTTCTGTGCTTTAAAGAAATCTATTTTCCAAGAGGAGGCGGGAGTAGAAGAGAGGTATGTGTTGGCATGCATTGGGAAGAAATGGAAAGCTCATTCCCATGCCTAGTGCAATTACATTAATTTTGGACACATAATTGTTGTTTCATTGACCCAGAGTTGATTGAAGTGACTAGAAAGACTCTCATTTACTTAAAAGAGGTTTTGGATCAGGCCTTTATGTTTCAATGTATTATTGTGAGGGGCTAATGGATTCTGTAAGAACAACTACAGAAGATAACACTCTGGCAATCTCTCTTTGGGTGACCGAAGTCAATTCACATCTTCCTCAGGATTTCCATCTGTAACATAGAAAAATGGGGCCCCCTGCCTCAGAGAAGAATACAAGAAATAATTTAGTAATGAGGCAGATTCACAACTGTTGTCAATTTTCTATCTGCCCTGATGCCTTTACAGTACTTTAAATCTGAAAAAGACCTTTCAACTTCTAAGCCAACAAAAACAAACCAAAGCAAAAAATCGTTTCCAATTTTAGTAGGTCAATTCCTTTTAGTCTAGAAGACTTCCAAATCAGTTATGAGTTAAAAAGCAGGATATTTATTTATTAAACTGTTGCTAAAATAAAAATGGATCACTAATGTATCTTTCTGTGAATTTACTAATGCCAAAGACTGCTGCAAATCTATTACTAGAACCATTCATTCTAAATCCCTTCCACCCCTTATTTTGCAGCTCCTCAAATAAATCAGAATGTAAAAATTCATTCTTGATGTCTGAATGAGAGTAAACTTCCCCAAATGCATTACAGACAATTAGTTTAGCATCTATGTTTCAGATGCTGATTTAGCTAGCTATTAAACAGCCAACTGCAGAATATATTTTAAAAAGACCATCTAATGAATTAATTATAACCCAGCTCTGTAACAGAATAATAAATACATATTTCTGAACAAAAGCCAATACCAAAAATTAAAGAAAAAAATCAATGTTAGCAATGGGGTTAGGTGGTCTTAGCCATTGTTGTGTCTGTAAATTAAACTTGTGCTATCTATTTTAAATGCCTATGCTGATTTTTTGGCATGGCTCTAGTTGATACAGTGCAATCTGCACAATGGACATTTGAAAGAAGTCTGTGAATTTTGATAGTCTTATTTTTCAGTACTTTTAAACAACAAATCACTGAAAATTCAAGATACTGTAGACACACATATATCCTAACTCCATTGGAAAGAACACTGCCAAATCTATATAAGAACTACTAAAACTAGTCCAAGTATGTCAAGTCCACTTGCATGTTTCTGTATCTTTGATGTTTTGATTAAAGCATGAAGAGGGCCATCAAACCAAATGACAAAGTATGAACTTCATTCCACTTTGGGGCCTCTACATTTAACCAGGAGATACATTATAATGATAATTATATATGAATGAAGGATATTATGTCCTCTTCCTTTTTTCCCCCCAATTCTTCCCTCGGGATTACAATACATTTCACAGGAGATTTCTGACATCAGGACAAATTTGCCTGAAGTATATTGTCTGAAAATATGTGCTGAAATGAGGGAAAGACCTCTGCTTTTTACAGTTAGGAAGGAAAATCACAAAAGGGAAATCAAACATTCAAGTAGAAACATGAAAAGTAGCAGCTATTTTTTGGCTTCTGAAGCAAACATTGTTTTCTCACCAAACGTTTTCTGACATTTCTATGGAGTCCTTAAAAACATATTTCCCCTCTACTAATTTTCTTAATTTACAAATGCATCAGGCATGCATCAGTTCAGCCAGCATGTTACAACAGTCCAATTTGGTGTACTGGATTTTTCATCTTTTCACTACTACATTTTCTGCACCTTGTGTCTGAACAGATATTCTGAAAGGGAACCAAGGTTTCAAGTATTTAGTACTAGTATTTAAAACTTTTCATAAAAAGCTCCCAATTCTACAAAGATTACTGGTGATAGGAACTGTTGTATTCAAGAAGTCTACATGACATATTTTAGGAGGTCTCATTCCATATCCTAATAAGCAGATATTCACAATACAAATGGGACTGTTTAGACCTATACCCTAACTGAGGAGGTGCCATTCAGTTTAGAAGTGATACTTCCAGGTCTGAGTAAATGCACATTATGCAGGGAGATGGAGGAAAGCTTGTACTGCTGATACCAATACTCTGCCCAATCTACAGAAAGCAGAGAATTATTCAACTATTATTCCAGCAGTTAATTTAATTCAAGAGAGTTTTACTTTGTAGGATTCCTAAAAGACAAGTTGAATTCATCATTATTTGGTATATTTTGCTATGTATATGCACAGGGGAGACACAAAGGGAGTCTAGGTTCCTGTGTTAAACTCTCCTCATCCCCTGTGATCTATTGTATTTGTTCATATTGCTCTGAAAAAGTTGCCATCACTGCAGATGATACTGTAGTGTGATGAATATGACTTTCAACCCATGAGCTAAGTATGTGCTATGCAAATATGGTTGCTTTCCTCACACTCATGTTTGTTTTCCCTCCAAACATGAATGTTGCATTTCTTTCACAGACGTATCTATGGTAGAGCCCATAACAAAAATTTGAGAAAGCCTGAAACTTGCTGTAGAGAGAAAAATATAACTATTTAAATAAATTACCAACAAATCAACGTGGAACAAATCTGAGAACACAAAAAATAAGTTGAGGTTCAGTGAATCCTTCTACCATGTAAATATAGAAATCAAGGAATGACTAAGGACTGTTCTCATTCCCATAAGGCCTTTAAATGATTTTCAGTAAACATGGCCCTCGTGTGGTACATCCTTATAACATAAATGAGGAAAGGGAAAAACCCATTATAACAGTGAAAATCAAATTCCTGGGTTTTTTTTTACATACTTATAGATTTGGGATCATGGTCCTGAGGAGATCCAAAAAAAAAAAAGGGTGTTTCTTTGGGTTTGATGGATCACCCCCATAAGAAATGCAGGGGGAGCATGTCCCTCCCATGAAATTGGCCCTCACTGGCTAGGGATTGGGGAGCACCGGCTGGTGCCCCCCCTAAGAAGTGCCAGCAGCAGTTCCAGATTTGCTGCCAGTGCTTCTGGGGTTGGCGATCAGCCGCTGGGAGACCCCTCCCCCCCCGCCTTGGTCAGCAGTCAGTCACTGGGAGACCTCCCACTGCAGTTGGTGAACAGCCGCTGTTACCCCCTCCCCCAGAGTCAGGAGGCACCAGTCACTCATGATCACCCCAATTAGAAGCAACAATACTTCTATAGGAGAATAAAGACAGGGATTCAGAGACATATCTAGGGGTGCACCAATATAGATTTTGTTACCAATACACTTTTGAATACAGCTGCATGCAGCTGATAAGTCTGTTGTGGTGGGAGGGAATGGATATGGGGGGGCAGATCAACACCCCCCACAGAGGAGGAGGCATGGGCAGGTGCTGCCCAGCCAGGGTGAGGTGGGGTGGAGGATGGAGCCATGGTTCATGGAGAGGCAGCTCTCACCACTGTGCACACCCTGAGAGGGCATGGGTGGGGGATGCATGCCCCCTGGATCTGTATGGGATGGGATGGGATGGGATGGCCAGGCTGCAGCTGCAGACTGGAGCTGGGGCTGCACTGGACACTTCTCGGTAGAGCCTGAGTTCAGGCACTGGGAAGGGGGCTATGGATGGGGCTGCAGCCACCCCAAATTTCACTGTAGCCCTCTTGTAGTGCAACTCCCAGCATCGCTGTCACCCTCCCAGCCTACCTCTGGCTCTTTCCAGTGCATGGGTGGAGATCAGGGGTTGAATGGGGGTTGTACCAGGTTGGTGGCAGTGGTGTTGCAAAATATTGCGGTTCGTTTCTCGGGAGGCACGCACGCAAAGAAATCTTAGACACACACTTATTAGCAGTATATAAGGTGTAT
The DNA here is from genome assembly GCF_052110815.1 of Crocodylus siamensis. Taxonomy (NCBI): domain Eukaryota; kingdom Metazoa; phylum Chordata; order Crocodylia; family Crocodylidae; genus Crocodylus; species Crocodylus siamensis. The sequence continues at coordinate 44,157,980 of NC_143401.1, read as the reverse complement.
TTGCAAATAGGGTCGGAGCAGAGCCAAAGGACTCAGATTACACCGCTCTCCTGAGGAAATTCTCAGCTGGTTTTTATCTCTTTTTTCTTGGGCACATGTGCAGAAACAGGAACTCTTACAGCTCATTTTCGGTTCATACAAACATGTATGTGACCACGTCACTTCATTCATCGCATGTATATTATAATTAATTACTTAAGTATGCAGGGCGGATAGGTGAATATGCATCAGCTAATTGCGCATGCTCAGAAAGTTCTTTAGGTCACCAAGAGTTGAAATCCCCCCCCCCCCTTCAAGGACACAGTCAGTTGAATTCCAGCTTCTGTAATCTGCATGTGAAAACCAGGGGGAGGCTGAAGGAGTGTGGTGGAGGGAGTGATTTAGCATAAGAAAAAAACTGTAGCAAAGCTAGCTAAGAAAGAAAAGTCCTTGGCAGTGTTTTTTTTCTTATCAGGTACGAGATGCAAACTGTGCAGTTTTAACAACACTCTATTTCTAACAATATTATAACAATACTCTATTTATTGTGCATTTTTAACAATATTCCCCCCTCAAGATGCTTTCTGCTCTCCATTTTCATTTAGGCAGATCAAGATAATTACGAAGAATTTTTTTGAGGACTATGACTTTTGCTGCAGTCTGCGCTTTAAGGGGGACTGCTGCAACTTGCATCTTTTCAATTGTGGTGGTTATCAATCTTTTGGAAGCAGGTGTCTTCATCATGTGGGGATGATTGTGGAGTGGATGGGTTACACTTCATCCACGTGGAGTTTAGGAGCTTAACAGTAGTAGAGTTCCATTGACCTGCATACTTGCTGCAATTAAGGGCATAACAGGTAATGCATGTTCGGACTCATTTCAATGTCTATGTACACTGGCTATGTCTTAAACTCTTTTCTGTACTATTATTGCTAATACAGTATTCTCTTAATGTCACTTAGGAAAGATCTCAGCTGTGGTTCTCATCTTATTCTTGACTAGTACTCTTAATATCTGCTTTATTACTTATTAACTATTTTGGGGCTAAAGGAAAAGCCCTCTAAGGCCACTGTTCTCCGGCCTCTCGGAGCCCCCCACAGGCCCAGCAGTTGGTAAGATTGAAAGTACTTGCAATTCTTTCTATTATGTCAACATACAAATTTGTCCCTGGAGGAGCAACTGGGGGAAGCGAGGGTATAGGCTGGCGGCTAGGGCTGCTCAATCTTGCTTCTCTTGCTACACAGATAACAACAAGGCATATTAAGATTCTTACTATATTTTTTTTTCTTGAGATCAAATACAGCCTAAACTTTTTTATTTTTATTTTTTTGTTTAAATTTTTGAACTTTGATTAAGCCGTCTCAGGCGCACTTGGAGATTACCAGTAGGTTCACAGCTTTACTTGCTGGCTTCTTGTTCTGAAGACGACTTAGCTTCCAGAGTGAGTTCGCCTTGGGAGTTGATGTCCTTTGACGCTCGTGGATGTCATTTCATACGGGTATGGTGTATCTAACGGTCATGGCCAGCAATCTTTATAGCGGTGTGGGTTGTTAGAAGTACCTGGAAAGGGCCACTCCACTTTTCAGTCAAAGGTTCTTTTTTTTATTGCTGTACTAAGACTCAGTCTCTCGGGCAGAAGTCATGTACCAGTACGTCTAAAGGCAGACGCTGAAAGGAGGCTGCATACTTGTGAAGAGAAGACAAGACAGACTGCAAAGCAATAACGTACATATGAAGTTCACTATTACTTAATTTAAAAGTTACATTTTCTTGCATTCTAGGGGGTAAGACTCGAGGCAGTTTGCCAAACATAATTTCATATGGGGTTAATTTAAGGCTCCGTCGGGGAGTGTTTCGAATGCAAGTAAGAGCTAGCGGCAATGCTTGAGGCCACTTAAGGCGTGTTTCAATACAGATTTTGGTGAGTAGAGTCTTTAAGGTTTTATTCATGTGTTCTACTTGTCTTGAGCTTTGTGGTCTCTATGGTGTGTGTAGTTTCTAAGTGATCTTGAGAGCTTGTGTGACTTCTTGAACTACTTTTCCCACAAAGTGTTGTCTTTGATCCGACTCGATGGATTCAGGCAGGGAATACCAGGGAATGATCTCCTGCAACAAATACTTCATTACTGTAGCCGCAGTGGCAGTCTTGGTGGGTTATGCCTCGACCCAACTAGAGGTCTGGTCTACTATGACAAGTAAAAACTCATGATGTCTGGACTGTGGGAGTTCAGCAAAATCAATCTGCCATGCTTGTCTAGGGTACGTTGCCTAGGGTCTACCTCTTATTGGCACAGGGGGTTTCCTTCGAGGGTTTACTTTCTGGCATGTGATGCACTTGGTAGCAATATGCTGAGCTTCTACATATAGTCTTGGGCTACTGCTTGGCGGATCACTAGATCACCCATAGCTAAGCTTCTCATATGGGTTCTTGCATGGAGCTGTTGCAGCACCTCTCGAAGCAATGGCCTGGGTATTATGACTTTTCTTTTCAGTACTATCCACTACTCTTGGGAGTTCTTTTTTGCACAAGCTTTCTGTGCAAATTTATCTTCTTCAGGGGAATACTGCGGGACTAAATCTTGGACGTATGGCTATATGGCATGGGACAAGGCCTGCCTGGATACTTCCTCTGCTTCTCTACTAATAAATGCGGCTTCCTTTGCTGCCACATCAGCCTTTGCATTTCTAAGTTTATGCTTTTCTTCAGTAGCTTTCTTATGGGCTCGCACATGAATGACTGCTACCTCTTTAGGCTGGTGGAGTGCCTCTAGTAGCTTGATAATCTGGGGGCCATTAGCAATTTTATTCTTAGAAGCTGTAATGAAACTCCTTTTTTTTTTATAATAGTCTGTGCGCATGGACTGTAGAAAAAGCATAGTGAGAATCAGTGTATATATTAATTTGCTGGTCTGTCTCCAGCTGTAATGCTCGGGTGAGCACAGTGAGTTCTGCGGCCTGTGCCGACCATGAGCTCAGCAATGACTCTCTCTATACTACCTTATCTAAGGTTACTATTGCACATCTTGTTCGTCTTTTTCCATCGATGACAGAGCTGGAGCCGTCTACGAAGTATTCAGCATCTGGGTCTTCAATTGGGTCCTCAGCAAGATCAGGCCACACTTGTGTGGTTTGATTCAGGACCTCAAGACAGTCATGCATCGGTTTCCCTGGCTCAGCAGCAAGGTTGCAGGGTTTAAGGCTGTAGTATGTTTGAAAGTAAGTCCTGGATTAGAGAGCAAAAATATTTCATACTGTGATTGTCTGGAGGGGTTAAGAAACTTTCCTTTCTTAGTCTCTAGAATTTGGGGAACTCCATGAGGGGTGTGTATTTTCATATCTGCACTTATGACTATTTTCTGGGGTTCTTTAACAACTACTGTTGTGGCTGCCACAGCCTGAAGACAGGCTGGCTACTTGAGTGCAACTGGATCTAGAACCTTTGAGTAATATCCCACGGGTCTCCAGGTTGGGCCTGATGGCTGTGTCAGCACCCCTGATGTGACCTCTCGATTCTCATGAACATACAGTCGATATGGCTTTTTATTATTTGGGATGGCCAGGGCAGGGGGCTGGATTAATGCTGCCTTAAGCAGATCAAAGTTATGCTGCATTTCTTTATTTTATTTTTATTTAGTGAGACTCTCTTTAGTCAGTGAGTCATACAGTGGTCTAGCCTTCTCACTATAATCTGATATCCATAGTCGACAGAACCCAGTTAGCCCTAGGAATGCCCGCAGCTCCTTGGGTGACTTAGGTGAGGTTAGACCTTGGATTGCCTGTATGCGATCTGCACTCAGGGCTCTGACTGCTTTTGAGAGCTTATATCTTAAAAATGTAACTTGAGGTTGACATATTTGGGCTTTCTCTCTAGAGACTTTATATTTTTTTTCCCCTGGAGTGTTTAGCAGTGACTTGGTGGCTTTCTGGCAGAGTTGCAAGTTTGGGCTTGCAACTAGCAGGTCATCTACATACTGGAGGAGAGTCACTGCGGGGTGTGATCCCTTCCACTCTTCTAAGTCTTTCTGAAGGGCAAGTCCGAAAATATGGGGGGCTTCTATGAATCTTTGTGGAAGAACTGTCTACATGAGTTGGGCTTTATGGAAAGTATCTGGATCTTCCCATTCAAAAGTGAACAATTTTTGATTCTCTCGGTGAAGGGGAATGGAGAAGAAAGCATCTTTCAAATCTAACACTGAAAATATTTCAGCTTCTCTCGGTACTTGTGTCAAAATCGTGTGTGGGTTCGGGACTACAGGATGGTCTGAAAGGACCTTCTTATTTATTGCTCGCAGGTCTTGGACCAGTCTGTATGAGACTCCATTTGCCTTTGGCACTCTAAGAATGGGGGTATTATAGGGTGAGCACCCTTCTACTAGCCTTCCGCACCTCTTGTATTTTTCTATTAATGACTTGAGTCTAGCTCTGGCCGCTCAGCTGAGTGGATACTGCTTTACTCAAACGGGCTTTTCCTCATCCTTGAGTATGATTTTTACCGGGGAGACCGACTTAGCTCGCGCAGGGGTTCCATTACCCTATATTGAAGGGTCTACTCTAGTCATGTGATCTTCAGAACTTACTGCAGGGCGTCGGTCCTCTAGAAGAGCCATCTGATAGTTCGAGCTCTGCTTGACAGGTAGCTAGACCACCATCTGGTCATCTCTGAAAAATATCTCAGCTTGCAATTTTGTGAGTAGGTCCCGCCCAAGTAGTGCAACCGGGCAACTTGGAGAATATACAAAGGAGTGCTCAAGCAAATGGTCTCCCACTTTGGTGAGGAGTGGTTTACAAACAGGGAGTCAGGATTGCGTTCTCTCAATCTTTTCTACAAGTACATGCTGTTCATTAGTTCCTGCACAGGGGGGGGTTTTCTGGAATCATTGAAAATGTAGCCCCAGTATCTACTAAGGCTTCAAAGTTTTTGCCACTAACCTTAATGGTTACTATGGGATCTTCTCAGGCTCTAACCCGAAGGGTAGTGGTCTTAGATCCCCGTCTCCTTCATTCTGTGTCCTCACCCTTTTCTTTTGCTCGCATGAGGTGACCTCTTGGTTCCCCCTCTCTCTTCTCTTTTAACTTTGGGCATTTCCTCTTCTAGTGTTCTTTCTTTTTATAATAAGCACAAACGTCTGCTCTCACTCTTTTTTTTTTTTTTTTTGCATCCCAGCGTTTCCAGGGTTATCTCTAGTTATAGCAGCTGCCAGCGCTGCCATCTGTCGCTGAGCTTTTTTATCTTCTTTGCGCTCCTGCACTTGCTCACGATTCTCATATACCTTATATGCAATTTCTACTAGCTCTGAAATCAGTTTCCCAGCACCTCCTTCAGTTTTCTGTAACTTCTTACAGATATCAGCAGCGGATTGACCAATAAACATAAGGTTTACCATGCGTTGATTATCTGGGGCTTCTGGATCTAGGTCCGAAAACCTGCAGAGCGCCTCATACAGCCTCTCGAGGAAAGCTGAGGGATCCTCTTCTCTTCTTTGTTTCACTTCATACAATTTAGACAGATTAGTAACCCGAGGCACTGCCTTCTTCATTGCTTCTACTATAATTTTCAGATACTGTGCACTCAGCTCTCTTCTTTTTGCAGTATGATAATTTCATCTTGGTTCTTCAACAGGGCAGGTATCATGCAAGGTACGACCAGCAGCTCCCTCTGCTTCTACTTTGGCTGCTGCGATGCGCTCTGCTGTCTCTAACACTAATCTTTTTTTTTTCGGGGTCAGGAGGGTTTGGAGCATCATCTGGACATCAGCCCAAGTGGGTCGATGGGTTTGCCCAATAGATCGAAACAGGTCCCTCATCTTTTCAGGGTCTTCACGAAAAGAGGGGCTCTGATTCTTCTAGTTAAATAAATCTGAAGTACTGAATGGGGTGTAGACAAAAGTTGCATTGCCCCCCTCTCCGATAACCTCTCGCATCAGGCAGTTCAGCACCGGCTGTGATTCTACAGTCTTGCGCAAATAATAGCTCTTATTCCTTGATTCAGATGGGGCACTTGGCTGAGGCTCACGCTCTGAATCATTAGGTATGTTTTGATACGCCGGTGGTAGTCTCCCTGAGGGAGGGAGCGGTGGTGCAGAGGAACTGGATCCCGAGGAGCTGTCTGATTCATCCTCGCTACCTGACAGGGCGACTGGAGAGCTGGTCCGATACTCAGTCAATTCAGAATTTTCCCCCTCATTAGACTCAGGGAGTACAGGCGGTCCTCCTCGAGACTTGCTTTTAATAACTATCACATGAGACTTCATTAAGCATTTCTTAATTTAAGGTGGCTGATTTTGAACCACTTACAACTAACAATCAATATCCATTCTGCATAACTATTTCATGGATAGCTATCACTTCTTTTACTACAAAGGATCCTTTCGGGGTCCAGTGGACCCCAAATGTTGGCCACTCGAGTTGACAAAACTTAATTAAATCACTTTTTTTCATCTTCATTCCACAATCTGCCTGCTTTGCAAATTTACTAAAGTTTTATAATATACATCTTAAGGGCGTATTAGAGCTTTTTACACGGGAGCGACCCGCATCCATTGCCCACAAGAGTGCACCCAACGCACACCAAATACTAAAAGATTCTTAATAACAGATGATTTATAATGAGAACGCGGCCAAAATTTCTCCTAGTAATCGTACAAGTCTTTTGTTCTTGGACCCAGACCAAATTGGGCAAGGGAATTCGTATACTCACTCAGATACTCCAGAGATTTCGATCAGAATGCCGGAGTGTGTGTCTGGCATCCTCAGAAACTAAAAATTTGCACAGGAGCCTTTAACTTCCCGAATATCCCGACTCACGTCTCAAACGCCGAGGCGAGCCCAAAAAGTCGGCTTGGTGCACACTCCCCGTGGTGCCGGAGGCGATTTTGTCGCTGAATTTCGGGGTCATCCTCGAGAACTCCTACCTGGCTCGCCAAAATTGTTGCAAAATATTGCGGTTCGTTTCTCGGGAGGCACGCACGCAAAGAAATCTTAGACACACACTTATTAGCAGTATATAAGGTGTATTTGCAAATAGGGTCGGAGCAGAGCCAAAGGACTCAGATTACTCCGCACTCCTGAGGAAATTCTCAGCTGGTTTTTATTTCTTCTTTCCTGGGCACATGTGCAGAAACAGGAACTCTTACAGCTCATTTTCGGTTCATACAAACATGTATGTGACCACGTCACTTCATTCATCGCATGTATATTATAATTAATTACTTAAGTATGCAGGGCGGATAGGTGAATATGCATCAGCTAATTGCGCATGCTCAGACAGTTCTTTAGGTCACCAAGAGTTGAAATCCGCACCCCCCTTTCAAGGACACAGTCAGTTGAATTCCAGCTTCTGTAATCTGCATGTGAAAACCAGGGGGAGGCTGAAGGAGTGTGGTGGAGGGAGTGATATAGCATAAGAAAAAAACTGTAGCAAAGCTAGCTAAGAAAGAAAAGTCCTTGGCAGTGCTTTTTCTTATCAGGTACGAGATGCAAACTGTGCAGTTCTAACAACACTCTATTTCTAACAATATTATAACAATACTCTATTTATTGTGCATTTTTAACAGTGGCATGAAGAGTGGCATTAATCTGCCCTCCACAGGCCTTCCCTCCCCTCTCCTCTTTCACCACAATAGACTTACCAGCTGCATGCTGCCAGGCTGTGCTCCTCACTGCCTATGTCCTGTGCTGGGTCTGCATGCATGCATGGGCATTTATCAGCCAAATTATCAGCCACTTCAGGCTAACTTACAATACAGATAATTTTCTTTATATTGGTACTGATCTAATATCAGATCGATGTACCAGTGCACCTCTAGAAATATCATGAACCTGAATTGTTGGTGGAGAATATGGAGTAGAGAACATGGGCCATATAACTACTGTCTTACCTATTGTACAATCAAAGCACTTTCCCAAAACTTAGAACCTGATAAGAGTCTAAAATATTTCCCATGCACATGCAGTAAGTGAACAATAATCTACTTACTTATACAAAAACATTCCTTGTATTTGTGCATACTTCACACAGTCCTTACAGTTATTGCATTCTTTAAATATAAGTCTTGTGTACTAAATAATACAATAATACACAGACAAGATGTAGTGTGGTTCAATGCCCGAGCTCCGTGGTCCCGGGGCCCCCTCTCTTCTTTGAGCCTGGCTGTGCAAATCAAAAAACATGCATATGGTTTTGAAAACAACTGTGGCTGCAAACTTTCCTGATCTGCCTTTGCAGGGATCTTTAGCCCTACTGCAAGTCCAGCAGCAGCTATTACACAAATAATCTTTTCTTCCATAAGCTCACTTGCTCCCTATCAGCTCTCTTGTCCATAGTTGCAACACCGCTTACAAAAATCTTTTGCATTTAGTTACTTCTATGTGACCATAGAGTGGATGTCTAGGGTCTTCCATCTGCCTTGATCTTTCTTTTGGCTCATTACCATTCTTCTGTCAGGTGGTGCAATGCCAGCCAATAAGTGCAGGCTATCCTTTAGTGTTGTCTTTAGACACCCTGTTATTTTATGACAGCTGTCATTTAGAACTGGGTCTTGTTGCTTTGCATGAACTGATTGTTCCCATATTGGATATGCATACTCTGCAGTGGAATAACACAAGGCAATAGCTGTGATTCGTAATGGTGCTGGGTTCACTCACCAGTTTGAGATAACCAACATTCAAAGTATGTTGTTGCGGGCACTGACTTCGCCTTTCATCTTTTCACATGCTTTGAAGATAAGTGTTCAGGCCAATGTAACCCTCAAGTACTCAAAGTTTGGCTGATTAATCAGTGGGGCTCACCAGATTGTATTCAATGGTAAAGCTTCAAACAAACAGCCTAAAATATGGATTAGATGGGAAACAGATATGGAGGAAAATCAATTTAGTATGCCATATACATAGGACTATGAACTTGATGCCAGAATAAGTCACTTGAACAGCAAAGCAGCTGGACTCAATGACATATGCATGGAACAGATCAAGCACTTTTGTCCCACAACCAAGTTATGGGTATTACACCTTTTTAACAATTGATTGTCAACCCTTAGATTACCTAAACTAAAGTAATACTTTATCCTCAATTGCCTTTTACTTCATAGCAAACAACATCTAATACCAGAGCAAGCCAGATTTAGACCAGTCAAATCATGCACTGGCCAAATAACTAAACATCACCCAGCATATAGAAGATGGATTCCAGAAAGTGATAAAAACAGGGGCTGTGTTTGTAGACCTATTAGCAGTATATGACACAGTCAGCCACTGAAACCTGCTTACCAAAATCTATGATATGACAGCCTCTCACAGGATAGTGTGCTATCACTGATCCTTTTTAACATATATACCAACGACTAACACTTCCAGAGTAATATGAGAAGCTTCATATATGCTGATGATCTTTGCATAACATTGCAAGAAAAGGACTTTTCATTGTTGAGAATAGACTAACATGCACTGAGCAATCTCTTCTACAGGAAGAATCAGTGGCATTTGTCATTTAGGTAGGCTGAATGTGATGCTATTCACATCACTTCATTATATGTCACTGACTTAAAAAACTGCCATGTCTTATGCATGGCCAAAAGGCTTAGGATCTTTGACTGTTTTTGTTTAGGAGCTTACAAAATAAAACATAGAGAAAAATAAAATTAACAGCCATTTTCAAAAAGCACGTGTCCTATTTAGTTTAGTTAGGTACCTAGAAAGTTGCCTATATACTATAAACAAGGCATAAGCATAAAATTACTGTCATCATCTGCTCCTTGGAGCTTCTGCATGAGGCAAAGGTGGCACAGGAATTAATACACAAATACAAATAAAGAAATGCTGGTTTTCATAAATAATGTATTGTTCAGCTCTTCTACAGCACCAATGGCAAGATTCCAGCAAACAAGAAAATTGATGCCTCTGAGCTTTCCTTTATATTCCAGGGAAATTAATTGTTTTATTTAGTGCACAAGACTTATATTTAAAGAATGCAATAACTGTGAGGACTGTGACGGAGAAAACAGACCTGGCATCCTTTTCCCTCTGTGAGGTACATGGACCCTGTAGAGTGAAAAGGGTCATAGGGGAGATTTGTCTAGGAGGGTAGAGTGTCAGTCTGGGAAGGCTCTAGGGAGAGTTACCTGGGAAAACATCCTGGGGCTGTATGAGTGATAAACCAAGGGTTGTTTCAGTTATAAGCACAAGAGCCTGTATCTGGGAATTGGAGAAAGGTGCTTTTTTGGGGGGTGGGGGCAGTGTGTGTTTCTTCTGCAGATACAACAGGCAGCTGGACCAGAGGAAAGCTTCTCTTCCCCATGCAGGCTCTATCAGAGAGCAGGAGGGCACCTTCTTTCTGAAGCAAGCTGGGCTGCACCAAAAATGTTATTATGTTGCTAATGTAAAAGAGAGATGATGTGTTGTTAACCCTATGTACTCCTGCTAAAATTAATTTGAGTCTGAAGATTTAAGTTGGGGAGTTGTACTGAGTATTAAACCTCAACCCCACATAAAGGCCCAACGACTAGGGAATCCGACTAACTAATTGCCCGTGGGATCCTGATACTCATTAGCCAGAGCAGAGCAGGGGGCAAACACCAGCACACACTGTGTTCAACTGCTTTATTAGAGTGGAGGCAACTTTGGACAGGTGCAGCCACTGCACACACACTGTGCAAAATACTGCAAACACCCCGCAGAATATCATTGCTTTTGTACATTTATATTTTTCAGTTCACCCTCATTAGCATTAACCGTGCCCAGTTTCTTTCTGTTACGCCCACGGTTCCACCCCTGTATTTACATGCAATTGCCTATGCATTAGCAAACTTTCCACTCTGCACCCACATGAGGTCATCATCCCTAATTCACCCCTACTGTCTTTAGTCACAGTTCTCAAAAGCCTTCTTTTACATTCTCATTTATCCATCATTTCCCTTCCCTGTTTGAAGTTCCTCTACTTTAAAATTAAACAGTTAAACAATTAAACAGACAATTAACCATTTAAAGCCCTAAGTAAACAGTGCCTAGTTAAATTTCTAACTTGAAACCAAGATCCTCCAGTGTTTAGATTCAGCTTGACTCAACAAGGAAAAAGGGCGGGAGAAAGAGCAGATTGCAAAAAAAGTGAGAAAAAGCAAGCATTAGTAAGCAATGCACTAGCTGCAAGAAATCAGCAGGAAAAAGGTGGGAAAATGCAAGAGACAGGGTGGAAAAATGCAAGGGTTCACCATCCTAACACTGATGGTGTTCTTTATTCAGTTGGTATAGAGTGTTCTTAGTTCATTAATACCCTGGCTTTAACAATTAGGTTATTGATAATAACCTCATTCATATGTTGACTGTTTTGCAAAGAATAAACTGTTTTGTAAATAATAATAAGCACTCCATGCAGAGGTGGCCCCAGGCTTAGGGGTTGGGAGGTTGACTGAGGCTATTTGACACCCCAGGACCCTGAATCCAGATGTGGCCATGGGTGGCACTATGACTAGAGTTACACATACAATCAGGTGCTCTGAAATGGATCTGGAACCACCTTCACAGAGGGGCTCATCTAGACTGGCCAACATGGCAGTACCTGAATCGCCTGTGCATGCAAACTGAAATATCATAAACAAACATGATCAAATGAGGCTACTATAATGACATCAATATATGCAAGTGTGAAGAAATGCAGACTATGGAGTAGCTGCTTATTTGCCAGCTCCTCAGTGAAACCTATACAAAGGAGAACCTTGCTGCAGCAATAAAAATAGCTATCCAGGGCCATCCCAGGGGTGGTGGTAAATCAGGGTGACTGCCCTGGGCCCCACATTTTGAGGGAACCATGCAGACAATGCTGTACAGGCCCCACTGTGGCTGCCATGTACAGCTGCTGCCAAGTGCCACCAGCTTTGTCACTGACACCACTACTTCCGAGCACTGTCAGCCCTGGACACTCACCACCCTTCCTCCCCCCACCACCACTCCACTGGCTCCAGCCGCCACCTTCATTCATCCTTATGAATGCTTTTTATAAGGAAGAAGCAAATGTAGCTCCTGTCCATTGTTTTACATATTTTTTCCACATTTTTCATGATTAGCTTATGGAAGTCATTGCTATGACATCATCAACGCCAAGGGCCTACCAAGATAAGCAAAGGGACAGACATTTGTATGAACAAGACTATCATGAGTTATGTTAAATAATAATAATAATAATAATAATAAATAATATATTAAATAGAAAAAATGGAATAGGTAGAAGGTTCATGTCTCAAGACTTAAGCTAACCTGATACTTAACTCCTTCTAACCTGGGGATTTAGAAGGAAATTATCCCATGGAATAATCATCTTATAATTGCAGAATGAAAAATGTCTTGCATCTTCCCCAGAAGTAGCTGGAATCAGCCCTTTTTCACAGTCTGATGCCTGGTGCAAGGGAAGACCATGCTTGGAGGCAACCAGGAGGAGTACTCCAGAGAGAGACACTGGTATTGGGCCAGAGCATCTCTGTGGTTTTCCTTTGCCCTGGTACCTGATCATGCCCCTTGAGCGTGCTTGAGAATAAAAGTTCAGGAAGACTCTGAGGTTGTTTATGGGTGAGTTGGAGTTATGGTGTGTGGAGAAGTTGTGGAGTCTGGAAGAGTGAAGGCTGAAGACATGGGAGATCAAAATAAGGAGGAGGGTGGGAATGAGAACTTTCTCCCTAAAAGGGAAACCCAGATTTCTCTGTTTGCAAAGGGCTCTTTGAAAGCTGCCAGTCTCAGCCTGCAAGAGCCACTTGCAAACTGGGGAGAACTAATAGACAGAAGCCATGGAGCCCACCTGGCCCATGGCTCGTGTGGGCCCCGGGGTGGGGGACAGTGTGAGGGTCTAGGGGGTTCTTGGGTGGGTTTGGGGGCCAATCTGCAACTTGTGTGGGGTTGGAGGGTTTGGGTGGGTGCTGGGGGGAGGTACAATTCTACCCCAATCCCTGCCATGCACAGCTGCTGGACCTTCAGCAGTGAGCTGTGAGCCTACACATGGCACAGGGTGCCAACCCAGCCCGATGCCACACACTCTGCTTCACACAGTAGCAGCAAGACCCAGCCTGGGCCCTTCTGAGGTGATGGCATCGGATCTGGTTGGCACCCTGAGCCACGTGCAGTGGGGATACATGCGGCAGCGGCAGCCAAGGGAGCAAGGTGGCTGTTGCAGGGGGGCCCTCACTCCCTCCACTACTGCACAGAGTCCCACAGCTGCCTGCAAAAGGCAGCCATGGGACCCTCCATATGTTGGCTGGCAGCTCCCAGCATTGTTGGCTGGTGGCACCTGCCACTGCTTGTACCACTGCTGCACATGGCTGAAAGTGACAATCCAGCCCCATGCCACATGCCCCACCTTGGGCAGGACCATGCTGGTTCTTTCCCAGTGTGGGCATCAGACGAGGTCAGCACCCCGCACCACATGCAGCAGGGATACAATTGCAATGGGAACCACTGGCTGACATTGCTGGGAACCACCAGCCAACGCATGGAAGATCCCATGGCTGCCTGTTGTAGGCAGCTGCGGGACTCTAAGGGGTGGGGCACACTGCCACCCACACTACACAGAGTTCTGCAACTGCCTGCAAAAGGCAGCCACAGGACTCTCCATGCATTGGCTAGTGGAACCCATCAATGTTGACTGGTGGCACCTGCTGCCGCTTGTATCGCTGCTACATGTGACTGAATGTGCCATTCCAGCATAATGCCATGTGCCCTACCTCCAGCAGGACCATGTCAGTTCTTGCCAGGCATGGGCATCTGGCCAGGTCAGCACCCTGTGCTATGTGCAGTAGGGAAACAACTAGCGGTGAGAGCCACCAGCCAGTGCAGGGACAGTCCCACAGCTGCCTTTTGCAGGCAGTTGTGGGACTGTGCAGCGAGAGTGTGGGGACCCCCACCCCCAGGTAGGTGCCTGGTTCTGAGGTGGGAGCGTGGGCCTCCTTCCCCCTCCAAGGCAGCTGCAGGGCTCTGGGGCAGGAGTGTGAGCTTCCTCCACCCCCCTGCAGGCAGCTGTGGCCCTCCTCCACAATACTCACTGTGCTCCCTCAGATCCCTGCAATGTCAGCCAGTGGTTCCCACCACTGCCTTTTTCCCCACTGTACATGGCACAGGGTGCTGACCCAGCCCAATGCGATCACATTGGGCAGGACTGAGCTGGTGCTTGCCACCATCATGTGGGGTGGGGCATGCGGCATTGAGCTGGGTTGGTACCCAGCGCCATGTGTAGGCCCACAAATCACCGCTGACATTCCCACAATTGCCTTTTGCAGGCATCTATCGGCCTATGCACAGCAGGTGTTGGGGCGGGAGTGTCCCCCCTCCCCCAACACCCACCCAAAAGTGCCCCAACACCACATATAATTCATATTGGCCCCCAACACCCACCCAACACCCACCCCCCCAGGCTACACGTGGCCCAGCTGGGCCCTGCCAGCATGCACCATTTGTAAATGTGAAACACAATCTGGGGATGCTGCTGGCTGACTCTGCTGGGATCAGCCAGCCAGCACAGGAGTAAGCCCATGGCTGCCTTTTACAGGCAGCTGGGGAGCTCTGTATGGTGGGGTATAGCAATATCCTGCTAACCCCCACTAACTGTACAGTTGCACAGCTGGGCCTGGGGGCATAAACCATATGCATCAGGTGAGAACAGGCAGCAGCTGGAGCCACTGGGGGACTCCAGCAGCAGCAGGCAGCTAGTTCTGTGAGGATACTGGGGCTGCCTGATGGCAGCAGTTGCAGGGGTTGGGGGGAGGGTGCAGGGGTGCCCGTGTCATTGTCTTCCCCCCCTCCCCTCCCCACCACATAAAATTGTTGGGATGTCATTAAAGCACTACCCAGCTTTTTTCTCTCTCTTGCTCTTGCACTCTCTTGCTTGCTGTCCATTATATATGTGTATATAGTGGAGTTCCAGTTTACTTGTGGAAATTCATTGCTTTTGGGGTTCTCTTTCTCATGCATGCTATTGGGATTTGTTAAGACAAGGTCTTGAAATTTGTACACAGGGAACCTTGGAATCCCTGCTGGTGAGGCAACTGGTGGGACCTTGGCACAGAAGCCTGGCCAGCACCAGCACTGGGGACCCACCTGGAGGACAGAGGAGGTGGCCAACTTCCTGGCCATTTTGGGCCAGGAAGACACACCCCAGTAATTTAGAGCAAGTCACCGTAATGAACATATCTCCCAGGTGATAGCTGCCCAGATGGCAGAGTAGGAGCACCTAAAGACAAGGCAGTAGTGCTGCACTAAGGCCAAGGCATTGCAGCAGCAATTTACTGCCATCCATGATGCCAGCCGGTGGTCAGGAGCAGGGTGCACCACCATGCCCCATTATGAGGAGCTGGCTTGCATCCTGGGGCCCACAGCCACTGAGTCCCCCCGGCTACTCCTTTGCCACTGGGCAAAGGGCAGCAAGAGGGGAAGCCAGTGCAGGAATCTGCAATCCCCAGAAGCAGGGCCATCCTCTAGACCTGTCGGCCTACCATTGCTGAGTGTTGTGAGCAACAGCAGAGGGCCAGACACTGCCAGGCACAGCCAAGGCCACCACCATGCCTGAGGGGAGATCTGAGCGAGAGGACCCCTTCCTCCTGTCGAACAGCAGTAGGAGTGGGGAGGGTAAGCCCAGGGGTGTCCCTTACACTGCTGGAGAGCACACCCCAGTGACCTTGGCATCAGCCCTCACTCCCCCACCCCCTCCCCCCAGAGGCTGGGTCCAGCTCTGCCACTCAGCCAAGCCATCTGTCACAAAGATCAGGTAAGTCCTACACATGGTATGGGGAATTGGGATCTTCTTCCCCAGCCCACTCCTCTTCAAGGCCTAAGTGTGCCTCATATGTGTCCTTGCCACCTCCCTCCCTGCCTTCCTCCTCTTCCCCCCCCCCCCCCCCCGTCAGCCATGCTGAGGCCTATTTACCAGCAGGGCCAAGACAATCCCCCCCACCTTGCCAGTACTCCCTGCGGGATGGAGCTGGCCCTGGCAACGAGGGCAAGGGGGAGGAGCAGGACTCACCTCACAAGCCCATGAGGCCCAGCTCCACAGCACTGGGGCAACTACCTGAGGACCTAGCCCTCTTGGAACACTTATCTCCCCTGGTGGAGGGAGATGCTGGGCACCATAGCCTGAGCAGGCTGTGACACTTGTCCCCAGGAGGATCCCTCCCGGCACATAGTGGGAGGGGATAGCCAGATCCCAGGATGGACATGGCCATTGTCAGAGGGATGGGCCCACATGGGTTTGGGCATGGACACATGGGCATGGACTGCTTGCATGGCCACATGCCCAAGTATAAATCTAATCCTTGGGGACCATCACAAGGCTGTTCTTGACCCATGCCATGTTGATGTATCTAAAGATGGCCATCCACTTATTCTTTCTCCAGACAGCCCATTTGCCAGAGGAGAGGCTGCTGCCCTGCACCCAGGAGCTTCCCACTAAGTCTCCCAGACACCAGGGGCTATCCACATGCACTGACTGTGGTGGGAGCAGCACACCCAGTGAGAGGGCTGGCAGGAAGCGGCGGTCTGGAGGAAGCAGTTACACTGCCAGCAGGCTCAGCATTTCTAGAGGACACAAAGCAACGCCAGGCCTTCATTGATATGGCCATAGCACATGATAGCAGGGTCAGTGACCAGCTCATGGCTGCCATTCCTGCCCCAGCTGCCCCCCTCCAGGCTCCACCAGCCCCACCACAGCCATCTGGCCAGCCTCTGCCCTTGGCACCAGGGGCAGACCCCAGGTGGGGGCAGGTTGGCTGGATGGTGCCACAGTTTCCGCCCCACAGGCCCACTATGGGCATCAAGATGCATGAGTCCTGCTTTACCCTCTCCCAGACCCAGACCAGCCTGTAGTGGCTGTCTTGTAGTGGGAGTGCCCACTCTCTTCCCCAGAGCAGCTGCGCCCTGGTCATATCCTCATGGCCCACACACGGGGTGTTAGGCTCAAGTCCTGAGGCCCAGGTGGGGGCCATAGGGCAGCTAGGCCCTGAGCTCATCCTCCCTGTGCCCCTGGCCCCTCTCCTGTTCCCCTGGGTCATATGTACACTATTTATATTTGCTTTCACAGTTGGGGTTGATGCACTGGTGGTGTTTAGAAAGTTTTGTGTTGAGAGGGAAAGGGAATAAAATTGCCTTGGTTTTCAACATGGCTATCCTCTGTGTGCTACTGAGGTCATGGACGGGGTAGAGGCAGTTGGTCTGGTGCTGGTGAAGAGAGGTGTGATGCCCTACTCAGATGAGTGGTCCAGCAGGTGGGAGGTGATGGCATCCTGCACTCTTGCTCCTGACTGTGACACTGTGCTTGGCTGGCCAGTTCTGCTGCATCTGCTGCTGGGTATTCTGTGATACATGGCAGGTCTCCTCCACCCACTGGGGCTCAAACACCTCTCCCTGGGACTCACACACATTGTGTAGACCACATGCTGTGGTGATAATGCAGGGTATGTGTTGTGGCGCTGCCCCCAGATGGGTTGCAATGCTCCACCAGTGTCCCTTCAGCTGGCTGAACACCTGCTTAATGGTGCATCAGCATGTCATGGAAAATTTCACATGTATGCTGGCAATACAGGAGTGGAGAATTGAATTGGCTGTAATGAGCATGTGCCATAGTAACAGGCCTAGCATGTGTCCTTTGTGTGACCTATAGACCTGTCACTCAAGCTTGACCTACTTTTTGTTCGATGCAGACTCAGTTGAAACAGAGAGCCTGCTGCAGCACATGCTCATTGGTTCCATGGTATGAGGTAATTCTTCCAGAGAATTCTGCCCACCAAGCAGCCTGATCAGTCACAGGGCTGCTTTAAAAAAAGGTTAGTGAGCCCCTCCCGGGGAGAGATCTGTTTGAACTGAGGACAGAAGCTGGTTTCAGGATCTGTCTCTCTGTAAGGCTTCTCAGCCTGTCGGCTTTTTCCAGTGGGGACTCTGGCTTTTTTGCTGTGTCTTCACTCTCAATTACACTGTTCGTTCATTGTATCGATTCTCTGGTTTATGAACTGTTTTGATTTCGACTTCGGCTTACGACTGTTCCTGATATCTCCGGCTTCCTACTTACCTGGCGCTAACTGACATCGACTTTGTTTCTTGACCACGATCCAGCCCGATTCTGCATACCTTGATCCTGCCTTTGTTACATCACATTCCGGTTTTCGACTTCAGCTATCCTCATGATTACTCCAATCATCCGACTGGTGCCACATCTCGCTATCCTCTACGGGTTAGAGTTTTGTTGTGTTGTGTGTTCATCCATCCCTTTTATGAGCTGTTGACCAGCCCTGAGACTTAACCAACAGGCAGCCACTCCTATCCCAGGCTTCGGCACCAGGGGTAGAATGCAAGGGCTTGTTGGGGAACCTCGTGGGCCAACAGACCCCCCCCTTGTTGTTTTTTTGTGTTATCGCACCACTGTAACTGAAGAATTACCATGCCTACGCCTCGTTAAGCGTAAGTCAATAAACCATCTTGTTATTTTGAAACCACATGCCTCAGTGCCGCTCAGAACTCCGCCGCCGCTAATCCCAACCTGTTTGTTCGTGTCTCCAATTGCCACCCTGTTCCACTGTGACCCCTGGGACCTTCATGGGGAGGCTATCCCAACACAGCAGTGGGCAAAGACTTCATTGTACCTCTGCTGCTGAGCATCCAGAGGTCCTGGGAAGGGGTGCATCAGCCAGGAGAGAAGCAACTATGCTGCATCTGCAACGATCACTGGTGGTATGCTGACATCCTTAATGGTCAGGTCTTGGATCCCTGGGGCAAAGGTCCTCAGGCCACCAAGTGCATGAATGTGCCCCTTGACATCTGGAAGGTCTACATCCAATGTGCCTCATCCCAGGTTGGGGGGACTATATACTCCCACCAGTGTTTACTAGTACTCCAGGCCCAGATGAGGTGGTACATGTGGGGAGTGATGACAGGATCTTCATTGTCAGCTGCTCCCTCTGTTGTGTCTGACCTGTCAATAGTGGGGCAGAGGACAGCAGCAGGGGCTGGCAGCATGGGTATGTTGGTGCCCAGCAGGGCCAACTGGTACTCACAGCCCCAAACTAGGTAGGTGACTCTGGTTCCAGACTAGGCTGTGTGGATGTAGTGATGCTGCTGTGCAGCCACTTCCCACTGAAAGCTGGACCAGATGTTCAAGTGGTTCTGCAGCAGGGCCTGTACCGAAGCCCAGGCAGACATGTGGTTTGGGTCTGCATCTTGTGGGTGTGCAGCCATGGGGCCACAAGTGCAAGGAGGCAGATTCTGTCACAGATGGCAGCAGGCCACAGCCAGGAAGCAGTTCTTGCTGTCAGATTACTGAAGTGAATAGAGGGTTCAGGGGCCACTTTAAAATCGGAGCAGCTTCAGAAGTCTCACTGGCACAGGGGGCTGGTGTTCCCATATGCCAAGTGGCTGGACCTCAGCATCGCCTGAGGTCTGGCCATCACACAATTATCATGGGCCCTGAGACCTACACAGCTAAATAATAGCCCCTATTGTATGGGGACAATGGATGGATGACACAACAAAATAATTGGGACAACTAATGAAAAAACCAGGATAGAAGTGTTGTGTGGGTCAAAGGGTCAAAACATGAAAATAAGAGCATCTGAGGGGGATACCAAGAATAGCCCCCCCAGGCCTCAGCAACCGGTCCTCAAAGGCATCCAAGGAGATGGTGGACACTACCCACTGGTGCTCTGCCCAGAGATGTGCACGGACAAGTGAAAGGAAAGTGGCCCTGCAGTCTCCAGTCACCTTCCTGGCCAGAGCCTCCCTCCTGGTCAAATACAGGGCCCACTTGACCAGGGCCAGGAGAAGGTTCACCAGGAGGTCCCTGGCCTTGGTGGAACCACTGATGAGGTGACCAAAAACAAAAAGGTGGGAGGGTGAAATTCAATGATAACCTCAAGGGGAGGCTTTAGAGGTAGAGGTAAAGGGGCCGCACCTGGCACACTCAAGGGTCATTGCTCCAGGGTCTCCCTCTGTGCACAGGAAGGGCAGGAGACAGGGGTGTCTGTAAAGCTCACCACATATATACTCATGGCAATGTTTCCATGGAAGAACCACCAACTGAGGTCCCCAGTGGCTCGTGGGATGAGGGTGGAGTACAGAGTCAGCCAATGGGGTGCCCCAGCCAGGCCCTCGCCGAGCAGGTCCTGTCACTTGGTATCTGGGTGGGGCACGAGGGTGGCACGATGGACAGTGCAGTGCATGAGCATGTAGAAATGACTGTGATGGATGGTGGAAAAGCAGACCAGTCTAGTGTCCTCCAGCCAGCTCAGATGGTGGATTGGGGAATGCAATGAAGTCAGGTGAGGCACCAGCCCCATGATGAATTCCAGTGGACTGGAGTATGGGTATGGGGGGCAGGGACCACTGCCATGCAGGACCTGGTCAAAGGCAAGGGCATTAGGAGGTAGGGCAGATTTCATCTCGTGGACCATACTGCAGTTTGCACATGTCATGGGTAGACCCATGCACTGGACCAGTGCAGTGAGGTCCACCCACTCCTGCCTATTGTAGTCCAGAAGGTCTCCAATATGGGTGACACCAGCCAGGATCAAGCCTGTCACAACCAGGGCACCTCTGAGGTTGTCACCTCCAGCTGGGGGTTCCAGAGGAGGGATTAAACAAAGATGACTGGGTGACTGTTGCGGTGGACCTGGAGGCAGAGACTGGTTTCCAGGCCCGGAGGAGGTCCTGGTGAAATCTGGTAGCCTTCACAAGGCATCAGGTTGCCTGAGTCCTAGACCATGAGAAGTACATTATCAGCATACACTGACCAGACCTCCTGCACTGCTGGCTCCAGAAGCATCAACCCTGCCACCCACTTCAGCAGATGAGGAAGGGCTCCAGGGCCAAGATGTACAGCTGGCTAGACAGCAGGCACTACCCTCTCCTGAATGGGATGGGCTCCATGAGGGTCAAGTTGAGCATGACAAAAAATACTGCAGAGGTGTACAGCACCTGGAGAGACTGCACAAAGCAAGGCCCAAAGCCAAAGGCCCACAACCTGCCTATGAGGTACCCATGATCCACTCTGTCAAATACATTCTCCTGGTCGAGGGATAGGAGGGTAAATGATTGGCTGTCCCAGCACCCTAGCTCCAGGAGGACCCAAACCAGATACAGGTGGTTGAACATGGAATGTCTGGGCACCATTTATGTCTGGTCAGGATGGATCATGTCCTTCACCACAGACTGCAGGCGCAGTGAGATGGCCTTCACTACCACCTTGTAGTCCATGCAGAAGAGAGGCAAGGGACACCAATTCCTTACATCATGGGGATCTCCCTTCTTTGGCAGGAGATTCAGCACAGACCTCCTGCACTACCAATGCAGGTGGTGCCACACTTCCCTCAGATTCAGCCCAGACACAGCAAGGTCTGTGCCAAGGACATCCCAGAAAGTCCAGTAGAACTCTGAGGTCAGCCCATCAATGCCTGGAGCCTTGTTGCCAGACATAACTCAGCCAAAGTGAAAGGAGATTTCAGCCAGTCCTGGTTCACCCACAGTGATCTGCGAGAATCCCTCCCACAGGGTCTGACAGGCTTCAGCATTGGGAGAAGAGCTCTTCATAGAAGGCCCACATGTGCTAGTGTATCTTGCCTGGATCCATGAGGGGTGTACTATCACCTGCCATATGGCAGGAGATGTACTTCTTGGCCCCCCAGCTCCTCTCCAGTGCATAGAACAAGTGGGAGCCATGGTTCATTCTTGAAGCACCTGGATGCATGAGCAGACAAATGCCCCATGGGTGCGGTGGTTGTCCAGAGCATGAAGACCTTCCCACCTCTCCCAACACTCTTTGCAGAGGGATGGGTTGGTTGGGTCAGTGGCCAGGCACCTCTCCAACTCCACCACATCCTGCTCAAGCTGCTTCTGGATCACCTCCCTCTGCCACACATGTCTCTGAGTGTAGCCACAGCAAAGAAGCCAGATATGCACCTTCCCCACATCCCACCATCTCTCAGCCAAGGGAAGAGCTACTTGTTGCTCCCACCAGGTCAGCCAGAACTCCCAGAAAGCCATCCAGAAGGCCACATCCCCGAGCAGGCTGGCATTGAAATGCCAGTGGGCCAACCCTGGATGCCCACGTGCCAGCATGGCCTGGGCCCAGACAAGGTGGTGATTGCTGAAAGGGGTAAGCCGGATGCCAGAGGAGTGGGCCCAAGTAAAGTATGGCAAAGAGATAAACCCGGTCTAACTGGGAGTGGCATGCCTGCTCCTTCCCCACCCTCACATAAGTGACGGCAGGTGGTTCAGTGGGGTGACAGGCATGCCAGACATCCACCAGGGAGTAGTCCATCAGGATCTCCCTGAGGATGCCCACAGTGAACTGGTTCTGCTCCTTGCCTGACCAGTTCGGTGCATCTACAGTGATGGTAAAGTCCCCACCAAGGACCAGGCACTCACAGGGGTTGAGAGTGCCGATGTATATGGCTAACTCCTGGTCCTTCACAGGGGCGTACATATTCAGAAGGTTCAGAACCAGCCTCTGCACCTGGACCCAGAGATGCAGCAGGTGACCTGGCACCACCTCAATGTCCTGGAGAGCCTCCAGCTTCAAACCCAGGGAGAACAGGGTGGCTGACCCAGATGAGGTGGCTGAGAGGTGACTAAAAACAGACCCTGCCTCCCAACTCCAGCCACCAATTTGGTTCAATGGCTGGAGTCATCAGGGTCTAATGAAAGAATACCATGGGGTACTCCAACTCCTGAAGGAACGAGAGCATACAGCACCTCCAGGGACCCTTCCTGCAGCCATAGATAGGGGGTCATGATCTTAAGTGACCTCATGGCTGGGGGCATAGAGTAGATGGTTCAGCAGGGGCCTCACACATCTCAATGCCCTGTGTAGGGCCCGCTGGTTCACATAGCACCCTTCCATATGCCCAGAAAGTATCTATAAAACTGTGGGCCCACCTATAGATCTGGGCATTGCAGCTTTTGGGCCCCTTGCCTTCCCCTGCCAGAGCCCTCGCAGTGGCAAGGATGCAGTCAGTATCCCCCCAGTGATGGAAGGCTAGCTTGACCTTGCTGGTAGTCACAGTCAAGAAATGCAAATAGCTCATCCCTGTGGACAGCTGGGATCGAGAGGTCTGCAGGCCATGGAGCCTGTTAGTTCTCTAGCATCCTACTCCTTGTCCTGGAGCTCAGAGGGCTCTTCTGGCACCATCTGAACCCCCTGTTCTGCTAAGACCCCAGACTGTGGTTGGGATTGGGAGAGTTCTGCAGTCCCCTGAGACAGTTATGGGTAAGGGTGGGGGTGGGGCTCCTTCACAAAATAGTGGGGTAGAACTGGAGCCCTGGAGGGTCTGTGCAGGGTCCCTGATGAGATCAGCCCATTGATTAGGGGAGCCTACCATAACCCCCTCTGGTGTGTGACTATGGGGCAGGGTGTAAGTGAGGCTTTCCTGTACAGGGGAGGGAAGAGACCCACCAGGCATCGGGGTGGCTCTGGCATCTTCCCCAGGGTCCTGGTGAAGGGGATCTCCTCCCTCAGAACTCACCGGGGTGAGCCCCAGGGCATCTGTATCTCCTAGATCAAAGGGAGAAGGCTCTGATGCTTAGCCTTCCTTTGGGCAGAACTGAGCTTTGGCACCCATGGTTTCAGGAGGTAGGCCTTGATCAGCAGAATGAAGGGCTTCCCCCATGGGCTCCTGTTCAGAACTATCCAGCAGCCCAAAGCCTCCTCCATGTGGAGTCACCCATTTGATCTTTCCTGGGGGTGGAGTGTCAGACACAGCTGGGGAGGCCCCTGGAGGCTGGGCTGCTCCTTCCTCCCCTGTGGTGGTCTTAGGAGGGGGAGAGGAGTCCTCCCTAGAGGGCTCCAGCTGTGCCCAGGCCTTTACACCTGCCATGGTGTGGTCCTCAGGTGGACAGCTCCAGCAAGAAGGTGAGGGTTGGCATGGGTGGGGCAGCCAGGATGAGAGTAGGACTAGGGGCAGGGAAGCCCTGCTCACCCTCTCTCCCCAGTTACTGGTGCCCTCCCTAGGACTCCACTAGGCTTGGTTGGGGGGCAGGATCCCTTAAGCTCACAGGTGGGCTTATAGTTGTGGCTGGGGTGCCAGGGAGGCCTGAGGGGGGTGGGGCACTGGTGGTAGGGACACCGTTCCCCCCCCAAGTGGGACCCACAGATGCATCATAAGTACCCCTTGGGCCAGACAGGGAGGGCAAGTGCCCTGGGGCACAGCACTGTAAGCAGCGCAAGTCCCCAGAGTATAGAAAATCCTCACCAGGGCCTCCTGATAAAGAATTACCAGGCACCCCTCAGCCTCCAGCCATACTCCTGCTGCCAGCTGGATCATGACCTGGTGACAGAAAGAAAGATCAAACGTTGTAGAGGCCAGGGTCTTGGCACCGCAGTGAGAGGGCCAACACTGGGGTGGTAACTCTCCCTAGGGTTTGGAGCTGGGGGAGCAGGGCCCAATTGAGGATATAGGGAGGGATGGAGGCAAGGAGCACCCTGGTCCCCAGCTCTTCTAGAGGCTCAAGGGTGACATAATTGCCCTCCAGCATAAGCCCCCTCTCCACTGCCTTTTTTTGTAACGGCCTCTGAGGCAAGGAAAAAAAGACACCCTTGCTGTGAAAGCAGGAGGCCACCATGATCTTGGGAGCCCCAACTACCCACGCTAGGGCCTGCACCCAGATCTCAAAGTGGAGGTTGTCCCGCTTGGGCAGTTTGCACTTTACCCCATGCATGTGGGCGAGTGCTAGAACAGGAGCCCTGCTGCCCGAGCTGGAAGGGCAGGTGATGGAGGGTCCAGGCCCCCCTGCTTCAGGTCTCCCCACAGCTGCCTGTGCATAGCTGTGGTTCCCCTCCCTAGGGGGGCCACATGGTTGGGGTATGAGCTGGGCCCAGGGACAGGATGAGTGGGTGTGCTGGCTGGTGTAGTGCACCTAGTCCCCTCAGGCACTGGTGATTTAGGCATCAGGGCAGGCCCTGTGCCCTTCCCACCCACAGCTGTGGAGAAGGCCAAGGAGAAACTCTTCCCACTGCCCTTGCCCTTCAACCCAGTGATGGGTTAGGGGGCTAGGGAACCCCTCTGGTGGGGGGGACTAGCTAGGAGCAACCCCCTGGTTCTGTTGGCTTCCTACTGGAGTGCTACCTTCCTCTGCAGTGGAGGTTGCAGGCTTCTCCACCCCTGAAGGGGGTGGGTTGGACTCTGCCTCCAGGGTGGAGGCTGTAGGGGCATGCATCCCCTTGGGGGCTTGGCTGGGATCCACCCCCATAGTGGGGGCTGCAGGAAGCTCTGTGGAGACATCTGCCACCCTAGAAGGTTCCTGCCGTGCCATTGTTTCATATGAGAGCAGGGCAGACAAAGAAAAAAAAAAAACCAGAATATCCCATGCAGCTGGTGAATCTAGTAGGGGCAGGCTGGGTTTGTGGGGCAGAAGGAGGATAGGGAAGAAATGGGGCTGAAGCTCACTGACCAGCAGCCCCACAGGAAAAAACCTGGGTGGCCTATGCTTTGAGAATGTGGTAGGGAGGGAGGAAAAAAACAAAACCAAAAAACCCACACATAGAAGGGTTGGGGAAAGTTGAGCTGGCTTACTCAGCCACAACAAACACTAGATCAGTGGGAATTGACCAAAGGACTTACCACACAAGGGCAAAAAGACACACAGGGAAGGCTGCTGAGGCAGGTATAAAAGATAGCTGGAGTAGTGGAGGAGCTTTGTTTGTGGAAGATCTGTCCAGAAGCCCCTCAGGCCTCCAGCCAGTCACTCGGCAGCAGAGCAGTCAGCAGGAAGACAAATCAGGATCAGATGCCGTGAGGTAACTGTGGGGGAGGGTAGGAGTAGTCAGCCATTTAGGAAGTGATCCAGTGCAGGTATGGTGTCAGGTGGTGCAGCAGGGAATCTTCTTCTCTCTTGAGAGGGGGCAGCAGCAGCAATGGTAAGAGCCTACCAGTGCAGCTACTCAGGGTATGGTTCTGGTGAAAGTGAAGGTGGAGGTGGCCTGCCAAGACAGCTGGGGCAGGCAAGGTTCTTTTAGACCCTGGCAGTGATGGTGGGGGAGGGGCCCACAGGCAGTGCAGGCTCCCTCCCCAGGCTTGGCAGCAGGCTGAGCAGCGGACTGGAACAGGGGTGCAGAAGCTGGGGTGCTTTGCTGGGTTGTGGTGCAGTCCAGTGGGCCCCTCCAAGGGGGGCAGCACTATGCAGCAGAGGATCCCCCATGGGGGGGGCAGCAGCAACAGCAGTAGCACCAGCCAGCCAAGGCACGAAAGGGTGCAGCCAACTTACTCCAAAAGGTCTGACATCAAGCCATCAGCTAATAGTAGCCAGAGGCAGGAAAGGGCCTGGCCATCTTCTCCCCAGAGGCTCCTGAAACCCAGCTTACAGCAACCAGCCACAGCAGAAACAGGAAGGAGCATGGCCAACTTCTTCCCAGAGGTTCATCCCCCAGAAACTCTTGAAAGCAAGTAACCCTGAGCTGCTGGCCAGCTTTTTATACTGCTGGGGCCAGCACAAGTACTGGTTATGGGCTGTAGCTCCCCCTGCTGCAGATCCAGGGGGAGCCAGGCAGGGTTATTTTGCCCAAAGTGGCACAATATGCTCCACAACAAAGTGCATGTCCAAGCTTGTGCACTGAGGCAAAAAGTCCCGGCTTAAATTTGCACTGATTCTGTTTGAGCTGCTGCAAGCGCATGTGCCCTCTGGCTTTGTCTGCTCCAGAATAGCATTTGCTTTACTATTTCTTCTTTAGTTATACAAGAATAATAGTTTAGCACTAGAAGTGTGACCCCACATCCTCTCCTATTATCACAGCCTGAGATCTGACAGTTCTCAGAATGAAGTTTCATAGAAAAAGGTTGCATCAGATTCATTAAAAAACTTACAAGTTGTTATATGGTTTATTTACCAAATAAGGGGTCTTAGAGGTTTCAGGTTGTTTGAGAGGGAAGCTTATTTCTCTCTTTCTGTTTGTTTGTTTGCTTGCTTGCTTGCTTGCTTGGTTGTTTTTAAATTATATTGCAAAGCAAGAAAAGGGTATATTGGAAGAACTGCACTGAATGTCAAAACTGAAATAGTTTATGTTCCATAGGTCAGGATAATAATATATTTCATAGAGTCATGTGGAGATTCATAAGAGTCTTCGAGAGGAAGAACAGATTATTGTCACTAATGGTTTAAACAGATGGTGTGTGTCCCTCCCCTCCACCCCCTGGACGGCTAACAATAATACCAACGTGGGGGTGGACAATTATCTACTAGGAACAGAATTGAAGGTATATAATCACTTTACACAAGCCACCAAGTAGGTCATTAGATTGATTTGAATTTGCTTGCTATTAGCACAGAACAAGTGTGAAGTAGGATTTAGAGGTAAAAGTGTCTGTCATGTTATCCATCCTCTGAATCATTTCCACTAACTCCCAGATCAGAATTTTGTTTTCAGAGAAATCAGGAAATTAGAAAGTGGATGTGTTTGTATTCAAATTCAGAAGATTTGATTGCATGTGATCTGTATAAGTGTAGTAGATTTCACCACTTGGTTAATTAGACCACTGGTATCAGTGGTCTAAGGAGGTGTTTCTCTGTATATTACTGGCAACCATTTAAAAGACGTTCTACTAACTTTGAAAACAATATGAAAAAGCATAGGAAGGAAGAATGTCAAGGGCCAAAGATGGGAGTATTCAGAAATGAAAGTAGCAAGTATTAAAACTGATTAAAAAGTTATTCCAAGCAGAAATATATCTACAGAACACTGTTGCAGAACAAGGGGCAATTAGTGAATTCAGAAAGAAACTAAATATTATGGGTAGAAGTTTTATTGTACTTTAATGCTACTTACCACATGTGGAATGTACCTTAATGTCACATGTGTCTATTATATGCTTATGTACATTAATTGATTAGGTATGGATGGATCAATACTACTCTTCTTTCTCTCATCAACTAGGATATGACGATGTCCTGTATCTCTGTTTGGTTATGTCAGAGATATCTAATTATATAGTTGGACGCAGTTTAATTGCATTGGTTCAGTAAATTTTCAAAGAAAAACAAACAAAGATAAGCACAGATATTAGGGAAAGAGAAAAAGGAAGATAGAATCTAATATCTTCTTCCACTTCTACTCCTAGTCATTGACAACAGTTTCAACCATCCTGTACAAATCCTCTAGCCTTTTTTTTTTTGGAAATCAGCACAAGTTCCAAACTCTCTTTTCTTTTTATTACTGGGAGCACAGTAAATAAATATTTTTATTACTTTTAAGCCTAATGTTATAAAGCCATTTCATTTCAGTTGTAGAACAGATGCATGTATATTCATGATTTGCCATGGTTTCTAAGTTGGCTGAGACAAATATTCACTTTTTGTCTTCTTTAAAAGGCATCGTATGTGTGCACCCAGGGGGCAATTAATAGCTGTTGCATTTCAGAGATGCCCAGCTGTGCCCAGAAGAGTCTCTATTTTAACTCCTCAGGGAGTTTTAGCACAATTTGTGCCCAAGGGTGTGTCTGCCTGTGAACTTGACAAATGGCATGGCTGCTAATGTTTGTTCATCCTTCTTTCCTCTGTTTCACTCCATACAGCCCCTGCAGTCATACAGCTTTGATCCAGCACTGAAATAGCACACATTAGTTGGAGAATAAAAGAAATCCACTCTCCTGCCCTGCATTTCCCCAGACTAATATACAGCATATTTAATATTAGAAGAGATTATCCCTGTGATGCTAACTGTACAATAATAACACCATTAATATCTGGCCATTTCAATCTCTGCTATTTAAACAGACTCTTAACATGAAGGGATACATGGTTGCAAGAATAATTTGCAATGTTAGGCTTTCAGACAAACAGACAAATTAAAATATTTTTATTTTACATGAATTAATATACCTAGTCACTGCCAGTATTACTTCTGCTCCCCTCTTGTATTATGATTGTACATAGAGGTCAAAGTCATAATGGATGCATTGTGCTAGGGGCTGTACAAGTATATAGTAATTAATATTTTGTGCCCCAAAGAACATAAAAACTCTCTCTTTAAGCCAGTTATTGCTTAAAGCAAGATTTTCCTATTACAATCTGTATGCAATTGATCTTTAATAGAATAAAATCTGCTGGTATTCAGAGTAATATTTAGTTCTGGGCAGAGTAACGGCACAAGATCTACGCAGAACTTTTCATAGCTTAAACAGAACTTAAGTGGTGCCTGGGCCTCTTTCTGGCTTTCTGGAAGTAACTGGATTTTACCTTTTATGGGTTTTTTAATTTCTTGTTTTAAATCCAAATTTTGCTAGTAAAATGGAATCACTTATGAAATGTAAGCAAATACCAAAGAAGAGACTTTTGTCTGTAACAGTAGAGTGCAGACATAGGGCACATCCCCCACTTGTAGCTGGAAAAAAATAGTGGCACAGATTAGCACCGCTATTTTTTGCCACTGCATATGCACCTGCATGTGGGCTCAGAGCAAAATGCCCTGCTTCAGGGAAACACCCATTTCCCCATGTTTCCCATCTCCTGGAAGCCAGTGCATCTCCTGGAAGGACCAAGGCTGTTGGTACATGCTCCTGAAGCATGTACCTCTCCACTTTTTTTCTTGACCATTTTGAATACTGGAGGGTCTGAAATCTATTACTTCAAGGTACATTTACATATAAAATTACTTTACTAAATTTGTGTTGCTGGGTTCCTTATTGTGGAGCTTTGCTGTAGCATTAAGTAGGCCTGTGCAAAGCAGAAAGTATTCACTTTGGATTCAGATTCAGCAATTTGAAGGGACAGTGATTTGATTATTCGAATAATTATCCTGATTTGATTCAGCCAAATCCAAAGATATTCAGTGCCAAATCTTATTTGGTCATAAACTATACAGGGAGACAGTGCTGGCAGGAGCAACTGGGGAAGCAACCAATGAGCCCCAGCTTGAATCAGCTTCCCCGAGAGAAACCATGGCTCATCCAGCTGCCCCCCCCACCGGGGTGAGGCTGACAGTGCTCATAGCCCTGGGAGAAGCTGGAGAGGCTGGGGAGAATGATCAGGGAGCTGAGGGTAATGCTTGGGGAGCTAGGGGATCAAACCGGGAGCTAGGGAATCAAACCAGGAGTTGGGGGAAGCCCCTGTTCATTCCCCCAGACCGCAATCATTCCACCCAGATCCTGGTTTGATTTTCTGCTTCCCAATTCGATCTCCCAGCTCCGAAACATTCCCCCAGTTCTCAGTCATTCCCCCAGCCCCTATGGCTTCTCCCAGGGCTGCCAGCACTACCTGCCTTGCACTGGTGGGGTGGGGAGCAGCTGGGGGAGCAGCTGGACACTTGGTAGAGAGAATAAGAATGAAAATCTATCTTAGTTTGGAGGGAGAATGAAAGCAGCTATAATAAAATTATATAGATGCAAATTTATATTTTTTTTTCAAGGAAATGTGAAATTTTTTTTATAAGATTATAAATTTGATTAATAAAAGTAATAGTATTGATATATTACACTTAGACTTCTTTAAGACAATGTCTTGGCATATGAAATGTCCTGTTTAATAAGCTAGAATGTTAAAAATCCACATGGCATTAGGTCTGAGCAAATAGGGAACAATTCGATTCAAGTTCAGCCAGTTCAGATGCCAGCGATTCAATTCAGAGCTCTGAATTGCTTTTCCAATTCAATTTGGCCAAATCGGCTTCTGAAACTTTGGAGCCAATTTGGATCATTTTGGAGATTTGGCCATAGAGAATAATGGGGAGTTAATGAAATAGCTATACCTTTGTTGTTTTTTGGCTGATTTGGATGAAACTTGCAGAGGTGGTAGCCTCTGCTGAGAGCATGAAGAGTGTCTGGGAAACTGCAACTTAAAGTCCTGAAATCAAAACTCATGTCATGTATGTGTGTTAAGACACTGTCAGGGACTTGAACCCCAACTTCCCAGGTTCGTTTTCTGACCGCAAGAGACAGGCAACACCAGGAAGGTCTTATCTCAAAGCTGTTTATTGAAGCATGCATACAACAACAGAGTAGCCCGTCTCCTCCAAGAACCAGCCCTCCTTGATAACAAGTAAGCAAGTTTATATAGACAGTTTTGCATCACAGATTCTACACCTAATTGACTCAACCTCTGTGGTTAGTTAGAAACTTCTAATGTGCATGACAAGATACGTGCGCAGGTGGGAATCTTCCACTGTGAAAGAAAACAAGATATCAGGTCAGTGTGAGAGAACTCCTAATTAGTTCAAACTGTTTTTTGGCTACGTGCTTGTTTTGAAATGCTAACTAATAGGGAGGAGGTTACATCCTTGATTGTTTCAGCTGTGTCTTTGAAGCGTTGAGTCTGCTTTGTAGTTAACTTCTACACTATTATCTATGGTCTTGTTAGTTAATTTCTACAGCTACACAATAAGAGGCTTTGAGCAGTTCTTACATATAAGCATCTTCCTTATCAAACATGCAACTTTCTTTTCTGCACTGTTACTTATGCTAGTGGGTTCAAGGTAGGTTCAGTTTGTACCATCCCTATTTATCAGTTCACATTCCAGTTGTCATACTGCATATAGAGAACTCATGATTATCCTGTTTGTGGCCTCTCAGCAGTATTTTCTTTGTGGGCTTTTGGGCCTACTCTCAAACATCCTATATATCAACACACTGTGGTGCAGACTGCAAGAATGGTAGTTCCTCCTGAAGCCACTAAGTCTGCCAAGTTTTAAGGAGATAGGTGCAGGGGTTTCTGGGAAACTTCACCTCAAGCTGCTGACAAGCAGAACTTTTGTCATTATGTGAGTGTTAAGCCACAGAGGGGTAAAAACTGCTAGCATGGTACCCACTGCTAAGGCCACAAGCCTGCCGAGTTTCAAGGGGATAGGTGCAGGGATTTCTGAGAACCTGCACCTCAAACTGCTGATAAGCAAAACGCATGACTCTGTGTGTGTGTGTGTGTGTGTGTGTGTGTGTGTTAAGGCTCAGCAGGGTGAAAACTGCAGGCCTCCTAGGCCCTTCTGCAGCCATAAAGCCTGCCAGCTGTTAAGGAGATAGGTATAGGGGGAGTTTGAGTTCTGGGGCCCTGTATCTCTGGCTGCTAACAGGCAAAACTCAGGACATGGAGCTTGTGTGACTGTGTCTGTCTTGAGACACAGGGCGGGTGAAAACTACAGACCTGGCTGCTATGCCATGTTATGGCCACAAAGCCTGCCAGCTGTCAAGGAGATAGGTACAGGGGGAGTCTTGGGCTCTGCACCTCTGGCTGCTAATAGGCAAAATTCATGACATGAGTGGGTGACACTGTCTCTTAGGTGTGCCCTCACTGCTGTGCTGTGCTGTGCTCTGTGTGTGTATTTGTTTTCAGGTGCATCCTTCCTGGTGCTGGGGGCTCTGCACTACATGGCAGTGTGCCCCAGTGAGACCTCCTCCCCTACAACCTCAGTCTGGTCCAACACTGTAAATGGAAGCAGGTCAAACTAACTTAGCTGGCTCAACACCAGTAGCATCAGCAAAGGTACCCAAATGGAAATGTCACAGAGCCTTTCTTTTTATAAAGGAATTGACAGCAAGAAGTAAAGATGATGTGTTGGATATATGTTACTTGTGGTGTGTGCTGGTTTATCTTATGTTTTTATGTTTGTGTGTTTATTATGAAAAAAACTGGAATAGTTAGAGAAATATATCTTAGGAAGGTTTCGGATTGAAAAATGCTTTCAAGGCTGAGAAAGTACCAGCAGTTGGTGCGTCTCCTGGTTCTGGATGGAAGGAATAGTAAGGAAGCCAGAGACTGGCCTGGTATGCAATGCAGGCAAGAAAGCCAGTCAGTGAGAATGGAAATGGAGGCATCAGGGGGTGAGGGACAGGCGGGGGGGCAGGGATGGGAGGGGGGATGTAGTAGCACAGATAAAAGTGCAGAGGTACCTGGGGTGTCATATGTCCAGCAGGTTGCAGTGTGTCAGAATTCCACTGTATATTGGGTTTCTGTACCTATTAGCTAGGAGGCTGGTGAAGTGCAGTTCATAGGCCCAACCCTGAAAAGTAGTTTGTACGTTAAAAAAAGCACCTAACCACATCACCAGAACTGAAGCCAACTTCCTACAGCTCAAAACACAAAACCTGCCAACTCTGTCCAGTACCTCCACAAACTGCACAGCTGAATCTATCAAAGACAACAGTACCCAACTACCTGTGGGGGCACATTCTTCACCAAAAAAATACTCTGCCTCCAGTCACTCAGGCCTGATCCTGAGAGGGAACAAATTTCAAACCACTTTTCAAAGCTGGGCCTATGAACTTCACTTCATCAGCCTCCTAGGTACAGAAACTCATGGACTCAATATAGATTAGACAATGGAATTCTGACACGCAGCAACCTGCCAGGCTTGCAGTAGTTTTGCCCACCCCTACCTCTGCCCCTGTGGCCCAAGACAGACACAGTTGCACAAGCACCCATGTCATGAGTTTTGTCTGTTAGCAGCCAGAGGTGCAGGGCCCCAGAACCCAGACTCCCCCTTTATGTATCTCCTTGACAGCTGCCAGGCTTCATGGCCACAGCAGGGCCTATCAGGCCTGCAGTTTTCACCCGGCTGTACCTTTACACACATGTAGTGTGACCTATGCCGTGTGTTTTGCTTGTCAGCAGCTTGAGGTTCAGTTTCCCAGGAACCCCTGCACCTATCTCCTTGAAACTTGGCAAAAGCTACCTTCCCTGAAGTGTTCACCCCACTGCGGCTTACACACACACACACACACACACACACACACACACACACACACACACACACACACACACACACAACATGAGTTTTGCTTTCAGGAATTTGAGGTGCAGTTTCCCAGAAACCCCTGCACCTATCACCTTAAAATTTGGTAGGCTTCATGCTCTCTGCAGAAGTGACCAAATATGCATGTTGCATTCAGATCAGTCAAAAAATAACAAAGTTATAGATATTTCATTGATTCCTCATTATACTCTATGGCCGAAACTCTGAATCTATCCGAATCAGTTACAAAGCTTCAGAAGCTGATGCACCTGAGTTGAATAAGAAAAGAGCTGTCATTTGAATTGGCTGAATGCAAATCTGAATTCAATAGTTCCATATTCACACTGGCCTAGTATTTTCCCACATGCCATGTGAACCAAATAAGATGCATCTAGTTTTGAGGAAAGCAAAAATAACTGGGGGGGGATGTCCTGCAAGGAGAGAGCCAAATCTTTAGCTTATTCCCCCTTCCTTAGGCAAAAGCTCCAGTTTTAACCCTTTCACAGCTGAATTGGCTGCTTTTGCGTGAAAGGAAAGGGAATCTCCATGATCTGATAATTAGGCTCTGTCCCTGCTTGGATTCAGTTGTAAAAAGGTTAAAACTATAAAAAAAGGACTATAGTCCACCCTCCCTCCATACAGCTACAGGGAAAATTTTGGAAAAAGCAATCAATATTTTATTGTAGCAAACCCCCCAGGTTTTTTAAAAATGTATTTTAAAATGCATTCCCTCCCCTTCCCCAGCCATTTCTGACTTTTTCTCTCCCTCTCTATTCCCTATAGATAAGTATAAGTAAGCTAAGATGCAGGATAAGCTTTAACATTTTATTTTAGGTAGTAAGTTTTATTTTTCTCTCCCCTCTTTGAAAATAAGTGCCCTGCTATTTTGACATAGCAATTATCACTTATAAAACAGTGGATATCTATGTTTGTATTGATTTTATTTTTTTACTAGTTTTATATTGTGTGATTACTGTTTTAGCCTTATATATGTAAGTTAGCATAAGTCATGTCAAGTTTCCATCTTCTAATGTCAAGCCTCCATCTTATCCCTATGCCCAGTTGTGTAACCTGTGACTCACACCTACCCCTCCTTTGTAACTTGGATCCTGAATGAATGGGGATGAATGAGGGTGCTTGAGAGACAATGGCAGTAGGTCTAAAAATAGCTTCCTCTGAATGACCAAACCATCAACACCAATACCTGGACCAACTAGCCAGCCCTTGAAACAACCCTCAGCATTCAAGAAGCAAAAGATGAGGCAACCCACCATTGTGCCAGGCTGCACATGCTCAGTAATAACATCTGGAGTCCTCTGGAACAGGACTGACATTGCGTGGACAGGCCCTCCCCATAGAAGATCAGAGGTAGTCTGCCCCATAAAAACAGGTAGTGAAAACTGACTCTTTGGGATGCCCTCTCCATGCCGTCTGGACCAGCACCATGCTACACCAGCTATCCAGCCAGAGGTCCTGTCAGTGACCCATCTCTGGACAACAACTGGACAAAGACCCTTTTCATAGGTAGCTATCATCTCCTACCCTGACTTCAACCAAGGACTTGGATTCTGCTTCTTTTCCCTACCTGGAATCCAACCCTTCCACTGAGTCTCTTTCTTCTGCTGCCATTGTGAGTCTGAGTGTGTGTGTGAACCAATAACTCCATGGGGCTGTGTAGTGTGTTGTCTGTTTAATAAACCTGTTATTTGGACCCCTGAGTTGGGTTTTGCTTTACTATGGTTCAGCCCTGCTCCAATCTCTTCTCCTTGCCCCTCTAACTTCTGTCTCATTTTTCCCTCTCCTGCTTCTGGCTCACTGCCACCTCCAACACCTGTCCTGAGCCCCTCTCTGCCTCCAAACCCCATGTTTCTTTGCCACTGTCTTTTTCCCACTGTCTTCTCCCCTGAGCAGGTTTTTGCCTCAGTTTCTTCCCTGGCTGTCTCCTCCTTTCCACCACTTATCGCCGCCCCCCCCAAATAGCTCAGTTCTCTGCCTCAGTTTCCAGCACCAAGCTCCCAGGTTTCTGTCTCTCTCTCTTTTCTGATTGTCTCCTTCTTGCCACCAGGCTTTTTTTTTTTTTCTTCCTCCCACCCCTGGCGCTCACCAGTGACCTTGAGTAACCCTGGGGCCACTTAATTTTAAGTAAACCCAAGCCTCAGTTCCTCAGTCAGCTTCTCTCTAGTCCATTGGTTCTAATCTTGGTTCTGGCAACTTTCACTCCCTATACTTCAACTCTCTCTCTCTCACCTGAACCTTCCCCCAAGTATTCCAGGTACCCCAAGCACACACATACACACTGTACCATCCAAGTTAGGAACTTACCTGTGTGTATGTATAGGTGGGTTGTATGTGTGTGAACTGGTGAGTGTGTGTGTGTGTAAATATATAATTGTGTTCATAGTATAAAAATTAGTGATCTGTGTATGGGTACTGAGTGTGCGGGTATTGACAATTGATTTTTATCTAACTTTTAGTGTGTAGTGTGTATGTGCTTAAATTGGTGATAAGTATACATACCCCTAGGCTGGTTTGGATGTGTATGTGCCTGAGCTGGTAGCGTGTGTGTGTTTTGTGTGGGTGTGTTTGTGCACCTCATTGATTTGTGTGTTTGTATATGTGCAATTGTGTCACACCCTCCTGTTTAACAGCACAGTATTGAGATCCTGAGAGTTGGTCTGACTCCACAGGGCAACATTATAGTCTCCATACTTCTATTGGGGGCTGAAAATTAGCTTCCCCATTTAACATATGTATCCCAATTTTGGAGGACTAATTTTGGGAGGAAGGGTGCATATGTTGTCTTTGAAAGTCAACTGTTTGCCAAGAGCCTGGGTCCAAGATATTATGGAGGGATTACCAAGACTCATTTGGCCCTCTAACTACCACCCCGTGCTACTCATCCATGGGGGCACTAATGCTGCTGCATGATCAGGTCAAAACTGACTACATAGCTCTGGGTGAAAGGTTATAGGTGACAGGGTTTCAGGTAGTGTACTCGTTGATCTTCCTGGTCAAGGGAAAGGGCCCTGGCAGGAGCAGATGCCTCCTGAAGATTGAAGTCCTGAGATTGAAGCCCTGAGGTAAGTGGGGAAGTAGGTGATCTGAAGGAAGAGCAAGCAAGAGGGTAGGTGCTCTTACACTACCTGAAAAGTCTGGGCAATTGATTAGTTACCTCAGGTGCCTGTACATGAATGCATGGAGCCTAGGAAACAAGTAGGACGAACTGGAAGTCCTTGCACAGTCATGGAACTATGATTTGATTGGAATAAGAGAGACTTGGTAGGATAGCTTACATGACTAGAGCACTGTCATGGATGGGTACAAACTGTTCAGGGAGGACAGGCAGGGGAGAAGAGGAGAAGGTGTTGCACTTTATGTAATAGAGTCATATGATTGCTCAGAGTTCCAATATGAAACTGGAGATAGGCCTATTGAAAGTCTCTAGGTTAGGGCCACAGGAAAGAGCGACAAGGGTGATGTCATGGTAAGGGTCTGCTATTGACCACCAGACCAGGATGAAGTAGTGGATGAGGCTTTCTTCAAACACCAATGGAGTTTCCTGAACACAAGCCCTGGTTTTAATGGGAGACTTCTATCACCCTGACATCTTCTGGGAGGGCAATACAGTAGTGTTCAGGTAATCCAGGAAGTTTTTAGAGAGTGTTGGGGACAACTTCCTGGTGCAAGTGCTGGAGTGTCCAATGAGGGGCTGTGCTCTTCCTGACCTGCTGCTCATAAACAGGGAAGAATTGGTGGGGGAATATACTACTCAGATGGCAACTTGGGCAGTAGCAACCATGAGATGATTGAGTACAGGATCCTGGGGAAAGGAAGGATGCACAGCAGCAGAAAACAACTTCAGAAAAACAAACTTCAACTCACTCAGGAAACTCACAGAAAGGATCCCCTGGGAATCCAGTCTGAGGAGGAGAGGAATCTAGGAGAGCTGGCTGTATTTTAAAGAAGCCTTAGTGAGAGTGCAGGAACAAACCATTCTGATGTACAGCAAGACTAGCAAGTAAGGCAGAAGACCAGGTTGGCTTACCAGGGAATCCTTCAGTAAACTAAATCACAACAAGAAAGCTAATTGTAAGTGGAAACTTGGACAAACAACTAGGGAGGAGAATAAGAGTACTGCTTGTATATGCAGGGATGAAGTCAGGAGACACATCCACACATGCAGGTACATGCAC
Source organism: Crocodylus siamensis (assembly GCF_052110815.1). Taxonomy (NCBI): domain Eukaryota; kingdom Metazoa; phylum Chordata; order Crocodylia; family Crocodylidae; genus Crocodylus; species Crocodylus siamensis. Next base: position 44,120,159 of record NC_143401.1, on the reverse strand, counting down.
TTGCAGCAGCTCAAATAGAAGTGGCACAAAGTTGTACTGAAGATTTGTGCCTCAACACACATGCCTGAATGTGCACTTTGGTGTGGGGCAAATTGTACCACTTGGAGTAAACTGACGCTGCTGAGCTGCTTCCTGAGCTTCCTTCAGCCAGGGGAAGCTACAGGTTGGAACCAACACAGATGCTGGCCTCATCAGTATAAAAACCTTTGCTAGTGAGCAGCTCAGAGCTACTTGCCCTCAAAAACTTCTGAGGCCCTGCCAGTTGGTATATGGAGACACTAGCCCCTTATGCCACCTGGACTGCTGAAGCAGCTCTAAATAAGAGTGGCCCATGTACGCTCTATCTCAGGGGTGGGCAATTATTTCAGGTGGAGGGCCGCTTACCCAGTTTTGGCAAACTGTCCAGGGCTGCATGGATAGCCCCAACCCTTGACAGGTGCCCCGCCCCCTGGTCACCATCTTGGGACCACTGTCCCAGGGCCAGCACCAGTGGGACCCAGAGCAGGGTGCAGGCTGGCAGGGGTCTGTGGACCTGGGCTGGGCTGCACCACCAGGGAGAGGAGGGAACTGGCCTGGCTCCATAGAGCCCCTGCTGGACATGACCCTGTACCCCTGCTGCCCAGCCCCTGCTGGCACAGACCCCAGGACACTGGTGTGGGACCTGTGCTCCTGTGCCCGCTCACTCCCAGTGCCTCCCAGACCCGTGGTACAGGTGGGGGGCAGCACACAGCCCCAACCCTCTGCTCCGTGGCAGGTAACAAGCTGGTGCTGAGTATGGGGAAAAGCAGCCCCTTGCCTGCCTCATGTTCTGCAGCAGGGAGCACAGCCATTTGCAGCCTGTGCGGTGCTGTCTGTAGCAGGCGCAGGCAGCCCCAGGTGGGCTGTGAGTGACTGCAGCACAGGGCACCAGCCATGGGAAGGGCGAGGGGCTACTTTTCCCCCCCATGCTCAGAACCAGCTTCTAACCCAGCCCTGCTGCCAGCCAGGGCCCTGTGCTGGCTCTGGGCTCACCCATGGGGGCTGTGCCATGGCGGCAGCAGCTGTGGTGCCCCCACTTACCACACTGGGCAGTGTTTGCTGCTGCTGCATGCCCAGAGCTCACACACTGGGCAGCCCAGAGGAGGCAGTGGCAGCCTCACTGCAGCCTACCGTGGTGCAAGCTCCAGGCAGGAAGCAGCAGGAGACTCTGCCTGGCACAATGGCGGACTGCAGCTGCTGCCGCCATGGCACAACCCCAATGGATGAGCCTGGAGCCAGCGAGGGGCCCAGGCTGGTAGCTGGAGCTGGAGGGGGGGGGTTACAAGCTGGTGCTGACCATGGGGAAAAGTGGCCCCAACCCATGGCCAGCACCCTGCACTGCAGTCACTCACAGCCCACCTGGGGCTGCTTGTGCCTGCTCAAGAAAGTCCCATGTGGGCTGAGAGAGGCTGCAGCAGGGAGCGCCGGCCACAGGGTGCGCAAGGGGCCACTTTTCACTGTGCTCCACACCAGCTCCTTCCCTGCCCTTCCCCCCCACCTTACCTGAGCTTCCCATGCCAGGCCAGCCACTTGATTTTGGCTGGGGGGGCCTGGCTGGGTGGGTCCTGCTGTTGCAAGAGCCAGCTAGGCTTCCCCTGGGTCCTATTGCCCTTAGTTCCTGTCATTTTTGACAGGAACCAAGGAAAGATAAATTTTAGTTTTCAAAATTGTTTTAGGGGCCCCACAGGCCAGACAGAATGGCCTCATGGGCTAGATGTAGCCCGCGGGCCATATTTTGCCCACCCCTGCTCTATCTACTGCAGCAGTCTGGTAGTTGGAACTGCTTCCTGGCTGTGACTTGCTGCCACCTGCGACAGCATGCAGCCCCATGGCTGCATGCCTCCCAGACTCAGACAGGGGATGTACAGCTGCCTGGGCTGTGGTATGGGTACTGTAGCAGAGCCTCTTGCACTTCTGGGCCAGCTGCCAGTGGGCCATGGATGCACAGTTGGCCTTCACATGGAACTTCTGTCATATCTTCTGGTGCTCCCCCACCCAACTTCTGGGCAGCTATCACCCAGAAGATGTGCTTATTGTGGTGGCCCACTTTGAACTGTCAAAGCATGTCCTCCTGGCCCCAAATAGCTAGGTCAGCCACCTCATCTGCCCTCCAGCTGGGTCCTTGGTGCCAGCCCTGTGCAGGCTCCTCTGCCTGGGTCTTGCCACTTGTCTCACCACCAGAGATCCTGGTGTTCCCTGTTTAAAAGTTGCAAATTCTCTGATAAAAAACCAAATTCTCTCAGTAAAATACATGAAATCCGTTCTTTCATGATTAAAATGAAATCCCTATATAAAAGGGAGATCAGTACAGCAATGTTTTATTGATATATTTACAATTTCACAGCAACTTGGAAGCCTATTAGTGCCTCCATACATCATAATGAATGATAAATATCTATACACCGTGGCATTCGCTTTTGGGTTTTTTATCATAAAAAAATCAGAGCTGCCTCTGACCACTAGGAGCACACTGAGTGCCAGCTCCCTACCCCTGCCTTTTCCCCTCATTCTCAACTCACAGCCCCTGCCTGTCCACACTAGTTTCCTCCCAGCTGAAGCTCTGTCCCAGCACCAGGACATGAGTCCAACTTCAGCTATTCCACTCACTGCTTTGTGGCTCTTAGCAGTGCCAGCCCTTACTGTTATGCTCCCTGTACCTGTACCCAGGTCACAGTGATCCCATGCTGTTCCTGGAAAGCCCTTGACTGGGGCTCAGGAACTGGGCTTGGCAAGGCCTTTCTCTTCCAGGCTGACCTTCCCCTGCACAGGCTGCTCTAAGGGGAACAGGTGCTATAATCCTGGTGGCCCCTCCTACCTAGAGTGCTCCCCCGCCCCTGACCCACATCACTCTCTCTCTCTGTCTCACACACATACCCACACACACACACACTCCCGCTGCTACCTCCCATCCCCCAGCCCATCACACCCCACAATTGGTTCCTGGGACTAGGAGCCCCCCCGTCCTAGGCTGGGGCTGCATGTCTCAGTACTGGTGTGACCACAGGACAAGGCTGCAGTGTGACAGTTACCCCTGCAACTGCAGCTTCTGCCACCAGGTCCCATCCCATCCCATCCCATGAGACTGGCTGGGCATGCAGGGTGTGAGACTTTTGGGAGAGATGTGGGATTTGGGGGGGGAAGGGTGTGTGGGGGTGGGATTTGTTGGGGGGCTGTGGAATTTGTGGGTGGGTGTAGGCTTTTGGGAGTAAGGTTTGTGGGGATAAGGGGATTGCCCGGGGATTTAGGGTCTGTGGCTGGATATATGGTTGGGGGAGTTGGGTGGGGGTGTGAGAAGACTGTGTGGCTGGGAAGGGGAGTGCTCAGGAGTGTGGAGGGAATGTGGGGACAGGGAGAATTGTGGAGGTGGAGGGCTGTGTGGGTGGGACTGGACTGCACCATGTGGAATTTCCTGGTATTAAATTTAGAGTCTGTGCTGAAAATATGCAGTGTGGCAAACATTTTTTTGTCTCCACTGTGCCCCTTGTGTCATATCAATCTCTTTGAGATGCTGCAAGAGGCACATATGCACCCATCTGGATTTACCCAGGAAGGCCAAAGCACAATTGGAATTGCAGTTAGCAAGGAATGTGAAGGGTACCAAGAAGGATTTCTGCAAGTATGTCAGTAACAAGAAGAACTGGGAAAATATGGGTCACTTACGGAATGGGGGAGGCATCCTAGTGACAGAGGATGCAGAAGAGGCTGAATTACTCAATGCCTTTTTCACCTCAGTCTTCACAGGCAAGTTCAGCTCCCAAGACTACTGCACCTTGCAGAACATTTTGGGGAAGAGATGAGCAGCTAACAGTGGTAAAAGAACAGGTTAAGGACTTTTTAGAAAAGCTGCACATATACAAGTCCATGGGGCCAAATGGGATGAATCTGAGGGTGGTGAGGGAAATGGCTGATATGATTTCAGAGTCATTGGCCATCATCTTTGAAAACTCAGGGTGATTGGGGGATGTCCTGGATGATTAGAAAAGGCCAAATGTAGTGTCCATCTTTAAAAAAGGGAAAAAGGAGGATCCAAGGAACTACAGAATAGTCAGCCTCACCTCAGTCCTTGGAAAAAATATGCAGCAGATCCTCAAGAAATCCATTTCTAAGCACTTGGAGGAGAAGATGGTGACTAGGAACAGCCATCATGGATTCATCAAGGGCAAGTCATGACTGACCAACCTGATTGCCTTCTATGATGAGATGACTGGCTCTGGATGTGGGGACACCAGTGGATGTGACATACCTTGATTTTAGCAAAGTTTTTGATATAGTCTCCCACAATATTCTCACAGGCAAACTATGAAATTATGGGCTGGATGAATGGACTAAGGTGGACAGAAAGCTGGCTGGAGCATTGGGCTTAGAGAGTGGTAATTAATGGCTTGATGTCTAATCTGTAGCCAGTATTGAGTGGAATGCCCCAAGGGTTGGTCCTGGGGCTGGTTTTGTTCAATGTCATCATCAATGACCTGGAAGATGGCATATAGTGCACCATCAGCAAGTTTGCAGATGACACCAAGCTGTGGGGAGTAGTAGATACACTGGAGTGTAGGGCTAGTATTCAGAGTAATGGAGACAAATTGAAAGATTGGGCCAAAAGCAATGTCATGAGGTTTAATAAGGAGAAGTGCAAAGTCCTGCACTTAGGACAGAAGAATCCCATGGACCAGTACAGTCTGGAGGCTGGATAGCTAGACAGAATCTCTGCAGAAAAGGACCTGGGGGTTACAGTGGACAATAAGATGAACATGAGACAACAGTGTGCTGTTGTTGTCAAGAAGGCTAACTTCATACTGGGCTGTCTTGGTAGGTTTGTTGCTAGTAGATTAAGAGAAGTGAATATTCTCCTCTTTTCAGCACAGATGAGTCCCTATCTGGAGTACTGTGTTCAGTTTTGGGCCCCCCCACTACAGAAAAGTTGTGGAAAAATTTGAGAGTCCAGCAGAGGGGAAATGAAAGTGGTTCAGGGGCTGGGACACATGACTTATGAGGAGAGGCCAAGGGAACTGGGCTGATTTAGTCTAGAAGAGAAAACACTGAGAGATGATTTAGAGGAGCTTTCAACTACCAGAAGGGGGATTCGAAAGTGAATGGAGCTAGACTGTTTTCCGTGGTGGCAGATTATAAAACAAGAAGCAATAGTTTCAAGTTGTAGCAAGGGAAGTTTAGGTCAGATAATAGGAAAAAAATTCTCACTAAGAGGTTAGTAAAGCACTGGAACAGGTTGCCCAGAGAAGTTGTGGAATTTCCCTCCTTGGAGGTTCTTAAGATCCAACTAAGACAAAGATTTGCCTGGGATGATCTAGCTGGTTAAACAGAAGTTCAATCCCATCAAATTGAGGAACAGAGATCTGATAGAGGGTGCTTCATTTCATCAGACTAAAGTAGAACAGATTAAATGGCTGGAGGCTAAGCCTAGAAGAATTCAGACTAAAAATAAGACATGTGTGTAACAGTGAAAGTAATTAATAACTAGAACAATGTGCTAGTGGCTATATATAATTTCTCTATTGCTGAAGAATGTAATGTACAGTTCAAGCATGGCAGAGTAAAAGCAGGAAATTTTATGGGAAAATCCTATCTTCTGTAGTGGACAGAGGTCCAATTAAACAATCACAGTTGTTTCATGTTGGCTTTAATAGTGTCTCCTCACCCACATTCTAAAAAGGAAGACAGAAGCTTTATAAAATACATTCATACTTTCACATGATATCCCACAGAAGTATTTCATATTTTTTCCATGACAAAAAGTATAGGATGTTACTATAAAATGTAAACTTATTCAGACAGGATAAATTTTCCTACTTCCTATATGCTTCATCCCAAGTGATGACACAGAAGAATTTCAATATGGAAGATCTACACAAAACAAATCTTCATTTCCCAAAGTTATACATTATACAATAATAAATAGTTAGGGAAATGTATAGAGAACTTGAAAGAGATCACTATTTACTGAGGCCACTTACCACTTCTGTGTGGGTGGCGTTTCTACACACTGCATATTTCTGAACACAGAACCCACGGGGCTTTAAAATACATATTTTATGTGCTTCTAGCTATATCCATTGCTTGTTTTCTTTGGAAATATAATATACTTTTATTTCTACAACTCAGTTTTGTATTTACATTTACAAGTTTTTGCCCCTTTTCTCCGATACCATAATGATGCGTTCCGTCTAAAAACTTCTCAAAACATACACAGTCAGATCATATTATAGGTTTACATGGTAAATTTTGATTTAAGGTCCTTCAATTTGCAATTATTTTTTGTTACCCCCAAAAAAGAATGGCTTAAAGGAGACATAGTCTTGGGATCCAATGAACATCAAGACTCTGCTAAGCAGCTAACCATATGACCCTATTTTACATTACAGCATTGGAGTTCTGTTTAAATGTAAAAACATTTCAAACACATGAATAATGGAAAAAGAAGATACAAGTGATTGTTAGTCAAGAATTGTATCTCCAGTCTTCCATGACAACTCTAAAAGAGAATGTAAAGAGAACAGCCATCACAGTTGTGGAATTTTGTTATTTTCTGGGTGCCATCATTTTGTTTATCCTGTTTGCAATACAGAGAATGAAAAGAATCCTGATTTAATTTCTATTAAAATAGTTTATTTCAGTAGTAGGTAGTACCCGGACCGTGATCCTTGTTTCTTACAGCATGTCCAGATAAGTGCACAGGTGCAGTATGTGGTACCACAGACCTATCTGTAGCACCACACACTGCATATACCATATAGGCAGTGCATATACCACATGCAGGCAGTCTGTGCATATGTGATTACACTGTGTAGCAGAGCACTAGGGTGCTCTCTACTAGCACCAGTAATAAGGACAGCTGCCAATTAATAGGGCAGCACAGGTGAGGGTTGCTAGGGCAACTAAGGTTGGTCAGCTGGCTAGAAGAGGGCAGGGCCGGGCCTTTATAAACAGCCCATGCTGGAGCCTAGCTAGCAGTTCCCCTCTGGCAGCTGCAGGAGCAGGAGCTCTGTGGGTGAGCTGAGCAGCCTGGGTCAATGGTTGCAGCCTGACCACTGTGACTGGTCAATGATGCAGGGGTAAAGGGAACTCTGACGGAGGTAAGAAAGGGCCAGCATAGAATGGAGCTGGGTTTATGAGCTTGGGGGCTCGTGATTGTGTTATGAGCTGGTAGGCTTCTTGTTTATGTTGCAGCTGCTTGGCTCATAGTTTCGTTATCGTTACACTGGAGGACCAGGTGAGGCTGTAGGGGTGTGAGGAGGCCTCATGGGAGCTCCCCAATAATCTGGGGGTACCAGGTGCCCAGTAGCGGCACAGTGAGTGGTGCCAGTGGGGCACAACTGTCCACACTGGAGAGGTGTGGTGTGTGGGGTTTCGGCCCCAGCCTGTGAGGGTGGTATTTTGCCCAGTGGGGCAAGCGACCCAGGACAGGGTCAAGGGGCCAGGCACGGGCACGGCCATGGCCACCTGAGCCCCAAGTGTGGGAAACGTGCAAGCGAGACCCCAGAGGGGGCAACGAGCGTGAGAGGTGTGGCACAGGCCCCAGAGAGGGCGAGGGTGCGGGCTCAGCTTTGTTTGGGGGTGCGTTGCCCCAGCCCTGGATCTAAAAGGGGGCAGCAAAGAGCCCTGGAACTAGTGGGGTATCCCGACCTCAGCCCAGCAGGGCAGTATCGGGAGTAAAGCCCGAGTAGGGCGTAAGACCCCAAAGGCTATGGCTTTGGCCACCTGAGTCCTGACCGCGGGAAGCGTGGCATAGGCCCCAGAAGTGGCAATGGGCGCGGGAAGCGTGGCATAGGCCCCAGACGGGGCACTGGTGGTGAAACCAGCTTGGGGGCGCCAGGTAGGGTGCTGAAGTGTAAGGGCTTGATAACGCCCAGGAATAGCTGCGAGGCTTGGGGCGTGCTGAAGGGGAGATTGGAGGCACGCATTGCCCATAAGGCTGGGGGTGTTGAAGCACCCCACTTGGAACGGAGGTAATATCAGTGGTGTCAAAGTGGAAGTAGGCAGCCTCCCTTACTGAACTTTATAAGTTCAAAGACATGGCGGGCAAGAAGAGGGTGCTGGGCCACCTTTAATTGACACAGCAGGGGGCGCTAGCAGGATCACGGCCGCCCCTGCACCCACTCCGTGACACACTGTTAGACAGGTGTGGTGTACAGTTGCACATGCACACATAAAACTCACTCACTCACTAGGTGCATACACCCCAATTAGGCATACACACTCACACTACCAGCTCAGGCACATACACTATACACCCCAAAAGTTAGACACAGATCACTAATTTGTATATCATGCACACAATGCCCCCACCCCCACACACACACACACTAGCAACTCAGATACATGTACATACACTGCTAGTTTGAAGCATAGGAGGGTTTTATTGACACTAAGAAAACCTGTGCTAGAAAAAAGCTGGGTGGCACATGTGCCATCTGAAACCAGAGTCTGGTCAGCCAGAGCCACACTGAAGCTGCTGGCTAGGCTTCCTGCTGCAGCAACTGCCATAAAGGTCTCTTTCACTTTTTAAATTATGAATATCTTCCAGTACTGTAAAGTAAGCTGTCATTCTAAAACCATGCGTTGTACATAAGTATCTGAATGAGAGAAACCTGTTTTTATATACTGTGATAATTTCCCCTAACATATAAGGAATTCTGTGTCCATGTAGGTGACGATAATATAAAAGATGTAAATTGATGCAACTCCGTTGACAGTAGATGAAAAAAGAGATTCTTGTTTTTCCACCCTTTGTTACTTTACGGGTCAATATCTATATTACTACTGGGAATAGTTTTTTTGGGCTGTTAAGCATTTTGCCCCAGACCTAATATGAAATTGAATTCAGCAGTGCCTGGATTTTGCTGTTTATAGTTGCATACTGTGACAGGAGTATTGTTACTGGAGCCCTCTTATTGGTGACTCCACCCTCCTGTTATGGGCCAACCGCCTGCTTACTCACCTGCCATGCCTTGATCTTGATTGATTTAATTAGCAGGAGGCTGCCCACTTTATGCACCCTGGTGCCAGGGGGTGCTATATGCACTCCTTTTCCTCCCCTACACCTCAGCCCAAGCCTCGCAGATAGTACTGACATGGTTTTGACCTCTGTCCTGCTGTGATTTGGCCCCCTCCTTTATTTCCTTGGGGCTTCTCGCTGCCCCCTTGCTCTGGGGCTGAGGTCAGTGCACCCCAAAATGCTGCACCCTCTCTGGCACCAGGGTCCCCATACTACTGTGGAACCCCTATGAAGCCTCCTCCAACCCCTAATAGTCTCACCCAGTCTTCCGGTTAAAACAACAAACACAAAAGCACAAAGCCCCTGGACTATAACATAAAAAAGCTAAACCATCCAGCCACACAACATCCAATCCCTACCGGGAAGTACTCCAACCCATTGCAGCAATCAGGGGCAGCTCCCACAGTCAAGGTTCTCCCCTCTGTCTGCACTGTCTAAGCTCCTCCTCCCTTGACTACCAGGGGGGAACTGCCCTCCTGGCCTCATTCCTGGGCTTATATGGGCCAGGCCCTGCCCCTTCCTGTCAGCTGGCTCCCCAGTGGTTGTCCTGGCAACCAGCACCTGTGACTCTGGCTGCCCTGGTAACTGGCTGCTGGGCCTCCCCCTTCTTGCCACTAGGGGTCTCTCCTGAGCTGTTTCTGCTCTCAGGCACAGGGCACATGAGTGCTCTGACACCCATACACATTTTTTTCTTCAAAAATTACATTTTGTTCTATGTCAAAAAATCCTCTGCATAATCTAGCTAAATCTTATCCAGTTATTTCCTTTGACATTTTGTTGCAACTAGTGGCTTTACTGCTTAATGCAGTCATTTTCAACCATTTTTAGATTCAGGGTACTCCACCATAACTTTCCTAATTTAGCAGCATCCCAGTTGAGAACAACTGTTATACTTCCTCAGCTTACCTCAATGATTCTCAACTTGTATGCAATGCATGGGAGAGTGGGGGGGCACTTGCCCAGCCTGAGATGGCCCTCACCGGCCAGGGAGTTGGGGTGCCGAGAGAAGTGCTGGCAGCACTTCCAGTTTTCCCACTGGCACTTCCAGTTTTGCTGCTGGTGCTCCCAGGGTTGGCAATCAGCTGCTGGGGGGACTACCCCCAGGTCAGCAATTGGCCACTGGTGCCCCTCCCCCCAAAATCAGGAGGCACCATTTGCCTATGTCTGAACTAGACTAGGGCCACTAGTAACAAGAAGGTAGAACTGGCCTTCCACCTCTGGTAGAGCCTCAGCAGGAAGTGGCTGTGTTGCCCTGAGGGGTCAGGCCAATGCTCAGGATCTCAATATTGCACTGTTAGATAGGTGTGGTGTGCAGTTGCACATGCACACATAAAAATCAATTAAGCACACACTCACTAGGTGCATACACCCCAATTAGGCATACACACTCACACTACCAGCTCAGGCACATACACTATACACCCCAAAAATTAGACACAGATCACTAATTTGTATATCATGCACACAATGCCCCCTTCCCCCACCCCCACACACTAGCAACTCAGATACACGCACATTCAAAATAATTAGTTTAGGTTTGTGCACACTACACACACCAAATTTAAACAGAATCAGTTACCAGTTACCAACAACTGCACATTCAATACACATATGAGGATTACTAATTCGTATACCACACACACACACACACACACACACACACTATCTATATATATGTGTATTCACTAATTTACACACATACCATCCACCTACACCTACACACAAGTGAGTTCCTAAGTTGGGTATTGTGCTTGGTGTACTTGGGATAGGTGGGGAAAGGTTAAAGTAAGAAAGTAGAAGTGTAAGGAGTTAAAGTTACCAGGACCAGGATTAGATCTGGTAGACTACAGGGGCCTGGGCTGAAGAACTGAGGCTCAGGCATAACTTAAGGTTAATTGATCTTAATTGATTTAAAAGACAATGCCCAAAGCCTGCAGAACAGGGAAGCAATGCCAGCAGAGCTATGGAAAAAAGTAGGTAGGGAGAGAGGGAAATGGGATTAAGGTAAAGTGTGGGTGTTACAGAGGGGCTGTGGATGTGGGGAGCCAGAGGATGGCTCCAGAGCAGCTAGAGAAGTTGCAGAGAGCAGCAGTAGGTTCTGGAAGCTGGAGAGAACTGCAGGACAGCTAATAGGAGCTGGGAAGCTGTGGGGGTGGGGAGCCTGAAAACAGAGAGAGATGGGCAGAAAATCACAGGAAAATCAGTAGGCAGCAGGGACAGCAGGAAAGCAAGGAGAGGCTGAGATGTGGCAGAAAAGGGGTGTTTCCTGTTTTTCTTCAGGCTGCTGCATAGCCACTTCCCAGTCAGGACCCTTGGAGCAGTTTCACCTAGTTGTGGCAATGGAAGCAACAATTAAAAGACACACTTCAATTATGTTTTTTGAAATACAGGTCAGTTAATTTGTAAAAGTAACAGAATTCAAGAGAAAAAAATACCATAAGACAGGTAAGTATCTAGCACTATACAAAAAAATATCTTGGGCACTGTGGAAAAAGACCCTGTGAGAGGGCCCCACTGGAGTCTGTGTCACCCTCTCTAATAGGGACCGCTCTTGGTAAGGCAAAAGTGACTCGCCCAGTGCGGACGTGCAGACGCGTTGGTCTCACCTGCCACGACTTGTTGTTAATCCATATCTGTCCAATTAGTCTGGCGCATACAGTCCGAGAATGAGACTCTTCTCTTCGTGAGGGTCCCTGGACTCTGAGGGCTCCTCCACCCCTACACCCTCGCCTGATCCACTGTTATGAACTGTCAGACTGCTCCGGTCCTTCACTTGTGGTGGCCCCGGACAGTACACCAACGAAGCGGAGTAATGTCAATGAAGAAACAACAAAAAAACCAACCACGGCCAAGAGCACTTCTTTAGGGTACCGCCCACTTCAAGTCTTGTCGTCAGTCTCAGTGTCCCTTCTCCCCCCTTGGCTGCAGGGTGGGGCAGATCCCTTTTGGTTACCCCCTGTGATGGGCTGCTCCGCCCATGCAGTCGAACAAAGAGAAAGAAGAATGCCCGTCACTCCTGTACCATGGGGCGGATTCCTCCGCCCCGGCCCTTATGGGACTCCTGCCGCTCCCTGCGGCATTTTGCTGTCTTCGGCCCTACTTGGCCTGCTGCTCGGAGCTCTAATCCCTTCTGTGGGGCCCCGCTTACCCCAGAAGGTCCGGCCATCCTTCCAACAGCCCGGAGCTGCGGGAGATCCCTTGCACCGGCGTCGCCTCCAGCCCTTGCCGCTGCCGGATCCGCCCGCCTCTCGAGCCACTCCAGTGCTCCTCTTATGTCGGTGTGGGTTGCTCTGGCACCTCCCACTTCCGGGTCTCTGTAAGGTTTAAGTTCCCGTCACTCTCACCGCGAACCGGAGCGTACGGGCGGCGCCGGGTCGTGACAGCTCGGGGTTCTCCCAAGCCCGCTATCTGCTTCACTCCCTTACACTGACCTTATCTCCTAAACTTGAATTTTATTTCCAAAGCTCATCAAAGTGACAAATGGGCCTTACTTGAGATTAAATCATTTGTCATTCATTTCTTCTACACAGTAATAGGTGCACATCCAACATGCCTTCCTTTGCAGAATGGACATCAGGGTTGCAGTCAAGCTGGCCAGTCCTGTGCTGACTGGAAGCATGCCTCTGATTGGTCCAGAACCCCAGGGCAGCAGGTCAAAAGCATTCCAGACATGGGAGCAGGAGGGAAATTCCATCCAGGAGCTACCAGAGTGCCCGGGGAAGAGCCAGACACCTTTTCCACTGTTAAGGGATATGAAGAGGCAGAAAAGCAGCTGGCCACCCCCTGTGCAGTAAAGGGTAAATCAGCTGCCTCTTTCTCTCACCCAGGATGCCCAGAGAACTGAGTATTCTTCCCACTGAAAGAGCCCAAGAAATACTGCTAGATGCTCTCCTGGCAGGTGGAGCTGGGCAGTGCCTTACTCACATCTCACCAGGGGCCAAGCTCTCACCCATGAGCCCGTGTAAAGGGATTCAAGCCCAGTGGGGCTGGGAGCAGGTAAATGGAGGAAATCTTCAAAAGGAAACAGAGGGAGTGCCTCCCTGAAGAGGCCCCCTGATACTGCAGGGACACCTGGTGCATACCTAGACTAGGAGGCAGTAGGCAGCTGGGTGGGAGCACTGGCCTCATGGGGGCACGGCAGCAACTTCCCCAAGGTGAAGCTATATTTGGCCTGGTGCCAAATAAGGAATGGCCTACACAGACAGGGCATTTCACCAAGAGGCACAAGGGGCCTGATAGTGGGAACAAGAGGGGTACACAAGGCTCCAGAGCAACCCATGCCCCAGGAAGGGGAGAAGCTCAGAGCAGTGAGACATTGGTGCCCTGTGTGGCCACCAGGTCCAAGCTATTTGAGTTAACATTATCTTTTAGTTTTCCTTTTTGCAAAATCAAAGTCTGTGGTTGGACCCATGTGGATTCAAGAACCATCAGGCTGCAAAATACTCATAGTACCAAAAACAGTGGTGACAACATCTGAGTGGAAAGGGATGGAGCATAGAGAAGGAGGAGCTCCACAACAGAGACACCACCATGATCACACCTGAACTCTTAGAAACACTTTATCACCTCCAGGCTAGTACAAATTCATCTACTGGAACATCAAGTCATGGTGGGCAAGTGGGTCAGGTGTAATGTGGCTCCAGGCATGCAGGGCATGCCCACATCTTGTAAGCTGCAGTGCCAGGTGTGAGCCTGTCACATGGTGCATTGCATGGGAAAAAAGAGCAACCCACTTCTTGGTGGATCACAGACAAGGTGACCATGTATAGGACAGTAAGTCCTGAGACAGGTTAGCAGCAGATTCAAAGCCTGACCCTGGGAGGGTTCAGAGCAGTGTATTCAAGAAGAAGCTCAGAGCAGTGTATTTTACCTTGGCATTAGGGCAATTAAATGGGAAGTCTCCTGCCTGGGAACAACTTAAATCACATCAAAGGCATGGCAAGAAAGGCAGGTTGGGGGATTGCCCTAGACAAGTGGGCATGCCAACAGCAGAACCAGCACTGGGATGGCCCACTTGTTATAGGTGTATAATACTGTTGGCTTAGAAATGTTGTTTAAAGGTTTGCTTTTGGAAATTGTCTTATAATTAATATATATGCATTAGAATAATGGTTATAGCTGCAAGGGTTAATTGATTTCTAAAAACCTGTTTTCTTACAAAGTCCTCATAACCTTCAAAAGCAGACAGACAAACAGCAAGGCCAACAGATACACACATGCTGGATAACTGAAAACATTCAAACTTTATTTTCATAATAGAGATAGGCCTGGCTCCAGGGTTTCAGGACTATAGTGCCTACTTGCAAAAAGCCTTAAGCTTTCTGGTTTTGGGGAGACAGAGCAAATTAGGAGGACACTGGTAAAGCCCCAAATTAAGAGGTAGGCATGTAATAGGTTTGTGAAAATGGGGTTTTGGCTGACAACACAGAAGGTGTCACTGTGTGACCAACCAGTGACAGCCACAGATCAAGAGTCATCAGAAGTCACCAGGAGAAGAAACAGTTCAAAAGCAAAATGTGGGGGGTGGGGCAGGAAACAGTTGGAATCAGCCCCCGACCTCCATGGCTGCTGATGTTGGACACTCAAGCAAAGGACCTCAAGGTCACATTTATGTATCGACCAGATGAACCGCTCACCTTGTGTATATTCTGGGACTGGGGGATTTGCGTAATGCATGTTATACTTGCTTTGCCTGCATTGCTTTTATTTCTTATCACTGTGTATCAATAAATTTTCCTATTATCAACCGGCAAAGGTTGTGGTCAATCTGAGGATTGTGCTCACCCGGAGCAAAGGTATAGGGGTTGGGTTGTGAATCCAGTGCCAAGAATACAGGAAACCTGGGGGCAAATGTTTTACAAATCCAGGATCCACGTGGCATAGTCCCCTACTAATAGTGTCAAAAAAAGATGGGGCTTTACACTTGTGCATCGAATTTCAGAAGTTAAATGCAGTGGTCAAATTTGAATATTTAGAAAGTCATTTCCCCATATTTATCAACTGATTAGTATAAAACTTGATATTGAGTCAGGTTTTTTTTTCATAGATTGTATAGACATTAGGGGCTGGAAGGGACTTTGTGAGATAATCAAGTCCAGGACCCCTGCCAGAGGCAGGAAGTCTTCAGGGATTAAATGATCCCAGAAAGATAAACATCCAAATGCCTTTTGAATGAGTCCAGACTAGGAGCTTGTACCATCTCTGGGAGGCGTCTGTTCCAGACCTTGGACTCTCAGACTATAAAGAAGTTTTTCCTTATACCAAGTTTGAATTGGCCTTCTAGAAGTTTGTGGCCATTAGACCTAGCTATCTCTTGGGGAGCCCTGGTGAAAAAGTGTTCTCCCAGATCCTGATGCACACCCCTTATATACTTACAGGCAGCCACCAAGTCCAAGTCCCCCCTGAGCCTTCTCTTTGCCAGGCTGAAGAGTTCCATATCCCCCAGTCTCTCCTCATAATGCTTGCACTCTTGGCCTTTGATCAAAAGGGTGCTTCTCCTCTGGACTCTCTTGAGCTTATTCACATCCCTCCTGAAGTGGGGGGGACCTAAACTGGATGTGGTACTCCAGCTGCAGTCTCATTAAGGCCAAGTAAGGTGGGAGGATGATGTACCTGTTTTTGCTTGAGATGCATTAGTGGATGCATGCCAGAGTTTGGTTTGCTCTGCTGTCCACAGCATCACATTGTGGACTCATGTTTATCTTGTGGTCAATCAAGACGACCAAGTCTCTTTCAGTCATGGTGCTAGCGAGCATAGCACTGCTGAGCCTGTAAGTACGATGCTGTTTTTTTCTCCCAAGGTGAAGTACCCTGCATTTCTCTACATTCAAGTTTTGGTCCACCCACTTTGTAAGCATGTCCAGGGTGGCCTGTATCCCCAGCCTGTCCTCCACCATGACCACCTTCTCCCATAGTTTAGTGTCATCCATAAACTTTGGCAGTCTGCATCTGATGCCTGAATCCAGATCATTACTGAAGATATTGAAGAGTACTAGCCTGAGCACTGAGCCCTGGGGGACTCCACTGGTAACCGTGCACCACATTGTTTTGTTCCCATAAACTAGTACACTTTGGGTCTGACCCTAGAACCAGTTCCGTAGTCATCAGACCATGAGATGATCAATGTCACAGTTCCCCAGCTTGGTCATGAGGACATCATGGAAAACCAAGTCAAAGGCCTTCTTGAAATCCAGATAAATGATATCAACCTCATCTCTCTTGTTCTGGAAATGTGACACCTTCTGGTCATAGAAGGAGATGAAGTTGGTCAAGCAAGACCTTCCAGTAATAAAACCATGTTGGCTGGCATTCTGTAGGTTGCCTTCCATTAGCCTGCTGCAGATGGACCCCTTGATAATTTTCTCCAAGATCTTTCCAGGTATGGACATCACACTGATAGGTATGTAATTCCATCAATCTTCCTTCTTCCCTTTCTTGAAGATTAGAACCATGCTGGCTGTTTTCCAGTCTTCTGGTACATCACCCAAGTGCCACAAACTTTCAAATATCTTGGCCACTGGTGGCTATAGAATAGTTTCCATTATTCTCACCTACTATCACTGTGAATCAATAAATTTCACTGATTATCAAATGGAGAGGTCATGATTGGTCTGAGGGTTATCAATCCACAAGGTATTGGAGTCATTTTATATGTATCAATACAATTGGCCTGTTATCGAATGGAGAGGTTGTGTTCAGTTTGAGAGTTGAGATGCACCCAGAACAATGTATCTGAATCTTAATGCTGCACAAATCCAGAACAAAATAATCCTTAAAAAATAGTCCTTGGGGACTATAATTTCATACATCTTTCCATCACCATTTGAATTTTTACAAAGAATGGGAAATTCTTTTGGTGGTTTGACAGCAATTCAATATAAGGAGATAATCTTTGCAAGGTTAGCCTTTTTTAGTGCAGCAACTCAGATCTTTAGGATTTAAAAACACATATTTACTCTGGATAACTTTATGGAATTGTCAAGATAAATTATCAGGTGGAATTTGGTTCTGATCATTAACAGGGAAAATTTTAAAAGATCACACTGAAAGAAAATATTTTATAAATGACTTCAATTAATCAATTTTAAAACTACCTAGGATAAAATAAAATATAAAAAAATTATATTGAAAGAAAAAATTCTGACATACGAAAAACCCAAACATGCATATCTACATAGAACCAGTAATCACCCTGAAAACTCCAAGAAAGTTGTTACATATAACCAAGCCCTCCAATTCTACCAAATTTGCACTGAAAAGAACTCTCATTGTCATCACTTCACAAATCTCAAAACGGCTTTCTCTCAACAAGGACACTTCTCCAGATAGACTGCACTTTTGAAAGAGCCACCCAGCTACCATGTGAAGAATTGATTCAGTACAAAAAGAAAATCTCCATGAATGGTACATCATTAATTATGATATACCATGCTTATCTGGAACCTATACAGAAAATCCTCAAACAACTGCATCCCATACTAGAAGAAATTCCAATTCTTAAAGAAAGATTTCTAGACCACCCATCCTAGCCTTTAAATAGGTACAAAACCTCACCAACCTAATCACCAGAAGCAAATTTCCTATGGTCCAGAGCAGACCAAACAGATCCAGACCATGCTGGGACAAGAAATGTAAAACCTGGCAACATATTACCACCCTTCCCACAATAACTACACCTCACAACAGAACCATTACCATTCCTGGCCCTTACACCTGCTCCAGCAGAAATGGGAATTAATTTCCAGAAATAGGAATCAATTTATGGAGTCACTGAATGTCTGGATGGAAAATATGTAAGAGAAACTGAACAACAACTGGTTACCAGAATGAACACACATAGTAAAGCTATCAAAGACAAAAATACCCAACTACCTGTGCTGCACATTTCTCACAAGACAACCACTCTCTCTCTCCAATCTCTCAGTTCTAACTTCAAAAGGAATTTACAAAACAACTTTCATAGATCAGCCTATGAACTTCACTTCATAAACCTACTGGATATAAAAAAATCATGGACTAAATATAGACAGTGGATTTATGGCACATTATTACCTGTCTGCCATCTGATAACTCCAGGTAACCTCTATACATTTTACCAGCTCCATTCTATCACCAATCAACATTCCCCTCTCCCCCTGCCCCCACCTACCTGTCTCACATCTATTAATTCCCATCCCCTCTGATTGTCCCTGTTTCACATTTGCATTTTCACAGATCTCCATTTTGCATATTGACTTATATGGTATAGGGGAGGCTAGGACCAGCACTGTACTGGCCCCTGTAGCCTTACCTGGAGTCCTAGGGGCCTCCCAGAGTTGCAGCCATGGTGATCCTGCCGGGCAGAGCCTGGCCGGCAGCCTCAGCATGGCTTTGAGTGGCCCAGCACCACTTTTTAACAGCACATGCTGTCTGAGCGTGCACTGCTTTGGGTTTTTTCCTGCAGTTTTTTTGGACCCCGGATAGCTAGGGGTCCAAAAAAAATGGGGAATACAAAAATGTATACACTCGGGCATCAGATATTTGAAGTTACAATCAAATCCCACCTCAGCCTTCTCTCCTACAGACTAAATAACCCTAGCTCTTTCAGCCTTTCCACATACGCCTTACCTCCCTGGTCCTCAACAGTTTTTGTTGCCCTGCCCTGGATTCTTTCCAATCGGCCTATATCCTTCTTGATACCCAACCTGGTGTCATCTGAAAACTTGCTAATTTTTTACTTCCGTTTTCCAAATAATTAATGAAGATGTTGAACAATACCAGAATCAGGACAGACAGAACAATACCAGAATCAGGTGAACCCCACTTGATACCACCTTGCAGCTAGACATTGAGCCATTGAGGACTACTTGTTGAATACGATGATCCGACCAATTTTGTGTCCACTTTACAGTACTTTTGTCTGGGCTGTATTTCCTTATCTTGTTAATGAGAATGTCATAAGAAACTGTCAAAAATTAAAGTTCAAGGCGTACCATGTCCACTTCTCTTCTCTCATACACAGAGCCTGTCATTGAATCACAGAAAGAAATTAGGTTGATCAAGACATGATTTTCTGTCTGTGAATCCATACTGTTCCTGATCACCTTGTTCTCATCTAGGAGCTTCACAATGGATTCTTTGAGGATCTGATCCAAGATCTTTCCAGGTATAGAGGTCAGACTGACTAGTGTGTAGTGTTGCAGAATGCCGGGCTAGCGGTTCCGGCACCGCTTAGGGGAGCCGCTGGTTTTGCGGAGCTGTGCGAGCGCGCGACTTGTGGGGCGGGATTGAGGTAGCTTTATAGCCGCCCTTGAGGTTCGCCGAGTTGGCACAAGTAGACGACTTAGAGTAAGTTGTTAGTGTTCCTTAATCTATAGGGTGTCCATTGGTTCACGAGGTTCCAGAGCCAGCCCTTGCGTTCCAACACTGGAACCAGTCCAATGCTAGGTGCGGCTGCCAACTCCTTAAGTCCCAGAACTGGTCAAAGGCTCATTGAGAGGGGATGTTAGTAGTAGAAGTTATTACAGAATAGATATAAGGTAAAACAAAAATATTTTTTTCATTCATCTGGCCTCACCCTCTTACGAGTAAGAGGGGAGGCCGGTTGGAACGAAGCTGCAGTAAATACAAGTATAGTGAGCGTAGGTATGCTGTCTAAGCTACGATGAGAGGCAGTCGAGAAGTGGAGTCTCCGATGTTTCTTCAGTTACAGTATGCTGGATACTAAAGGGGTCTGTTGGTTCACGGGGTTCCAGAGCCAGCCTCCGCGTTCCAACACTGGAATTAATCCAATGCTAGGTGCGGCTGCCGGCCCCGTAGTCCCAGAACTGGTCAACAGCTCATGAATGGGATAATCTATAGGGTGTCCATTGGTTCATGAGGTTCCAGAGCCAGCCCTTGCTCTCTAACAGTGGAACTAGTCCAAAGCTAGGTGCGGCTGCCAGCTCCGTAGTCCCAGAACTTGTCAACGGCTCATGAATGGGATATACAGTACAAAACTGTAACACGGTGAATCGTTGTCAGTTGTCGGATTTTCGAGGCCTTTGTCTTCCCTGGGGTACACCCAGGCGGGGAGGCTAGGAACCGGTCTGTAGGATGATCAGGCCTATAGAGTTTTCCGGTCATCGTCTCTGCTGCTTCCTGCTTTTTTGCCTCTTTTATAGATGTTCGTTGGACTGCCTCTATGACACTAACTATGATATAAGCTAAACATACAGAGATAGGATAATTTTCTTTTACATAATAGTTACTAGGCAGATTCTCTGCACAAGTTTCGTTTCTTCAATACTGACACTTTTTAGATAAGAAGTAAAATTTATAGAGTACAGGTGTGAGGTCTACTGCCAGCAGAGCATAGTACCAGGCACTTGTTTAGACTAACAGTAAAAATTGCAAGGCAGCAAAAAGCGGTACCAGGCACTTGCTTTGGTTAACAGCAAAGGCCTCAAGGTTACATAAATGTGAGAGTGCCGCACGGCAGTTATACAGAAAAGAAAAGAAATATAATATAAAATTAAAATAATATAAAACAGTTACATGCTTAATAATATAGAACAGTTACATGTAGTTCCACAGAACCTCCTTCTCCTCTTCTGAAAGATGGGCACTTTATTTGCCCCTTCCCAGTCTTCCAGGGCTTCACCTGACCTCCACAAGTTCTCAAAAAGGATAGCCCATTTTCCTCAGCCAATTCCCTCATGCGCACCCTATCCATTCCTGCTGACTTGAAAGCAGCTAGCTTCTCTAAATAATCCCTAATCTGTTCTGCCATTACTTTAGGTTTATGACAGGCATTTTCTTTGAAGCATTAAGATATTTCACATTTGAAAATGTGATTGAATCTGAAAAGTTGTTTTATGATTAGCTCTAGATGTGTTTCTTATTTATGGCTCCCATAAACTTTAAATCACTGCCAGAGGAATTAACTTAATATAATATAATTGAAATGACAAATAAACTGCAGTTCATTTACAGTAAAATATAAATGTTGTTTTGCTTTTTACGGTATTTCTAAAGGTCCTAATGTTTAATGAAAAAAGTTAAGAGCATGTAAGGGTAAATCTAATCATCTCCACTCTGCCATTCTACTGATAGAGAAGTTATGTTATGGCTTCAGACAGTTCCTCAATGTTTAAACATTCATTTGGATGTCTGAAGGATGTAAAAAGTGTGCAAAGGCAACTGTTTTAGAAAACTCTTTGCAAGTCATTTTTAAATTCCAATATTTATTGCTTCTCATGTTCTGAATCCTTAACTTACAAATCAATATTTCCTTTTTAGAAATTCACATTTTCTTGTGCCACTGTAGAGACCCAGTGGATCTGGCAGAGGAAGGGGATTTGAGTGGTCCTCAGAGCTGCTGTGAAGCTAATTTGTGGCATCTGAGCTAAGATATACTTAGAGAAAAGTAAGTTTTACTCAGTATGAAGTTTAAGAATCACATACCAAGAGGTATAGACTGCTGCTGTATTTTAATCAATGTTTTGCCCTTAAAGGAAACCACTTTGTGCTGCCTTTTCTCAAGGGACACACTGAGATTTTTATGTTGAATATGAACAGTGATATGATTTAAAGTAACGTGAGTATCTAACAATATTCTTAACTCAAGAAAACTAAAATAGACAGTCTGTAATTGGATGGATGGCAGGGAGGGTTCTCTGGCAACTGCTGGAGAAGAAGTTCCTGCAGGAGAGGAAATAAAGGCTCTCTAACAGTTTGTCTGCCTGAGATGTTAGTGCTACTGTGCTGCTTACCTCTTGTTATTGAAAGTGGTGGACCAGGCTGATGCCATAAGGGAGGAGGAGGCAGCCTCATTGGGGCACACTACCATGTTGTGTAGGGGCCCCAGAGCCAGTGAGGACACAGCAACAGGGGCATAGAGAGGCCAAAAACAGTAGAAAGCAGAGTGAGACTGAGCCCTCATTACAGGGATGATATCAATATATCCAAAGAATGATCCTAGAAGTCCTCAGTGGTAGAGCAGGTGGAGGAAGGCTGTGGCCCCAATGGCTGTGAAGGTGGAAGAAGGCTGCAATGGAGAAGTGGCCCTAGTTGTCATAGTTCATCATGCCACTGAACCTGGCCACCAACTGCCAAGACCGTGTGGGCCCAACTGCACACCAGAATCCCCATGCTAAACATGCCATGCACAGGGTTCTGTCAAGTCCATGGCAATGAAAGATGGGCAATGGGGCTGGGCTGTGATACTTGGAGGCCCCCAGCCAAAAAATCTGCACACCAGCAGTGGGTGCATGATTGTCATTAGGCACCTGTGTCAGGATAGGTGTGTCCTTTGGCAGCTGCATCTGTGACTGAGCAGTCCATCTTAGGATACCCTCTGCTCACCCTGATAAGGAGGGGGCTAGAAAAGGTGCCCCCAAAATAGGCTGTCCCATCTCTCCTGTCTGGGAAACTGTGCCCAGCAGGATCACCATTCCTGCAGTTGAAATAAGAAAAAGATAAACTTCAGAACCTGAAATGTGAGAATGCTCATCGACAACCCAAAAAGCAATCACCCAGAAAGCTGAAATGCCATCATGACTTGGGAGCTAGTGAGGCATAACATCAACATCACTGCTGTCAGCAAAACCCAGTTCACCAGGGAGGGACAGCTGAGGAAGGCCAGCAAAGGGTAGACCTTCTTCTGGAAAGGGAAATCAGACCACGACCGCCATATCCACAGAGTCCATTTTGCCACAAGGAACAAGATCACTCATATGCTCCCCAAACCCTTTGGGTGTCAATGAAAGGCTGATGACCTTTGACCTGAACATCAGCCAAAACCAACACATCACTGTCATCAGTGCATATGCTCCAACTGTGGACTCTGATGAAGAAGTCAAGGAAGGGTTCTACTCTGATCTCAACAACGACCTTGACTCCATCCCCAAGGATGACAAGGGGTCATTCTCCTGGGTGACTTCAATGCCCAGTACCCAGTTGGATGTAACCACAAAATCTGGAGTGGAACTATCAGCAAAAATTGAATAGGGAAGGGCAATGCCAATGGTATCCTGCTTCTGACCAAATGTGCCTGACCATGATGAACACTGTCTTCCTCCAGAGAGACTGGCTCAAGACCATGTGGAGGCATCCGAGGTCAGGCACTGGCACCTCTTGGACTACATCATCATCTGTGGTAGAGATTTGAGGGATGTGCCTGTCACAAGGGCCATGAAGGGATCTGAAGACTGGTGGACAGGCCACTGACTTGTAAGCTCAGTGATAAACATCCACCTCGTGCCAAGACACTGGAAGCCCCGGAAGGCTTCCCAGAGATGGCTCAATGTCACAGCTCTGAAGGACCCTGGACATCAGAAGGAGTTCCAGGCCCAGTTGTATAGTGCACTGGAGTCCCTACTGCTGATGATATCTCCTTCCAGGCACACTGGGAGCAACTGAAGTCCACTGTCCAAGTTACCTGCATCATGACAGAACCAGGACAGGTTCAATGCCAATGATGCTAAGATCCATGATCTGCTCGAGCAAGAGTGCAGCCTTCATCACCTGGCAAAGCCATCCATGAACTCAGTGAAAGATGGTGGAGTACCACCAGCTGAAGACTGAGGTCCAGTGATGCATCCGTGCCATGAAGAACAACTGGTGGGTGGAGAAGGTGCATGTGATCCAGGGCTACACTGACAAGCATGATGTGTAAATTCTCCCAGGCTACCAAGACAACCTATGGACCCTGCTCCATTGGACAGAACCCCCTCTGATCACAGGATAGCTCCCAACTCCTTAAGGATGATGACGCTATCCATCTGCTTTGGAAGGAGCATTTTGAACTCTTCCTTCACCAGGAGTCCACCATATCAGAGAAGGCCACCCCCAAGCTGTCCTGCTATGCCCTGTGATGGATTCCGTTGGTTAGCCCCCAACCATCAGAGAGCTGAAGTGGGCACAACAGATAAAAACCAACAAAGCCTGTGAGCCAGATGGTATACCTGCTAAGGTCTACCATGCTGGTGGCTTCTGCCTCACATCATGACTTTACCAGCTTATTCTCCACCTTTGAAATGAAGAGGAAATCCCCAGGGATCTCAAGAATATGATCATCATGACCGTCTACAAGAAGGGGGACAAATCTGACTGTGGGAACTACAGGGGGATTTCCCTCCTGCCCATTGTGGGTGAGATCCTGGCCCACATCCTCCTGTTCCCCCTTTGTCCCATCACTGAAGAGATGCTTCCAGAAACCCAGTGTAGCTTCTGACCATCCCAGGACACTGCAGACATTGCCAGGCAGATCCAAGAAAAATGTCAGAAGCAAAATCCAGAACTATTCCTTAACTTCGTTGACCTGAACAAGGCATTCAATTTCTTAAATCGTGAAGCTCTGTTGACCATCCTCCAACACCTTGGCTCCCCACTGAAGTTTGCCACCATGCTCAGGCTCCTGCATAACAATATGACCACCACTGCCCTGAGTGGAAGATCTGAAGCCGACGCCTTCTGCATCCAGACCAGGGTCAAACAAGGTTGCATGATCGCTCCCACCCTGTTCACAATCTAGCTGACCTTCATCATCCACCTCATCTGAGATGATCTATGATCCAGTGTCAGTATCCAGTATCAACTGGATGGGAAGCTTTTCAATCTTGGGTGCTTCCAGGCAGAAATGAAACTCACCACCAAAGACATCCATGACCTTCATTTTGCAGATGATTGCTGCGTGATGGCTCACTCTGCAAGCAACCTTAGCTCTCTTCAAGGTCCTCCATGAAGCTGCATCTACCAGCATTGAAGCCTCAATACTGAGGCAGAATGGAGGCAGTGGAGAAAGAAGAAGGAAACCAACCCAGGGCTGAGAATCCGACTCCCCCATGCAACAACATACCCCATTGCTGAAGAACCTATGTATCCAGAATAGGGCTTCTTAGTCACTTGAGGACCCATCAAACCTGACAGATGTCATCCTCAACTCTGAAGGACTGCTGATGGATTAGTACCATGACTGAGCTGAAGCTTGAGGGCACCCTCCCTATCAATCAGGGGAATAAGCAGGGAGCTGGAGACAGCCCTGGAGACATTCCCCTGCTGCCTCCAGCCTTGGGAGAGCAGGGAACAGCAGGGAAATGCCTTCAGGTCTGTCTTCAGCCCCCTGCTCATTCCCCTGCTGTCTCCAGCCTCCCAAGGTCCCCTCCTCCCTCCTCCAGCCCCCCCCCAACCCCTAGGTCTGGGTCCCTGCAGCTTGCGCCACAGCCTGCCCAGTACAGGCAGGCAGCATGCTTCAGGACCAGGGAAAAGGCCAATCATAGAGATGTTCTGGCATTCTGACAGAGTGTCTCTAGAGGACTGAGCCTCCAGTTGCCTTAGGGCACTGTCTGGGACCATGCCCTGACCTGTTTTTTTCTGCTGGGTTTTTGTTTGACCCCCACGCTGCAAGTTTGCAGCATGGGGAAAAATTTTTTCATTCCTGCACTTGCCTCTTGTCTCATCTTAAAGGGGTCTGAGATGATGCAAGAGGCACCTGCATTCTCATCTGGATGCACCTTACCATAGTACAGAGAAGGATTCAAAGATCAATGCCCCATTCACATGTCCATATAATCAAAAAACAACGAAGTGGGTAATAAACTGTTTAACAATTGCTTTATGGTGTGCTGTAAGTCCTTCAATATTGGCTTTACACTAACTACATCATGTGTCACAGGAAGAGCATACGATCAGGCACTCTGTGATTGCTACCTCTATCAGTGGTTTTTTAACCAGAGAATTCCTAAGCTGAAACATCTTATTCATCTTTCTCTTCATCCTTCAAAATCCTAGGCAGAATAAGGGGGGGGGGGAAAGCCCCAAAGACATACATCAGTTCAGATCTGCAAACCACGATTATAAGTTAGACCATTAAGAAGAAGTCCCATTATGCTCTAATTATTTATTGATTTTATATACTACGGCCATTATGCACAGTACTTACTGATCCAATATAATAGTCAGACCTATTTTCATCAGAAAAATCCAATTACACATATAACAAGAATGACATTCTAAATTTTTATAAATGAAGATAAATGAAAGAGAATGGGTAGGCAGAAATAATCAATAGCATTTTTTTTCATCTGCTCCCTGAACAGCAGATTCAAGCTGTGATCTGCTACAAATATCTAGTGATATATCTATTCTTTATAATTGCTCCAATTTACCAATGGTTAATCAAATTCTATTTCTTATTACTTACAATGGCCAATCTCAGGGGAAGGTTCAAAATCTCCATAGTGATTGTATGATTACAAATGTTTTCTTTCTAACCATAGTGCTTATAGGTATTTATAAACCATAAGCTGCCTTTTGGAATTTTGTCAGCACCAGAGTTGTTTTAGATGCAGAATTCTGCAAGGGTGAAAGAATCTGTTATCATTTGCTAGGTAGATTGGATTCATACACCGTTAAATAACCAGCATCTGCAATATGAATTAGTAAATAGGAATTCTAAGCAATCTGGCTTCAAATATCATTATTCCATGATGTATAATGTGAATCAAAATAAAGGAATGAAATGTCTGGCCTACTTGAAAACTTACTCAAATATGACAGTATTGGTTATTGTAAATACACACCCACACCCACACCCACACACACACACACACACATATCTATATATACAGAAAGAAAGGTTGATGTATTTCCATGAAAAAATTGGGTAAAACTCACTTGTTTGTGAAAAAAAATTATCAAGCTCTACTGTATCACCAAGCATGTCTGTTGAAGGGAGCATATGTTTTTGAGGGAACAAAGCTCAATGCAGCCTTAGACCTTTGCCTTGTGTCCAGTCATGCAAGTGAATGAAAATGGAGGGAACTTATGGATGTTTGCAAGTATTTGCTTTGAGTTCTCTTTCATATTAATTGTTCTTTGACCATCACCAGCCAATCAGTCTGTAAAGACTAATTCTACTGCACATTAGTGCATTATGGCAAAAGCTGTGCAACACACTAATGCACAGTGGAATTAGTCTACTGTGTATTAAGTGTCACAAAAAGACCATGAGCCTTTGCTACTGCACAGTAGCACCAGCTACTATGCTTTTATATAGCACCTCATTGCAAATAATAAACTTAATACACAGTAGCAAAGGTGAATTAATGCATGTGTGGATGCATGTTAAGAAACCTCAAAATAGAAACAGAAAAGTGCAGCAGGGGCAGAAGGTCTATCTCTAAGTTTCCTTTTCCTTTTCCTTTTCTTTCTCTGTGTGTGTGTGTGTGTGTGTACAGGATAAGTGTACACACACATGCACACACATACTCATACACACAAGCACACAAACACATTATATTTATAGATATATCTGTGTGTGTGTGTTTTGTGTGTGTGTATGTGTGTGTGTGAGAGAGAGAGAGACAAATATATATTATTTCAAAATCCTGGAAAAATCTGATTCCTGTCTAGGCAGACTTTGTTGCAGCAGCCTTGTTGACTTTTACCTTTGTAGCTGTCATCAATGACAAGTCCTTGGACTATGAGACTATGAGAGAACACAGAATCAACCACATCATAATGTGTATAATGTCCTTGAGGAATGAAAAATACTTTTTACTGTGGGAGTGTAGGAGAAAGAAGAGGACAAGGATTGCCAGAAAGGGCGTTTTAGGGCGTAATAGAAGTAATGAATTGAAAGGAAAGGAATAAAATAGAGATTTAAAATGGTGTCATTCCAGTTTTAACCACAGTGTTGCTCCTGTGAAACTATAATTTTATCTGAAGTAGCTAAAAAGGAAAAAAAAAAAGCAACAGAGTCCTTGGTGCATTAAACTCAGACACAAATAGAAGAGGCTAGCCTAGAAGAAGTAAAGTGCATCCGATATTATATTGTTGTGTTTACTTCATAATCAGCAGAGAACTAACATGCCATGTGTACAAGGACTTATTTCTCATAACGGAGGGTGAAATTCTACCACAGAACAGGAAATTATTATTCATGCTTCTCTTCAATATACTCTTGGAATGGTCAGTGGGCATACTTTGCTTCACTATAGTATTGTTTTCTAAGTATGGTATTTGAAGAAACCTTAACCATGACTTAGTGATGTGCTCTTTTCTCCTTCATTTTAGTCTGTGTTTATGCACCTTCATTCTGCCATGGGTCTTTACCAAGTTGCTAAAACTCAGGGAAGAAACAACATCCAGATTTGCTTTGGAAGTAAAAAGTCTATGGCACTGACTGAAGTGAACAAATCCAATAATGGTTGGATAATGATTTGCTGGTTTTATTCCTATTTCCCTAGGATAAAGACTTCCTTCTAAGCACTGAAGAGAAGAATATAAATGTTTTTTCTTTTAAAAAATGAGACTCATTAAGAAAAACAAAAAATAATACTGGGCATGGATCAATTTGTACTTTACTAATGGCTTGCAATCAAAAGATAATTGATGCATGTCAGTTTCCATTGACCACAAATGGAATTATTATTTTTTTTTATCATCACAATGAATGGAACGCTAACAAATGTACTCATTACTCAACTTCAGTGAATTCTTGCTACTGCTTAGTTCATTAATACTGCTTCATTAATGATCAAATACATCAATAAGAATTTAATAAACTTTAAAATAAACAATATGAATAATCTAATAAATAATGCTCATATTCTGCTCAGCATTTGTTAAAGCTCTTTGCTGAGTTAGCTGGAATGTCTCCTAAGGAGTCATCTGGAGGCCATGGTAGACTGGTGATTCTGCTCCCATAGGAAGGATTACAGTAGGCACTGCATCTTGCACCTTGTCAGATTGCCCTTGCAATGCTCACTCCACTCCCTAGCCTTTTGCAAGTATGCACATTCAAATAATCCAGGAGAATTCTCCTGGATGTGTTTTTATGATAAGAAAACCTACCTGAAAATGCTCAAACAGACATTTGACTAATGAGCCTGTAGCAGGGCACTAGGGTGCCTGCTACTGATAGCAGTAAAATGGGCTCAGCTGCCACTCACCAGGGCAACACAGGTGTGGGTTGCTGGGACAACTGGTTGGGTTAGCTGACCAGAAGGGGGCAGGGCCTGGCCTTCATAAACAGCGAGGCCGAGGCCAGAGTCAGTTCCCTTCTGGCAGCCTAAGGGAGCTCTGCTAGAGCAAGCAGGGCGGGCATAGTAAGGAAGCCGGATGGCTTGAACGGTATTGGCATGATGATACGGGGTGGAGAGGACCCTGACAGGGATATGGATGAAGGATAGCCAGGTTGGCTTAGGATTTATGTTATAGCCAGGAGCTTTGAGTTTTCTGTTTTGGTCGGTTGTTGTGATATAAGACTGGAGGACCGGGCGAGGCTGTAGGGGTGGAGGAGGCCTCATGGGAGCTCCCCAGTAGTGGGGGGGTTTCTGGCACTGCAGAGGGCGCTGCGTTTTGGGGTGTCCCGACCCCGGCCCCATTGTGGGTGACATCGGGAGGAGCCCAGTATGGGCGTAGGCAAGAAGCCCCAGTGGGCCATAGGCCCGAGAAGGCAGGTCTGAGGGCCAGGTAAGGCTGAGGCCACCTGAGCCCCAATTGGGAGAAGCCCAGTGGACGTAGGACCCGAGGAAGGGGTCTGGGGCCAGGTAAGGCTGAGGCCGCCTGAGCCCCAATTACGAGAGTGCAGGGAGCACAAGGCACAGGCCCTGGTTGGGGGGTGAGAGCACGGAGGGGGCGAGAGCATGGAGAGCGCGAGGCACAGGCCCCGGGGGGGGGGGGGCGAGAGCATGGAGAGCACGAGGCACAGGCCCCAGTTGGGGGGGCGAGAGTGCAGAGAGTGTGAGGCGCAGGCCCTGGTGCAGGAAGGGAATCACGAGCAAGGCCCCGGGGGTGTGATTTGTATAAAGGCAAAGGCAAGCCCAGTTTGGGCAATATTGGGAGCGTGAGGAAGGGCCCCGGAGCAGATGGGTGCATGAGGCAGGGCCCTGGAGAGGGTGACAGTATCGAGGCAGGGCCCTGGAGTGGGCTACGGGAGCCGCAGGAGACAGGCCCCAGTGCAGCAAGGGCTGTGAGGGAAGCAGGTGGGCAATTGGACAGAGCCCCGGTACAGCAAGGCACCATGCCAAAGAGGGCAGGAAGGCAGCCTCCCTTGAACAATATTTACCAGCAAGATGTGGCGGGCAAGATAGAGGGTGCATTCAGGACACGATTTGGCACAGTAGGTAGGGGCGCTAGGGGAGGTCACGGCACCCCTTTGTCATCCTGCCACAGAGCCCTTGAAAAGTAGAGAGGTTGCAGTGCTGATGCTGCACAGCCAAGGAATCCCTGTACACTAGGGCTGTGTGAAATTTTGCTGGCTGTTTCATTTTAATGCTGTTTTGATTTGATTTGAGCTCAAAACAGTGAAATTGTAATGAAACAAAGGGCTTTGAAACAGCCTCAAAATGAAACAAGGGCAGTTGAAATGTTTTGCATTTCAAAACATTTTGCATTTCAAAGCTGAAGCTGGGCTTGCCTGCAGGGAAACAGAAAGTAAGGAGAGAGAGAGGGGTAAGAGGTGGGGAAGGACTGCTCTGATATTGACTGTGTAACTGACCAAGTGACTGTGATTCTTCCCTGAGGTCCCTTCCAATCCCAGTGCTCTGGGGGGAGAGAAACTTCACTTCACTTTGTTTTGGATACAAAAACTCACGGACTCGATATAGACATTGGAATTATAACAAATGACAACCAGCCAGACATCTGCCTCCCCAGGTACCTCTCCACTTTTACCTGCTACATCTCCCTTCCCCTCCCCCACAACCTGTTCCTCACCCCCTGGTGCCTGCATTTTCACTGATTAGCTTTCTTGCCTGCATTGCAAGCCAGCCTCTGCTTCTTTACTATTTCTTCCATCCAGGAAGAGCAGACACATAAACTGCAGATGCTTTCTCAGCCTAACAAAGTGTTTTTCAACCTGAAAGCTTGCTAAGATATATTTCTCCAACTATTCAGTTGGTCTACTAAAAGATATCAGATTGATCTAAATAACCTTGCTTGCCTGGTATGTGATTTCACAGCTCTGTACCTTCCCTACACTGCAGCCCATGCCTCACAGATAGCATCCCAGGCAGCTAAGCTGAGCTCACCTGAAGCCTCACAACTCTACTGAAATCAGCAAGACTCAGGCCTCTCAAAGACATTACAGGTCTGGGCTTTCCCCAACCACAATTGTGCATACAGGTGGTGGCTGAAGATTATAAGGCACCTCCTACTTGCCTTTCACCAGGGAGGTCCTCAGTCCTGGCATTTTGTGGGGGATGCAGCCCTGCCAGCAGTCCCACCAGGCTTCCCAACCCTGGCAGGGTGCAGTCTTAGGTCATACCCAGGACCTGAGGCCTCCTTCTTTCCCAAAACTTCCATACCTCCAAGTTCATCCTGGCATGGGAGCTCATCAGGGACATGTTCCTCCCCTGCTGACTGGTGATGCAGTGAGTGCCACCACCAGCTCTAGAGCAGGGCATTGAATGGTTCAGAAATCAGAAACCAAAAGGAAATAGGTGCAGATGGAGTGAGGAGGGTGGCACACACTTTGTTTGCACCTGGAGTTTGGAGAACCCCAGCAATGGGAGGGTCACTTTGAGAAACACCAGCTGCTCCACCAAACCATGATTAAAGGAGGTGTGGTGAGGTGTCACAACATGCCCAGAAATGGTCCCTTGGAACACTGGTTAGAGTACAGGACAGGTGTTCCCAGACAACTGTGGCCAGATCCTGCCACATCTGACTGTGGCTCCACTTCCTCAGCAAGATAGGCAGTCACCAAGGCCTAAGTGCTAGCTGCCTGATGGTGGGGACTGGTGTCTCTGGACCCCACCATAGAAGCCATGACCTTGGCACATATTGAGAGTGCCTATGGTGGAGGAGGAGACTGGCTTGTGGATGACATGCTGCCACAGGACAGTGGATCTCCCTCTTCCATGTCCATCACCTGTGCCCTTCTGCCTCCAGGACTCTCTTCACCAGGACCTCCATACAGTGATCTAGGGTTTTGCTGCCACATATGCTCCCCTTCACCCTCAGGTCACACACAGCCACCAACACATGGACAGTACTGAACTGAAACAGATATAGCTATTTGACGCCCTCCTTCAGCTGCTAAACCAGTGCCTGCACCTCTGGTGACAGCAGCATGCCCCAGCCAGGAACATTGATCCCTAGAACTTGTGCATGTCTTTTTCAAGTTCCCTCACTACAGGGATAACATGGCTCAGGAAGGCATCACCACTGCTGAGGCTCTCAAATAAGGGCTTGAGTACTACAAGATCTGGGAGATGGTGTCCCATACAACTTTGTTAAGTGGGCCACTGATCCCAATCTCCCCATGGAAGGCCATCTCATGGATGGCCTTCAGTTGTTCAGCCAGCCTTTTGAGTATCAGGTATGTGGAGTTCCACTGAGTCTCCACATCCTACATGATTTTGTGCGCAGCTCTGGCTGTTTGTTGGGCAGCATCATGCCCCAATTGATGCTGTGGTGGAAGTAGCCTGCCAACTTCCTGCATTTCTAAATCAGGTGGCTGGTTGTGATGGCACCATGACTGGCAGCCCTATCACTATGAGATGCAGCTTGTGTGCCACACAGTGGATGCCAACAAAGTTAGCATCACATACAGGCTTGTTCATATCTGCCCCATTGTCAGTGACCACGAACTTGTGGGTGAGCTTGCCCTGCCCAACGAACCACCCCTGCACCATGCAGTTCATGGCCCCCCATGATCTCTGTTGCTGTGTGGGACTCATCCATCACCTCAGCTTGAAGGAGATCTGACCAGCAGCCTAACTGGTCACACCAGTGCCCTTTGAGGGAGAGGTAGGCATGATGTCCGCTCCAGCTGCTCCAGATGTTTGAGTTGAAGTGTAAGGCCACCTGTGGACCTGCCTTGCACAGCTCCTCACTCAAGTACTCCCTGTATGCCTGATACAGGGAGGGCACCACCGTCCTGCTGAAGGAGGTGTGTGCAGGCACTTTGTACAATGGGGCCATGAGCACTGAACATAGGCTGCTCAACAAATAAGAAGGGCTGGCCATCAACAGCAAGCATCTCCCCAGTACTCTGGGTGACTTCACTCACCTTGGGAACATGCCTTCCTGTGTGCCCACCTTTCCCCCACTGTTCCAGGGTGGAGTGCCTCTGTTTTGGGGGGACAGGGGCTTTGGAGCAAGGGGGGGACTTCCCTATGGGCACACTCCCACTGGTGCCAGGCTGAAGAGGAGTAAGGGCAAGGGGGTGGTGCCTGCAGAGATGCATCAGTTTGTTGTCCTAGCTCCCTTGTCCTAGTTTGTTTTGGCTCAGCAGTGCATGCAGGTAGCATATATGGAATCCTCTGCCAGCTCAAAATGATCCCAGACCACACCACCCCATCACTGGGTGTGGGTGCATGTGCGGATGCTGCCTTTTCCCCCTCCTCAGCATGCAGAGACACAGCAACAGGAGGTGTGAACTCAGCTGAGCCATTTGGCTTCACAACGTCAACCTCCTCCAAAGTGCCTTCTGGGGAAGGACACCTGGCTCTAGGGGACATTTGAGGGGTGTGGAGCACAAACTCAAATGATTCCCCGTCCTTCCCCAAAATTTCCCTTGCTATGGCACTCAGATCCAGATCCATATCCAGGTCTTCCTCGGGCACCAGAAGGCTTAGACAGGGAATTGATATTGGGATGGAGGAGACTGCACTAGTGCTGCTTATTTTTGTAATGGTGGTGGTGCTTGGCATTGTTGTTATTATAGGAGGTGCTATTGTAGGGGATGCAGACACTGCTCCCATCTCCTTGGTGCCACTATCAGCATAAGTGACATGGCTGCTAGTTGCTGGAAAGAGACTGTGTGTAAGTTTTGGGGGAGGGGAGACTTAGAGCTCTCCCTCTACCCCCTCTTCTGCCCTGGCCAGAAGAGTGGTCACCCTCCTTTCCAGTATGTTTCATGTTTGGTGTGATGGAAAATCTGTGTGTGTTTCTGTAATGCAATATATGTATTTATGTTATATATAAATATATGGTCTGTAATATATGTTGTGCTTTCCTGCAGAGTCAATGCAGACTGTCAGGGAAAACACAGATTTCTTTTATATGGAGAAAGAATTACAGAGAATAACACAAAACAAAAAGAGGATGTTGGGGGAGGAATAAATTGAAAGCAATGGATTAGGAAAGGATTTTAGGGTATTTCAGAAAGCATTTGGACCACACTTCCTAGGAACAGACTAGCAAGTAGGAAGTGAGGGCCTTCCTGATGCTCCTGATGCTGCTGGAGAACACAGCTCAGTAAGCTGACAAAGGCACAGCTGACAAAGCTTATTTCAAACAATGCTTTTATGCTCCTTCTTTGTCTGTCTCCCAGAGCACTGGGATTGGAAGGGACCTGAGAGAAGGATCAGTGACTAGCAACCTAGAAATGTCAATATCAAAGCAGTCCTTCCCCACTCTTCCCCCTCCCTCTCCTTAGTTAGTATTTCCCTGCAAGCTTGGCTTCACAACTCGAAACTCTTTGAAATTTTTAAAACTTTTCAAGTTCCCTCATTTGATTTTGAAGCTGTTTTGAAGCCTTGTGTTTTGTTTTGGTTTCAGAGTTTTGAGCTCAAAACATGTTGAAGCTCCTTCAAAATGAAACATCCGTTGAAATTTTGCACAGCCCTAGTCCCCTTCCATTCCCATCTTTTTGTCAAAAGCCCCCTAACCTGGGTGTGTGTTAAGAACTGATTACCAGAGATAATTAACTGCACTGATTATCCCCTGGCCTTTGATATCTACTACCACTGAAAGAAAGGATCAATAGGGAATGGAGTGAAAATGAAAACCACACCCATAAGTCTTACAGCTAACTCTCAGAATACAGTGGCCTTTGTACACATCACGTTTTTTGCCCTTTTTTGTGATGCAATTACATGACTTATTTGCATGAGTGGGTTTTCCAGATGCTTTAAAAGTATTTCTGGTGCATGAAAGTCAAGATCTTCCAATGTAGCTTAGCTTGACTGGCTCTAAATTAAAGCTTTGCATCCACAGATTCATTGCATGCCAACACAAAGGCACTCAAAGGTGTGTGATAAGCCTCTTTGCCCACCAGATTGCACTGCTACTTTTTTGTAGTTCACCCCTTTGAACTGCTTCAACTTTTGAATTGCTTCTGTTTTTTTTTTCCCCCTTGTGCCATTTGCTGGCTCCATGCTCCCACAGCTGTGTGGCAGGGCACAGGTTGGGGGTTTCTGGGGTGGGAGGGGCAGTGCTGGACTGTCCTGCTCTCCTGCAGCACTGGCCAGGGACTGGGCTTAATTTGAAAACCAAGTAGGTGCAAACACTGATGCTATGCTCCAAAATAACAAGTATAAAT
The DNA here is from genome assembly GCF_052110815.1 of Crocodylus siamensis. Lineage (NCBI taxonomy): Eukaryota > Metazoa > Chordata > Crocodylia > Crocodylidae > Crocodylus > Crocodylus siamensis. Next base: position 44,084,895 of record NC_143401.1, on the reverse strand, counting down.
TTTCTAAACCTATTTAATTTAATGAGGATTAAACCCCGTGGTGAGTACAGGTGCCCTGTACTCCAAAAAAAAGTTCAGATATTTTTATCTAATAGCAAAACTTACACATTAAAATAGCAATTATTGGGAAATTCTGAAGGCTCGCTGCTCCATATACTTTCAACAGAAAAAGAAAACAGCCTGATACCTAACAAGGATGAAGGAGAAAAGGAAACAGATTGTTCTTGTTTCTAAAACACAGGGAGGCCTGCAAGGTGTTTCTGATGTTTTCATTGAATTGTACAAGTGAAAAAACAGTTTCATTTTATTTGAATTATGGCATAAGAGAAAAGGCTAGTGAATCTTTAAGAAGGGCATGAAAGAAAGTTCATCATTTACTGCCTGGAAACTTTCCTTAGGAAAAAAAAAATGAAGCATGTACATTATGGGCATTTGTACACATGTATGCGATGCAGTACCGGGTGCTTTTAAAAGTGCCCAGTGCTGCATCAGGTACATTTGTAAAAATAGCAAAAAGCACATCAGTGCTGAGAACATGGTGATAGTGAACTTTTGAAATAAAACACATCAATGGTGTGTGCACTGCCACCATTTTCTCAGTGTTGATGTGCATTTTGCCGTTTATACAAATGTGTGTGATACAGTGCCAAGCGCATCAATTTGCATGCTCTGCAAAGTCAATTGATTGAGTCTTCTCTGATGTACTGGATTTCCGATGCTTGTATGTATGTAAGTGCCCTATGGGCCAAAAAGAGCCCACACCATTCAGAGCCAAATGCTTCTCTGCATCTAACGTAGCACTGTGACTACCTGGGAAGAGCACTTCCATAAACCCTTGGTGGCTCATCCCTGACCTGATTAGTAAGTTTACTTGGGTTATGTTATTACAGTAATGGTTAAGCAAATTGAGTAGTGTTTCCACATGCCCAGTAAATACAGTGGAAGACCTCACCTTTAGAACTCTATCAGGTAATGACCCAATTTTGGCAAGAGGTACTATGTTGCTTATATAACCAGATTCATGCCAAAACTAATGTGAGGCCATCAGGAATGGTTACATTGTTTTTGAGGTAACAAGAGTTATGATTAGTGTGCTTATTGATTGATGACTTTCTGGGAAGAAAGATTGGATGATGGATGATTGGCAGTGGTGGTGTGGGTGAATCTCTTAGAAGGAAGCTTCACTCAAGAGGTTGGGGTTTTTTTTATCTGGGTTATCTATGTGGTGTGAAGTTAGTGTGTGTTGTCATTGATGCCTCTCCGGTCAAGAAGTGAGGAGGCTTCCCAGAGGTCATAGGCTGATGCTGTGGACCATCTATCCCACCAGGAATAGACACCACAGCAAGGGTAGTGTATCCCCATCTCTAATGAAAAGAGAAAAGTGTCTGAGAAGGGAAAGAAACCTCTGTGGATTGGTTGGGGTGACAGAGATTTTGGCTCACTTGAGCTGCTAGCCTATCCATGACTGCAGCTGCTGTCACTGAGACAGTAACATAGTTAATAGTTGAGTGAGACAGTGATTTGCTTTCTATTTTGTTCATTACTGTTCTGATTGTTACCTGTTAGCTGTGTATCTGTCATGTTCTTTCTTATATTTCCATATTACTAGCCTATTCCATCCACATACATCTTAATAATGTTCATAGGTACAGTAAAAAATAAGACTACCATTGGCCATGTTTGAGCTCTACATATCAGCATCAATATTCCTATGTTGTTACATAGCTGCTCTTTGCCTTAAAGGGTCCTCCATACTCTAAAGTTATCTAACCCAACTGTATTCCCTGTCGCTTTCTCTATTCTTTTATTTCCACCTGTGCATTTTGTCTGTTGCTACTAAGCTACTAGGGAAATGGAATTCTTCAACGTTGTCTCCTTGTTCCTGATAAATTGTTAGATTGGTTGCTCATTTTTGCTGCTGGTAGTATCTTGATCTCCGGGGCTGAAACTCTTAGGTCCAGCTCCTCTCCCATTAACTTTTGACTTTTTATCTGCATGTCATTTGTAGTAACTCAGGGCATGAACAGACATTCCCAGGACCCAATCTATGATGACATGGCTTGCTTTAAGCTGTATGATTGTAGATCGTGTCCCCCATGTATGCTGGTGCTGATGCTGAAAGCTGTGCTGGGAATGAGATTTAAGTAAGTCAGGATGGAAGGAGGGCTGGATGATATCTTGGGGGTGGCAGGCTACTTGGTTTGTTCAGGGGGGTTGGTAGATTCATGGCAGGGGGGTGTTATTTGTTTGGGGATTGGGGTGTCAGGTTACTAAAAATAGCCCATTCAAGGTGGGAATGAGGGATAGGAAAAATGCTGTCCTAGGGCTTGGACAAGCAGCTGGGCTTTCTGAGCCCTAGAGTATGTATACACATTAAGGGTGTGCAAAGTGGGCCATATTTGATTCAGATTCAGATTCAGCCTGATTTGGGGGACAGTGATTCCATTAATTGATTCAGATCACTGTCCCAATTCAATTAGGCTGAATCCAAATCTGAAGATTCAATGCCAATTCAGGGAATCAGCGATTCAGCCATAGACACAGCTTTAAATGTTTTTTCTACATACCTTGAGGTACCAGCCATGACTTATGAATGCTGAGAAAGTGGGGTGGATGGAGTGTCCCACAGGAGTGTGTGTCAGGGGGCGTGTGCTCAGCTGTGGACTCCTGCCACATGTCAATTGGCTGCAGGGGGACCCTGGATGCCCCCCTCTCAAGAGATACCAATTGCCAAGCCGTGGGTGGGGAGATTCCCCTGTGCACTCCATGGCAGACTCATAAGTGGACTGGAAGTGCTTCTGATCCACTGCTGAGCATGCTGGAGACTCCCCCCCTCCCACTCCCATGGGATGCTTCATCTGCTCCACCATCTCAGCAGTCATGATGAGCCACCTGGTACCTAAAAAACATATAAAACTGTGTTTATATCCAAATCATTGAATCTCTTCAAATCAATTTGGAGGGTCCCAATTCAGAGAGGGTTTCAATTTGATTTGGAGAGATTAAAGGGTCCACAGAATTGATTTGGATTTGGAGATTTGGCTGCTAAATTGGGCCAAATCTCTGCAAAATTGAATCGGCGACTGAAGCTTCACACAGCCCTAATACACATGAAGTTAAATCAGACATGGGTTAGCCCAGTCTATTTAATGCACTTCCTCATGTGAGCAAAGTTAGATCCTAAGTTAGCCTAATCCAAACTCCCTGCACGTATATACAGTTCAGCACTTAGAACAACCTAAACCTAGTTAGGCTGATCCAAGTGTAATGACTACATGTACCTTGAGGGGAGAACTACATTACAATCTAGTAGAGATTACAGAGACTTGGTGGGACTCCTCACATTGTTGGAATGTAGCCATAGAGGACTACACCCTATGCAAAAGGGACAAAGTAGGGAAGAAAGGTGGAGGTGTATCTCTCTGTGTGAGGAAGCACTACACCTCCTTGGAGGCTGATATAGAGTGGCTTGAAACCATCTGGATCTAACTATGGGGGGGGAGGGGCATGGTGAGAGAGAGACCTAACTGTAGGTGTATACTACAAACCACCAAACCAGGGGGAGGAGCTCAATCTGGAGTTCTTGAGAACTGGCAGAGGCCATGTGTGCACAGGACATGGTTATCATGTTTCAATTACCCAGACATCTCTTTGGAGGAACACTCAGCTAAGTTGGAGCAGTCGCATTGCTTTCTGACCTGTATCAAAGAGCTCTATCTCACTCAGGAGGTGCACAGGCCATCCAGAGGTAACAGTGTCCTAGACTTGGCCTTGGCCACAGGAGATGATCTGGTAAGTGACTTTAATATAGAGGGTAGCCCGGGTGACAGCAACCATGAGACCATCATGTTCACTATCCATCACAAGACAGGCAAATCAGCTAGCAGGGTTGAAGTTTTGGACTTCAAAAAAGTGAACTTCAACAGGATCAGGGCAATAGTAGGGGAAGCACTGCGGGACAGGGACTGAAGGTGAAAGGGGAGCATAAAGCGTAGTCATTCCCCAAGGATACAATCCTCAAAACACAAAAGAAGTCCATTTCTATGTGGAGGAAAGGCAGCAGAAGGGCTGGTAAACCCTCTTGGCTTAATAGGGATATCATGTTCCCCTTGAAAAAGAAAAGAGGCATACAAACAATGGGAGCTTGAGACACTATGCAAGGAGGATTATACAACAATGGCCCACACTTGTAGGGAGCAGATTAAAAAGGCTAAGGTGGTGACTGCATGTAACTTAGCAAAGGAAATCAAGGACAATAAGAAGTCCTTTATATATGTAGGTTGTGGTGGGCCAGTACGGGGTGCTCCTGCATTGAGCCACCCACCTCATTGCAGCCGACCACCTTTCAGGCTCCGAGTGCCTCCCTAGGGGTGCCTTGCATCTGGATGACCCCCTTCCTGGAGCACACTCGCTATCCTGGGGGTAATGTAAGCTGCTACCACCCTGAGGGGGACCCTCTTAAGCTCTGTGTCCTCGGGAAAACACCAGCCTAATAGTCCAATGGGTACTCAACCCAGTACAAGCACTTGGAGCACTTCTCCAAGTTGGGGACCAAAAAGGAAAGTCTCTCTTAGTCCACAGACCTAAGGGGCCTCTTAGGCATAATTTAGACCCACCCCTCAATAAGTCTCCTACACCAGTCACAAAGGAGAACTTTATTAATTACAGGGGTAAGGTAAAAATAGGGTACAAGATAGAACAATATCATAGAAATCCCATAGAGCAAAACAATCTGGCTGAGGTAGCCTTTTGATCACGCATCTGAGTTACTGCCAGCTATACATCTAACCAGATCTCGAGTAGCTTATTCACAAGCATCATCCAGAGGCTGTTGGAGATTCCCTCTGGAGGCAGGCCATTCTTAGCTCATGAGTTATGGGGGAGAAAGCCAGTTTCAGATGGTAAGGCTCCTCTCTAAATCTGAGTCCCCCGCATGGCTGCTGCCCCCTCCTTCTGGGCAGTCTTAACTTACATAACCCCTGTGACCTCATTCACCTGGTCCAATGGAGGCCAGCACCTGTCGGCTGCCAGCCAACCAATTTGAAATACATCACTAGTTGCCAGGCAGACTCTAGCCCACCAGGTAGATGTCCCTTACCCAGGTAGCTGATACCAGTCATGTAGGCAGAGGGAGCAGGTTTCCCCCTCCCTCAGGAATGTATCCAGCTCAGGTACGTAAAGAGATAGGTTAAAGGTGTGTCTCCTCTGCTGGGCCCATCCTAACCAAATTGTCACAGGGCAGAGATTTTGGGGAGAAACAAGGGTGGCTTCCTGCCACATAGGTAATAGAAGGAAAACAAATGGAAGTGTAGGGCCATTGCTTAACAACTAAGGACAGCTGGCTACTGATACTTAGGAGAAAGCTGAACCCCTGAAAGACTATTTGGATTTGGTATTTCACCAGACTAAGGGGAAAATCATACTAGATAAGTTTCAGAATGGACATGGTAGGACCACTTTTCTACCATTGAAGTTGAGTTGGTGTTTGATCAGTTAGAAAACGTAGATAGTTATAAGGCAGTGGGACCAAATGAACATCATCCAAGAGTGCTGAAGAAGCTGACCAAAGTCATTGCAGGACCTTTGGCAAAACTCTTCCAGAACTTGTAGTGCTCGGGGGAGGTCTCTGAAGTCTGGAAGAGGGCTAATGTTTTGCCCATCTTCAAAAAGAGGAGGAGAGAGGACCCAGGAAACTATAAACCAATTAACCTAACTTTATCACAGGAAAAATACTGGAAAAATTCATCAAAGTGTTTGTGTGTGAGAAGCTTGCAGAAGGTAGGATTCTGAATGACAGCCAGCATGACTTCATCGCAGGCAGGTCTTGTCTTACCAATATCATCTCCTTTTATGACCAGGTAGCACACCATGTAGATAAGAGAGAAGGTCAAAATTGTATAACTAATCTTCCAAAGGATCTTTGATCTGGTGTCCCATGTTGTTCTCCTGGCAAAATTGAAGGATTGCGGGCTTTACCACTTGACAGTTAGGTGGGTAGGAAGCTGGCTGTAGGGTAGAATCCAAACAGTTCTAATGAATGGATCTGTGTCATCCTGGTGAGAAGTGGCCAGGGGTTTCCCTCAGGGCTCCACGTTTGGTCCAGTGCTTTTCAACATCTTTATCAATTATTTGGATCTGGGGGTGAAGAGATCACTGGCTAAAGCTCAATGGCACCAAAATGACTAGCACCATGACCAAAAGGGACCTGGGGGTCATAATTGACCATCAAATGAATACAAGCCACCAGTGTGATGCCACAGTTAGCAGAGCAAACAATACACTGGCATGCATCAACCAATGCATCTCAAGAAAAACCAAGGAAGTGATTCTTCTGCTGTACTCAGAATTGACAAGGCCACAGCTGGAGTATTGCATCCAATTCTGGGCACTGCACTTCAACAAGGATGCAGCAAAGCTTGAGAGGGTCCAGAGAAGAGTCACCCATATGATCACAGACTTGTAAGGCAAGCCATATGAAAAAAGGCTGAGGGACTTGGGGACTCTTCAGGCTAAAAAAACAGCAGTCTGAGAAGGGACTTGATAGCAACATACCAAGGGGAATACATCAGCTTATCAGGGGAATATATCAAGGCCTCAGTGAACAACTGTTCACCAGAGTACCCTTGGAGAAAACCAGGAGTAATGACCACAAACTCATGGAAGACTATTAAAGGCTTAACACTAGGAAAAACTTCTTCACAGTTAGGATGTCCAGACTGTGGAATAAACTCCCTTTGGAGGTGGTACAATCACATACCCTGGAAATCTTCAAGAGGAGACTGGGGTCACCTGACCTCAGTTGTTTTTCCTGCCTAGTACAAGAGGGCTGGACCCAATTATCTTGTGAGATCCCTTCCAGCCCCTTCATACTCTATGAATCCACATCATCTATAAAATCAGGGTCTTCCAATTTGTCAGTGTCAGGGAGTCATTCACTCAGCTTCCCTACCTAGGTCAGTCAGCTCAGGCATTTAAAACCATTTTTATTCTTCTCAGAGAGGCTTCACAGTCCTAATAAAAACAAATCAACCCAAACAAGGGAAAACAAACAAACAAGAAAACAAGTAAGCAAGCAAACGCAGAACCTGCTTTGGGCAGTGCCCAGAATTGGATGCAAGCAAGCAAGCAAACGCAGAACCTGCTTTGGGCAGCAGGAGAAGCAGATGGAATTGTTATTACACTGTTGTTTTTTTATTGTCAGTAGCATAGATATATTTGGGTAGCCCACTGAAGAATACAGCTGCAAGAATTCAAAAACAGTATTTCATGGAAAGATGCATTTATTTTAGTGAAACCTGACAATTTTTCTGAAGTACTGATCAAAGCTATTGCATTTCTGAAATAAATATTGTGGAAAGAAAATTCACTTGTACACAGAGCATTTCAATAATAAAGAAGTTTTACAATCACTCCAGCCCCTTTGCTGATTGCCAACTCCTGTTTCTAATGCTAATGTGCCTTTAACGTGATGCACAGTAGACTAATTGTATTATACATTAGCAATTTTCACTGTGATGCACTAATGCGCAGTAGTGCAGTAGTCTCCTGTGATTTCAACATCATCTGTAGACATGCCCTGTTAATTGTTATCCTGTTAGTATTGTGCTTATCCACTCATTTTCAGTGCCTCTAGGTCTATAGCAAAAGCAGCAGTGTAACAATATTAAAACGTATGCCAAATCATTGTCCAAATTGTTGCAGATAATTTTCTCACCATGTTCATAATCCTATGGCAGCATTCTGCAATCTTTCTCCTCCTACATAAGACACCGTAAAACAAGAAAAGATTATTGTAAACCTTTTCTTCCTGTATCACACAAGCACTGTAATCTTCTCTCTATATCAAAGTAAATGTCTATCTATAAATATAGTTTCATAGTTTCATAGTTAGTAGGGTTGGAAGGCACGTGAGCAGATCATGGAGTCCAAACCCCTGCCATGGCAGGAAAGAGAACTGGGGTCAAACAACCCCAGTAAGGTCTCCATCTAGCCTCCTCTTAAAGACCCCCAGGGTAGGAGCCAGCACCACTTCTCTTGGAAGGTGGTTCCAGATCCTAGCCGCCCTGTCCGTGAAGTACCATCTCCCGATATCTAGCTTAAATCTATCCTCTGCCAGCTTGTGACCATTATTCCTAGTCACTCCTGGTAGTGCTCGGGGGAACAGGGACTTCCCCAATGCCTACTGGTCCCCACTGACTAGTTTGTAACAGGCCACTAGATCCCCCCTCAGCCTTCTCTCGTGGAGGCTGAATAGGTTCAGGTCCCGTAGCCTCTCCTCATAGGGCCTTCCCTGCTGCCCCCTGATCATGTGAGTGGCCCTCCTCTGGACCCTCTCCATGTTGTCCACATCTCTCCTGAAGTGTGGCACCCAGAACTGAACACAGTACTCCAGCTGCAGCCTGACCAGTGCTGCATAGAGGGGGAGGATCACCTCCTTGGATCTCCTTGAGATGCATCTGTGAATGCATGACAAGGTGTGGTTGGCCTTCCTGACTGCATCCCCACACTGCCAGACCATGTTCATCTTGGCATCGATGTTGATTCCAAGATCCTTTTCTGCCTCTGTACTGATGAGAAGGGAGTTCCCCAGCCTGTAGGTGCTGGTTCTTCCTCCCCAGGTGCATCACCTTGCACTTCTCGGTGTTGAATCCCATTCTATTCTCATCCGTCCACCCTTGTAACCTGTCTAGGTCTGATGGTAGCCTATTCCTTCCTTCTCGCGTGCCCACATCCCCCCACATCTTAGTGTCATCAGCAAATTTGAACAGGGTGCTTTTTACCCCCTCGTCCAATTCACTGATGAAGATGTTGAACAGTGTGGGCCCAAGGATTGAGCCCTGCAGAACCCCTCTGTCCACATCCCTCCAGGTGAAAAATGACCCATCCACTACCACACTCTGGGTGCAGCCCTCCAGCCAGTTGGCAAACCATTTGATTGTGTAGGTGTCGACACCACAGTCCGCCAGTTTCTTAATAAGAATGGGGTGAGAGACAGTGTCAAGGCCTTCCGAAAGTCCAGGAAGACTGTGTCCACCGCTACCCCTGCATCTAAGGTTTTGGTGATCTGGTCATAGAATGCCACCAGGTTGGTCTGACAGGACCTGCCTCTAATAGACACATGTTGGTTGCCCCTAAGCATAATCTCCCCTGCTGGCCCCTCATGGACATGTGCCAGAATAATTCTCTCAAAAAGCTTACCGAGGATCAAGGTAAGACTAACTGGCCTACAGTTTCCCGGGTCCTCCTTCCTCCCCTTTTTGAAGACAGGGACCACATTGGCCCTCTTCCAGTCCTCTGGCACCACACCAGAGCACCACGAGTGCTTGTGAAGCCGTGCCAGGGATCCCGTAATGACCTCAGCTAATTCCCTCAGTACTCTAGGTTGGAGATCATCCAGACCAACTGATTTGAATACATTTAGTCCCTCCAGAAGTTCCCTAACTAGTTTCTCAACAAACCTTGGCCTAGGTGCACCTCTCCTAGGCTGTAAGGGGGGCCCAGAAGGGAGTGGCTGTTCTGGTCTCTGCTTGGGAAAATGTAGGCAAAGAAATCATTAAATAGGTTAGCTGTGTCATCTGCTGTGATGACCAAATTTCCTAGCGTGTCTTGCAGGGGCCCCACGTTACCTGGAACCTTTTTTTTGCCCCCTATGTATCTGAAAAAGGGGCTGACAACCCTATTCTTGAAAGAATAATTAATCTGTTTAAAAATCAAATCTTTGGATTTATTTTTCTTTATGGCACATACAAGTAAACTCAATATGAAGTTTCTGAAACCCAGGTGATCTTTTCACTAATACACAGAGCTGGCTCAGGAGGCATCCAGGGAAGAGAAGGGAACTGTTCATTCTCATGCTAACAGGTAAATGAAATTGTTCCCTTAGAATAGCATCCAGAGGATAGTCTACACAAAAATTGTACCAAAGCAGCTGTTGAGGCCTCTAGACCTAATAAAATTATAAGGAATTTCCTGTTCATTTCTATAGTTCCATTTCTATAGTTTCCATTCCTGTAGTTCCATTTCTATATTCTCTGCTGCTTTTTGAAGCTTCCTATGTAGTTGGCTTAGTTGTACAATGGGCAATGTATTGGACTCACAGAAAAATACTTGTAAAGGTAATGAGAAATTACTTGTAAGCAACTGATTAATAAAAAGAGAGCATTGTATGTGTGTAAAGAACAGATTAAACTAATCAGAGACTCCCTATACCTAAAGAAGGGTGATTGCACCTGAAAGCTTGCAAAGCACTTCTTTCCAACTACACAGTTGGTCTAATAAAAGATATCACATCTACCAAAGCAACCCGTGTTTCAGCAAGTTATTTGTTATATCTTGGTGAAGTCTCATTTACAGAGTGAAGATGTACCATCTCTGACTTGTGGTGGAACATGGGTTTTGGGGTATTTTACAGAGTGACTTTGGGATTTTCCAATAGGGAACACCAGAATTCCTGCTAGGGAAGCCAGTGGCAGGACCATGCCTGCTCAGAACTGGTACCTTGGACCCAACGGGCTGTGGCTGATCTCCTGGTCAAATGGGGCCAGAAGGACATGTTTTTACAGTTCAAAGCAGGCCACCACACTTGGAACATCTTTCAGGGGATAGCTTCCCTGATGGCCAGGCAGGGGGTACACTTGACAGTAGTGGGATGATGCTCAAGGGTGGTTTCATAAGGGGCAGGTCATGTCAGACCAACCTGATTGCCTTTTATGATCAGGTTACAAAGGCAATGGATGCAGGTGTCACCATGGACGTAGTCTTTCTAGACTTCAGCGAGGCCTTTGACACTGTCTCCCACCCCATCCTCATTAAAAACAAGGCAACTGTGGCATTGATGCCTACACAGTCAGATGGATTGCAGATTGGCTCAAGGGTTGCACTCAGAGAGTGGTGGTGGATGGGTCATATTCAATCTGGGGGAGAAGTGGGCAGTGGAGTCCCCCAGGGCTTGGTCCTTGGGCCTGTGCTGTTCAATTTCTTCATCAGCGATTTGGACGATGGGGTGAAACGCAACCTGTTTAAATTCGCTGATGATACCAAAATTTGGGGTGAGGTGACCATGCTAGTAGGGAGGGAAAGATGGCAGCAAGATCTGGATAGGTTACAGGAGTGGGCTAACATAACCAGGATGCACTTCAATACTGACAAGTGCAGGGTGGGCAGTAGAAACCAGCAGCACACTTATAGAATGGGAAACTTCCTGCTTGAGAGCACGGAGGCAGAAAGGGATCTTGGAGTCATTATTGACTCCAAGATGAACATAGGCCGATAATGTGAGGTCACGGTTGGCCGGGCTAACCGTACCTTGTCATGCATTCACAGGTGCATCTCAAGTAGAGCCAGGGAGGTGATCCTCCCCCTCTATGTGACGCTGGTCAGGCCACAGCTTGAGTACTGCGTCCAATTCTGTGTGCCTCATTTCAGGAGGGATGTGGACAACACTGAAAGTGTCCAAAGGAGGGCCACCCGCATGATCCAGGGACAACAGGGCAGACCCTACAATGAAAGACTGTGGGACCTGAACCTGTTCAGCCTTCACAAGAGAAGGCTGAGGGGGGACCTGGTGACTGTCTATAAACTCACTAGGGGGGCCAGAAGGGTTTAGGGGAGACCCTGTTTCCCCTAGTTCCCCCTGGCATGACAAGGAATAATGGACACAAATTATTGGAGAGTAGGTTTAGATTAGACATCCACAAGAACTACTTCACAGTTAGGGTGGCTAGAAGCTGGAACCAACTTCCAAGGGTAGTAGTGCTGGCTGCTATCTTGGGGATCTTTAAGAAGAGGCTTGATGCCTACCTGGCTGGACTCATTTGAATCCAGTTTTTCTTCCACCCAGGTCGGGGTTCAGACTTGAAGATCTACAAGGTCCCTTCCGACCCTACTTCTATGATTCTATGATTCTACTACTTGCGGGGGATGAGGCCGGGCAGGGTAGGGTAGGGTAGAAAACTGATTGTGGGGTTTGGAGGCTGGTGGGGGGGTGAGGCTGGGCAGGGAAGTGATTGGGAGGCTGAGGGATGGGGCAGAAAAGTGATCGGGGGGTCAGGGGGGCTGGCGGAGGAGTTGGGCAGGGCAGGGATGGGGGTTTGGAGTAGCAGGCAGGGTGTGTGGCCAGGCTGGGCAGGGCAGGGATGCGGGGACTAGGGAAGTGGCCAGGGCTGATGATGGTGCCCCCCATCATCTTCTCCCTCCTCTTCCAGCCTCCCCAACCCCTTACTCACTGGTACTGGAGCCCCGGTGCTGAACACATGGCCTGGCTGGCTATGCATTTCAGCACCAGGGTGAGGGGCAAACCATAGAGACACTGTGATAGAGCATCTCTGTGGAGGACCCAACCTCTGGTTGCCTCAGAGCATGGTCTGGGACCATGCCCTACTCCACTTTTTAACTTCAATTTTTTTAGACCCCTGGATATCCAGGAGTCTAATTTTCTTCCCATGCAGCAGGGCAACATTTTTTCATTCTCGCATGTGCCTCTTGCCCTGTCTTGCAGGGGTTTGAGACAGGGCAAAAGGGATGTGCACGCTCATATGGACACACCCTGTGAGACTACTTTGTTCTAAGTGTCCCTCAGGGTGAACAGTGAGATCACGCATAATATCAGGATCCATGTATATCAATGTTTTTTCTGCTAGAAACAGGATGAGAAAAGATACACATGACCGATGTTAGTCATGTTGTTTAATGCTTCATTGCACAGCTCTGACATACAACACCAATAATTACAGTATAATCCTATTACAGAATAGAACAGAACTACACTGACCTATAGTTGTGTCTGGTTATTAATAAATTCTTTGTTTTCTGGAAGGTATTTCAAAAGCTGTTTTTCAACGACTAGTATTGTTCTGGGGAAAAGTGTCTTGAATAATTTTTTTATGCTTATTCTTAACTAATGGATAAATTTATGTAGAACACTTGATATGATTCTGTTTTGAGATAGGTAAGGAAAACTGCGTATTGCTTAGTGCTTTTCCCCGTGCCTGGATATTGAGCCTGATTCTCATTGCCCTGTTCCTTCTGTAGTTACTTCTGCCAGTGTACTGGTATAAAATACTATAAGGCGTATAAGAAAATGAAGAATAAAGCCTGTTTTTCCTGGAAGCAAAAAGAGAATTGGCTCCTGAGTGGATCTGCTTATCCTTCTTTTAATTTTGTCTATTCAGTGAAATGAAATACTTCTCTCCCACATAGATCAAATTCTCTCCCAGCCTAAATCTATTGATTACAATAGAATTAGGACAGCAGAAAATTCAGCTCTGAATCTATAAAGAACATGAAGAGGTGTTTTGGCCAACTAATATATTCCCAAGAAAAATTGTTTTTGAAGGGCTATTTTTTTTAAACAAAAGAAAAAAAATGTTGACTGGCACTCTTATTTGAAGGCCTTTCCCTGCCTTCTGTCTTACCTCCTTTCCTCTTTTTTATAACATTTAAACCCATATTTATCATTTAAGTTGTACTTGCTCTGCATACTCATGTGTGTGAGTGTGTGAGAGTGAGTGAGGAAGATGGAAAGATTATGTTAGTTCTGGTGATGCAAGATTCTCAACATTAGGACAATGTGTGCCCTTCTTTCTTTTTACAGTCCAAAGGGAATCAACAGCTATAGATGATTTCCTGCATCTCCCTGTTCTGGTCTGTTACCCATTTAACTTCTCCCAAGTTAAAATGCTCTGTAAGGTACAGGAATTTTTCTGGTAGATAGAGTTCAAACCCCATTTGTATTGTCACATGAACATTATGACATCTCTGATTTCTCACTTCCCTCTTCTGACTTCATTACCTTTCCATTTAAACAAATAGTAATTAAAAAAGTATTGGATAAAAAAAACCTTTTAACACTAAAAATTAAGAGCCAGAATGGTTAGGCAATGAGAAGGTATAGTTCTTTAGAAACCATAACTCAGCCACGTAGTATCACTACATGCATTGTACTACTGGGTAGGGTGTTAATTTTAGTGCTATATGCCAGTATACAGTATAGCTAAGGCACAGCATGGCTGCAGTAGTAAATATAAATTTGATGACCTGTGTATTGTAAATGTACGATATTAGTAGTAAAGCAAAGGGTGCATTTTGTATTAGTGCTTTAAGAAAACAATTCTCTTTAATGCTTGATTTTATTATTGAGAGAGCTACAAAACTGCTATTTCATGGATATATACCATGCATCTTAAGGGCACACAAAGGGTTAACACCATCTTGAAATGAGCATGGCTTCCACTACAAAATCCCTTCATAAGCAAGTTAAATGGAAACTATTAGCTTTATAAAGAAAGTAAATTGAAATAACAGAAGAACTGAGATCTTAACAGCATCCAGTCTCATTTATCACAGTTTGTTAACATAATAGAAATTGGACTCCCCTTCCCTTGCTGGATTAGGATGCGACAGGTCAGGAAGAATGATGAAGCACAAAGTTTTTAAAACCATATTCTTTGTCTTCTTGTTTTCATCCAAATTCGAAAGGAAAATAGTATTAGCAAAATTTTGCAATTGTAAGTCTGTCTCATCTTGTAAGGAGTAGTACTATTTGAAATGACGCTTTCTTCTGCCATCTTACCTTGAATTCTTTAGGGCTATGATTAGGGGAGTTATAGAGTTGTACACTGAATGATTCCAATGTGTCCAAAATTCCACCTATAGAAACATGGAGTCACCTAGGCAGAGGGAGAAAAAAGAATTGGGGGGGGTTGAGTGCACACACGCAAGTGTGCCTGCCTCCTCCCCAGTGGGAAAGTCTGTGGGGGAAGGGGCATGGGGAGGGGAAAGGGCCATGGGGGGAAGGGAGTGGGGCTGGGGCTGGGCAGGGACCAGGAGGGACCACAGCCATGCCAGGCCTCGGATTGGAATCAGGGCCAGAGCCCTCTGCATCCATCCCTTTCCCCATGCCCAGAGTTGTTGCCCAGCACTGGTACCCCCTGCAAATCTGCTACCCCCCAGCCCTGCACCGGTCCCAGCCCCACACCTCCCAGTGGCCCCTAGAGCTGGAGGCTGTAGTGGGACCAGCCTTGGCTGTGCCACTGGGCTAGAAGGAATGAAGCCCCTGAGATCCCCACACCCACCCTGCCCCACACCAAGTCATGCCTGGGAACAGCCCGGCACAACCCTGGCCCCAGCCCTAGCCTGCAGCAGCAGCCTGCCCTGCCCCACAGAGATCTGGAGGCACACAGTCCCCCTATGCCTCCCAGAGTGCATGCAGCAGCAGGAGCTGTGCTCCCTGGATGAGCCACTCATGGCCCAGTCCCATACTTTGCTGCCTGTGCAGCTCCTGCCCCTCCCCAGCCCCAGTCTCACTCAACCTCTTTACTGTCCGAGCCCCCAGGCTGGAATAGACTTCCTACACCTTTCTTCTTGATAGCTGGCAGGCTTTGTGGCCTCAGCAGGGGCTAGCAGGCCTGCAGCTTTCACCCTGCTGCACCTTAACACACACAGTGTCACCTGTGTCATGAGTTTTTCCTTGTGTTCAGCTTGAGGTGCAGTTTCCCCCAAACTGCTGCACCTATCTCCTTAAAACTTGGCAGACTTTATGGCCTCCACAGGGGCTACCATTCCTGCAGTTTTGACCCCACTATGGTGTGACGCGTACACGGGGCATGAGTTTTGCTTTCAAGAATTTGGGGTATGTTTTCTGTGAACCCCCTATACCTATTTCCTTGAAAAATGGCAGGCTTTGTGACCTCAGCAGGGGCTATCAAGTCTGACGTTTTCAACCCACTGTGACTTAACACATACACATAACACAAGTTTGGCTCTCAAGCCTTAGGGGTGCAGTTTCTCTGAATCCCTGCATCTATCTTTGTGGAACTTGGCATGCTTCATGCCCATGGGCTATCATTCCTGCAAGTTTCATCCAGATCTGGCCAGAAATGACAAAGTGATAGGCTGTTTCAACATTCCGCATTATAGCCTATGGGTGAAACATTGAAACAGCATTAAAATGGCAAAATGTTTCAACTTGCCTCATTTTGTTTCAAGGCTGTTTCAACCATATCTGTTTCATTTTGATTTTTCTGTTTCAACCTTGAAACAGGTCAAAACAGTGTCAAAACAAAAGTGGAGGTGAAATTTTGTACAGCCCTACCTCTTATCTAGCAATAGTTTCCTATATTCTTGGGTTTAAATGAAGGTAAAACAACCCACACTCAAGTGCTATCTTATGTCAGGTAAGGAATAGTGGTGAGAGGGGTCATACTTTGCTAGTGGTGTCTGATTTGGCTGTGTTTTTGGTAGCACCAGTCTTGTTAGCATGTGACTATAAATAACATTAGTTGGAGGAAAGGCCCAGAATCATCCCTGTGAAAAACACTGAAGCCAGGTACAAACATTACACTTTTACATGTATAAGTAATCAGAAACTGGTCTATAGCTATAGCAGAACACAAGTTCAGCATACACAGACTGATTTTAAAAAATGGAGGAATCCCATCTAAGATCCGATCCAATCTGATCTGATCTGATCTGATCCGCTGCACTCCACTCCGCTCCCCTCCAGGTGAAAGCATTCTGTTTCCTACCAATTAACTATGCCACTTACAGAAAATTGCATAAATTAGATCAATTCTGCCTCACGCTTTTTGAATGCCTTTACCTAGCCTGAAGGCTCAGCAGACAAACAGTGGTCAGTAAGACTCTTATATCATTGGTTGTGCCTTAGAGCTCTGGATAAGAAAAAATATATGACAGCTTTTTAGTTTTTTCAGGCTGTATCAGACATTCCCTTGGTGCCCATAGAAACAGCATGGAAGAAACAAATAGCCTGAGGCATTCCAAAGTCTGTTCCCAATCCTAGCATTGACTCATTGGGATTTTCAGCCTTAATCACAAAGCACTCAGCTGCTAGGAGTCTATTTGGAAACCCTCATTTCCAGAAGTGTAACAGGCAGCTCTACACTCTTGGCAGTTTCAGCTATGGGGAGTGCCAGCTCCTGCATTATCACTGGTACCTATTTTTGCAGGCTCCACCCAAGAACCCCTCCCAGAGTTTGCTGCCCTAGTTACCCCTTCCCCAATTACCCTCTCTTTCTCTGTCATTTCCCATGCAACTTCTATGACCTTCAGGAAAACACTTAACTTCAACTTCCCTTTATGTTAAAGAAAAATTAAATCCATGTGTGGTAGAGGGAGCAGGGAAAGAAAGTAAAGGATGAGGAGAGAGACATTGATTTATCAAAAAATATTATTGTGGGGGGAAAAGCAAAGTTATCAAAGCCCAATATAAGGCATTTTTGTGAATGAACTCCAGAAATAGAAGCTACACTAAGCATTTCTATGAAGTTGTATTTTATGTACAATTAGTTAATCAAAAAGGTCAAGAACACCAGTGTCTACTTGATGATTCTGTTGTGTTTTTTCTTTATATAATCAAATCTGGACACTGAGGACATCTACATGAGGACATTGTTCAGCTGCAATGTTAGAAAAGTCAGTGCTAATAACTACAGTCTCCTACACAGGGAATAACAAGGTCTTCTCTAACTCAGAATCAGACCGCATCCATCTTTGCCTCAGGGTCCCCACTCAGATAACTTCTCCTAGCCAGTTCATCGGTTAGTTGCATAGTAGAAGCTCCTAATAGTATCAGTATTTTGTTCTCATTAGTGTTGGTCAGACAGACTGATATTCAGAACAGGTTAAGCAGACTTTGTTACCTCATCCCCACTAGTAGGCTCTCCCTCAGAAACTCCCATCTATAACCAAGACTGATATGGAAAACCTATTGCCAAAAAAGCTCCCTAAGTTAGAATTCTTTCTTAAAATCACCCCAGTATCTCCAATAACCCTTTCCAAGTGAGCTTCTTGTTGCCTTTTTAGCTCCTCTTTCAGGAGGCAATGAGATGCAGATGAGGATACACCCAGTACTTCAAAGGGGTCATTCCATGCTGCATCAATGAGTAATGAGTAGTAAAAGTAATCATCAAGCAGCATAAACATGAGTGGGGTGAGTAGACAGTAAAGGGATCAAATTTGCTAATTTGGTTGTTGCAGCCATGCATGGGTTTGGGAAGGTCTGAGTGAGAATATCTTTCTTAAAATGATACCAGTAAAAAAATTTGAGAACCACTGTGCTACAGCCTGGCTGCACAACTACCCAGGAACAGATTAAAGACGTGCTTTATATTACCTAACTGTTTGGATCCAGGTTAAGTGCCACCATATTAGCTAAGAGGAATCTTAGAACCCAGTAATTTTCTCTTTTTCTACTGTTTTCTTTAAAAAAGACATGACTTCCCCTCTTTGTCTGATGTATCTTGGCAATAGAGTTTACTTGTTTTAGAATTAAGATTTTTTTCTGTATTCTACTTAATTCCTTAATACATTGTTAATCTAGGTTAGCTAGTTGTTCAGTCACTATCTCCTCTGTGGCTTCTTGTTAAAAGTCAGCTGCCTAAAGCACACTGCCTGAGTGCCAAAGGTATTCTAATTTACACACACTTTCCTGGGTAAATTGGGACACAGAATGGATTGGAAAGAGGTCCTCAATCTTTGTAGAGGAAGCAGAAAGGCAATCAAAGAGTGTGATGATAGCCTCTGGTGACAGCAGAAAGGAAGACAGTGCTAAAAACAAGTCATGAGAAAAAAAAAGCCACGCTGGAGCTCTCATTGTAAGGAAAGACTTGTGGGTTTTTCCCACACAGAAATGTCCCTATGTATTCCCCAGCACCACAATGAGTCATGCAGCTGGACAACCATATGCAGTAAATGAATCACACAACTTCCATTGTTAACAGTTACCTGCCTGTGGGCCCAGCAAACAACACTGGTGTAACTTAGATCAATGTTGTACAATAACAGAAGTTTCAGTGATGTGTGAAAGGAAAAGGCAACCAGCCCTTTCCTGTGTAGCTGTCATGTTTAATGCTGTTAGATTCCCTCCCTACACAGTCAACAGTTTTTTGCTCTGTTACCCAGGGATAGACGTGGATATATGATACCTACACTAGTGTAACTTATACAAAAGGAGTTTTACTCCTGAGTTTTCCCCAAGTTAGATCTACACCAGTATACCATATGTTTGCTCCTTCCTTACACAGGTAAGAGCAAGTTATACTGGGGCAACCATGTATGTAGTAGTCTTATGAAATGGGATATAGAAAGAACACATCAAAAATGTACCTTGTGCTATTATCAAAACAAAGATTTGCTTGTTACAAATACTAGTTAGACCTCAACAAATTAAATCATGGGTGGGTGAGATACCCCTGGACACTACCCATTGTGCCAGCTGGACTGTTGTAGCAACATCCCAAATCAATTTTTAAAAATACTCCAGAATCCATGTTCTTCAACAATTAAAACAAAAGACCACTCTACACACACACACACACACACACACACATATGCACACATCTATAGAGACAGAGAGGCAGTGCTTTATTGGTATATTTACAATGTTAAAGCAATTTGGAAGCCTACCAGTGTCTCTATCATCATGAAAAAATAAATTCTAAATACTTATATGTGTTGATGTGTGCTTTTGGTTTTCTTCGCACATGATAGGTGTGTAATGGGGCATGTGGTGTTTGCAGGAAGGGGGTGGGAAGAGGGGTGAGAGAAAGTAGGTGGGTGTATGTGAAGGGATGTGGGTTGGTGTGTAGGTAGGTGTGGGGCAATTGCTGTGGCTTCTCAGGAGGGGTGGGTCACCTTGCCCCCACAGGGTGCAGCCCCCTCACAGCACATGGAATGCCCCTCCAGAGGGCCCCAGCTCCCCCCTGGAGGGCCGCAACTCCCCCCACCCAGGCCCCATAACTTAACTTTTACAGCAGCAGTGGGAGTGGGGTGCTTTGAGCCTACCGCTCTCAGGGACTGTTCACAGAGCCCAGCTGGATCCTGCCAGCCCCGGGGCTACTTGTGCCACCCCGCCAAGCCAGTCCCCTGGCAGCAGGACCTGGCGCAGCACACAGGGACCATATGCCAGGACTAGCTGAGTCCTGCCAGCCCTGGGGCCCTGCTGCTGCCCAACCAGTCTGGTTCCCTGGTGGCAGGACCCGGCTCAGCATGTAGGGACCATGTGCAAGGTGCAGCTGGGTCCTGCCAGCCCTGGGGACTCCCCAAACCTCTCCACATCCCACTTCCACTCCCCAAACCTCACCATATCCCACTGCCATCCCTCACATCCACCCACGCCCATAAGCCCTCCACTCCCATTCTCCATTCCCTTACTTACCTTGGACAGTGTCAGGGACAGCAGGATCACCAAAGAGATGCTCTGGCCATAACCAAAGCATCTCTTCTGGAGGACTGACTCCTGTGCTGTCTAATTCCCATGCTGACTGGAGGACTGACTCCTTGCTCCGCTGTTCTGCGGAGCAGGTTTTTTCACCCCTGGATATCCAGGGATCTAATTTTCTCCACATGCTGCAAGGTTACAGTGCAGGGAACATTTTTTTCATTCCTTCATGTGCCTCTTTCCCCATCTCAAAGGGGTCTGAGATGGGGCAAGAGGTACATGTGTGCTCATCTGGACACACCCACTGTGTGCATCTACATGTGCAAATAATTTGAAGCAATAAACTCCAGAGCAGTTTGAGCCCAAGTAAACTATTCCTGGGTGCAACATTTATATGTGCGCCCAGGACAGCAGCAATTTGAGCCAGAGAAGAACAATTTATATCAGGGCTTGGGACACTAGGGGACACCCCTGGGCTCCAGGTGGTGGTGTTGGGAAGCAGTGGGACTATGTGTGGTATGAGGATGCTGAACATGAAGAACTGTGTGGGGGGTAAGCAGCTGGCAGGAGTCCAGACCCGTGGCTGGGCTGAGTGGGTGCAATTTACACCCATGGTCAAGTGCATTTAATCACAGCTAATTACCTCACTTTAAAATAGTACTCTCTTATGTTGGCATAAATTAATTTACTGCAATCACATACATTAGTTTACTGTGACATAACAGTGTTACACAAGTAGATAGTGAAACTTCACCCCTCAGCCATTTAGTCTACTCTGCAGTTAAACACACATGTAGATACAGCCACTGATACCAACAGGAGTTGAATCTGGGCCTAAATAGCCATTACAGCTCTATACTGAAGAAATCAAGTTACAATGTTTAATGGAAACGACTTTGAGGAGGGATTCATATGGAAAGGGCAAGTGAATAGCTCATGGATCTGTTTCTGTATATATATCACATCTCCAACATGATTCCAAAAATACTGATGATCCCAGGTATGAAGCAATGGTTTTTCTCATCAGAAGGCATGTCTACATATGCAAATAATCTGGGAACACTTTACTCTAAAGTAAACTCTCCTGGGCACGTATCTACACATTCAGAAACATGGGATCAAGTTCACTGCTCCTAGTACCAGAATGCTCCCACTCCATGGAACCCTGCAACAGGTCCCTGCAACAGCCAGGGGGAGCTCTAGGCCAGGAGCCTAGACCAGACCAGGGACTAAGAGACAATTGTCTCCTGGGGGGGGCAGAGGGGCTGGGACATTACTTCCTGACCCCAGCAGCTGTCTGCTGCCAGTGCCATGCTGCTGGCACTGGAAGGGAAGGATCTCCCAACCTGGGCCCCATGACCATGGGACTCTAGCTGAGTGATAAAGATCTTCCAGAAATGGCCCCACAATTGCAGGACTTGGGTTGGGCGATAAGGATCTCTCAGCCTTGTCCCCATGACTGCAGAGCAGGGCCTGGGAGCTCCCTGCTGCTGAGGCAGAGGGACATTGTCCCTGCTAAGGTCCGCCCCGGCAGCAGGCAGCTCCCAAGGGCATGAGGCAATCTCTCACCCCCTGCTGCCCAGTTGACCAGGAACACATTTGCTCCTGGTCAGGCATGTACATATGCTCAACAGCACAGTAATTACTCATGAATAAATTTGCTACATGTACCTACAGGTAGCAAATTTACTCATGATTAGAGCCAAGTACTGTGTGGCAAGTGTCTGCACATATAAATGTGGACGTTTACTGCACAGTAGTTAGTTCTTGTGAACAGTAAAGCATCTTGTGTAGCTGTGCCCAGATTACGTTAATTGACCAAGGCCTAGACTGACACAACATTAAATTAATCTGTGCCATGAAAGGATGTTGAAGTGGCTGATTTCAGCCTCTGTATTCTCATCAGTTTCCCTCATTTCTCTGTTTCTGAAGCAAATAATATTCTCCCAAGAAGCTGTTTACGCTCTTAACCATGAGGACCATGGCGCTTGTCAATGTTTCTCTATACTACCTAAAACCCTTTGAAATGAACTCAAAAGAAAACAAAAGATGGGATGAAAGAGAAGACTAAAGTTACTAGGATTCTTCCATTTGACTCCCAAGCCCAAGAGCATTGTTGTCCTCCATTAAGAATTTGACCAGAATCTAGAAGGGAAATTGCTGTCATGTCTAGCTACAACAAACTCAGGCAAAAATTCTTCGATAGCAGAAGAAAATTGTGTATGTGCACAGCTCATCCAAGATTTTATGCTTAATGTAGAACAAAATAAAGGACAGAGAGTTTTATTGCAGGCATTGCCTTCAGAATAATTCATGCAGCATCTGAAATTCACTTCCCTTATCTGAACACTGTATGCATTGCTCAGAATTGTGACAATTTGTGAAGTATCTGTCGTGCCTTTCAATATTGACCATTTGTTTCCTTTTTGAGTTTCACCCTAAAATGAAGAGTTCATAGTAGGAACACAGGATCTAAAAGGCAAATTCATGTTTTGTTTTGTCATCAAAGGACTTCTTAGATCTTCCATTAATCAATGAAGTCCTGCCTTTATAGAATTATTTATCACTGAGTCAATCAGCAAATTCACAATTGGATCTCTGCCAAACAGAGTTGCCTGTTTTGAAATTCAGTTGATATTTAGATCAGATTGTCCATTTCTTTAATACTACTTTATGTCAGTTATTATTTTCCTTGCTCCTGTATGTAAATGCCAGGTGGACTCTAGTACCAAACTGGAAACCAAATGTATTGACTGGGCACATTTCATGAGGTGCTATGTCACCGTAGCGACAAGCTACAGTGACATAGCTCATTGCTACGGTGACTTAGCATCAATGGGCACTAATCATGATGTGTAGACTTTAAAATAACCTGTACACCTCCAGGACTTCACACTACTGGCAGGAACTGCATAGTCATTTAGTACTTGCTAAAGCAAGAACTAAATGACTGTGCAGTACCAACTATGTGTATACGTGCCCAGAGTCACCTGGATGAAGGTCACTAAAACCTTTTGATCTGTGAAATGGAGACTATTTCAGAATCACAGGCCTTGAACTGAAAACCCTGACTCCCACTCTTCAAATCCATTAATAGGCAATCAGTTTTTGCAACTCTTGAACCTTACTTACTGGCTTTTAGGTAGTTTATTAGATACACTGTTCCAACAGGCTTGTGGTTAAGTCTATAAATATTAGAAAATAATTTTCATCCCTACCAATTTAGTTCTGCTTGCAAAATACCAAGACAATACAGAGAAAGAGCCCTGCTGAGCAGAAGCTCAGCAGAGAGTAAATATCAATCGTTCAGAAAAGAGTGAAAGAAATAAAAAATAAAAATGGATTTTTGAGACAGGATAGAATAGATAGAATAGAATACTTTTTCCCAATACAACAATTCTTGAATGATTCATCAGTTGTTTTCTGAGCTCATGGCTCAGCAGGACACTGATTTGACTGACTAATTTGTATTTGTGCTTTAAATAGAGGACTGGAGTGTGCTGAATGATAAACCATTTGTCTTCTAAATCTTATCTTAGCTTTTCTATTTGATGAAAACACTCTTTCTTGTGCAACAAATGCTTTCAGTGATGGATAAGGAGATACATAGCCTTGGAAAGTTTTTTTTTCCCTCCTTCAAATGTAGTAGATAGGACGGTGTTTATAAACAGTCTGCCTAGATATATCACACTCTTTTATGGACTTGTCAAATCCCTCATCTTCAAAGTAAGCTGTCTCACTGCTTACAGTTTTTTTTTCTAAAATAATATATCAAACTCATCAGGTATTTGGGTTCAGTTTTTCTGAGGAAAGGAAAGTTGGCAAAAATGGTGTCAAAGCCACATTTGTGATCTGTTAATTCTTGGTGCAGCCTCTCATGAGATGGAGGGCAGTTTAAGAGCTTCAGCAATAGCCCCTAAGTGGCAAGCTGTGCTCTGGCTGGTCCTTTTTCTTATTTGTGATTTCTCCTATGTCCAGAATACTGAGTGGGGCTGCAATTCATACTAGCTCTAGCCTCCCATGGCTTTGAATATGTATCTTTACCCAAAAGACAGTATCATATTCCAGAGAGAGCATATAGAACCATATATAAACAGTAATATATACAGACAATGATTATTGGGGATGATATCTTTTATTGGACAACTGCATGCTTGGGATAGTTTCAGACAGGATTTTTGATGCATGGCATTCTTCTTCAGGTCTGTATTGGAACAGGCTACCTGGGGCATGTGTAGATGAAATGGGCATTAATGTTGAGCACCTGAAAATTTGTACACAGCTTATTTTTTTTGGTGTGACGCATTTGTGTTTTCATGTCACAGCTTTCATGTTTGCACAACACGGCACTTTTGAGTGAGTTAAGTCTCCTGTGTCATTCCCCAGAGATGTCAGTAGGGGGAATGAAATACCAATCTACCCCCTGTAATATCTTCCCTAATGTATTACAGCAGGAGGCACATGTAAACCGGCCTCCCCTGTCCCCGCTCCCACCTCCAGCCTCTCATTGGGAGTCTCCCCTGGGCACAGTAATCCGCAAAACCTTGTCAGTTGTACCCACCTATGCTCAGTTGGTTGGTCTGGTCTCTCTCCATCAGTATGGGATCCCAAAGATCCCATTGTAGTCCCCATTCCAAAAATAAGCCACATCACTCCTCCCCTCCCATTCCTTTCCCAACCCCACCCACCATGTTACAAATATATGTGCCTCTTCTTTTATTTACTGTATAACTTCTATGATAGCATGAAATGTTCAAGATTTACAGTAGTGGGTGGGTAGGTGTTTGTTGTCACCCGGTTGATTGGTGACTGCTGTCAATGTTGGTGGTGGCAGTGAGCTGGCAAGCTCTTCTGACTTTTTTTTTTGTTCTGGTGTCTTTGGACTACATTTCCCTGCATTCCCAAGCTCATTGATCTGCATACAGCTTCCAATGAGAACTTTCACTGGAACCCTCTTATTCCCTGCCCAGGTTCCACCATCAATCTGTTTGTGTAGTGTGACATATGGCTTTGGAGGTGTGCCATGAAATGCTTTATAAATGTTTTTGAAATGTTTTTGAAAATATTGGTTGCTGTTCACCTTGGCCACCATCTGCCTAGCCCACAAAGAGCTATAGTTAACCTTTTTGCCCATGGTGGGGGGGGGCAGGCTTATTCAGATGTAGGTGACAGTGCATAATGCCCCCCTCCCCCAAACCACTCATAGTCTGGAAGCAGAAAACCCCTAGCCCAGTCCACATTTCCTCCCCACTCCCCTGACAGTCCTCCCTTCTGCCCCCCACCCACAACATCTCACGTTCTTGTATACAGACACAGATTTAAAATGTAAATTAATTTATTTTAACATAACCAAGAGAAAAAACAAAGCATTCTTAGGTGTTGTTGTCAGCAATATATCCTGTCCAACAATCATGTACAAGGGCCGCCCAACCAGCCTCTCTTTGAAGGATTTATCCTCAGTCCCTGTGCTGCTGCTGCTTGGACACGTCTTTGTTGTCTGCCTACTACCTGTCATGCTTCTTCTTCCTATGACTCCTTGCAAACTTCTCCATGGCTTTCACAGATGTTGTACAGCATTTAGGCTGCCACTACAAAGGTCATGATATTTTCTGGCTGCATCACAAGCCGACACATAAGCGCCCTCCATTGCCCTTTTAGTCAGCCAAGTGAACATTCTACAGCCATCCTGCAACTGATCAGATGGTAGTTAAAGAGCAGCTTCTGCAGGTTGGAGATGTTCCCTCCCATAAGTCTGTATGAACCAGGGCTTTAGGGGGTAGGCAGTAGGGCTGTGCAAAATTTCACTAGCTCTTTCCTTTTGATGCTGTTTTGACTTTTTTGAGTTCAAAACAGCAACATCAAAATAAAATGAAGGGCTTTGAAACAGCCTTGAAAATAAATGAGGGCAGTAAAAACTTTTTGAAAGTTTTGAAACATTTTGAGTTTTGAAGTTCAAGCTGGGCTTGCCTTCAGGGAAACAGAAAGTAAGAAGAGTGAGGGGAAGAGAGGAGAAGGACTGCTCTCATATTGACTGTGCCTGTGACTGTGGTTCTTCCCTGAGGTCCCTTCCAATCCCAGGGCCCTGGAGCCAAATGGAGAGTTTCCAGGCGATCAGTGTTCCTGGCTGGGGAAGGCCACTGTCATCAGACATGCAGGCACTGGTGAGGCAGCTGGAGGAGGGCATCAGAAAATGGCTTGATCCCTTGTGGTCTAGTACAGTCCACATGCTGGCTGCCATGTGTGACCTGAGGGTGAAGGGCAGTGTATGCAGCAGCCAAAGCCTGAATCAGTGCACAGAAATGCTGGTGAAGAGTCAGGGAGGAAGAATGGGTGAGGCATTGGGACATGGAAGAGGGGGATTCACTGTCCCATACTAGTATGCCATCCACCATCCAGTCTCCTCCTCCACCACAGACACTGCCAATGTGGGCCAAGAGCATGGCTGCCATGGTGGGGTCCAGAGGACCCAGACCCCACCATCAGGCAGATAGCATGCAGGCCTTGATGGCTGCCTATCTTGCTGAGAATATGGAGCCACTGCTGTGCAGCCCCTTGGCCTACTAGGCAAGCCGCAACCAAATGTGGCAGCATTTGGCCACAGCTGCCTGCGAACACCTGTTCTGTCCAGAAGCCAGTGTTCAGAGTAAGAGGGTGTTCAAAATTGCAGGGGATGTACTGAAACCCCACCACAGCTGCTTGGATCCTGGTTTGGTGGAGCAGCTGGTGTTCCTGAAGGTGAGCCTCCCACTGCTGGAGTTCCCCAAGCTCCAGGTACAGATGAAGTGAATGCCACCCTCCCCTCTCCATCTGTACTTATTTCCTTTTTTCCTTTTTTAAAAGCCATTGAATGCCCTGCTCTCAGAGCTGGAGGCATCACTCATTGCATCACCAGCCAGCATGGGAAGAACATGTCCTTGCTGAGCTCCTGGGCCAGGATGAACTTGGAGGTATGGACTGGGGCTATGGGGAAGGAGGAGGCCCCAGGTCCTGGGTATGACCACTAAAACTGCACTCTGCCAGGGTCAGGGAGGTCTCATAGGATTGCTGGTGTCACGGCAGCCCCAGGAAATGCCAGGGGTAAGGGTCCCCCTCCTGAAATGTGGGGAAGACGGATGATAACCTGCATCTACCCCACACACAGAGTCCTGGCTGGGGAAAGCCCAGACCTGTCACGTCTTTGACAGGCATGAGGCTTGCTGGTTGCAGTCAAGTTGTAAGGCTCCAGGTGAGCTCAGCTCAGCTGCCTAGAATACCAGCTTTTGGGTTGGAAATCCCTTTGTCAGGATGAGGAAGCACTTGCAGTTGGTCTGCGTGTGTGCTCTTCCTGGATGGAAAGAATAATAAAGAAGCCAGAGGCTGGCATGCAATGCAGGCAAGAAAGCCAGTCAATGAAAATGGAAAGGGAGGCATCAGGGGTGATGGACAGGCTGTGGGGGCAGGGGGGAAGGAGGATGTAGCAGTGCAGGTAAAAGTGAAGAGGTACCTGGGGAGTCAGATGTCTGGCAGGTTGTAGTGTGTCAGAATTCCACTGTCTATATTGAGTCCATGATTTTCTATACACACACAGTGTCACCCATGTCACAATTTTTGCTTGTCAGCAGCCTGAGGTGCGGTGTCCCAGAAACCCCTGCACCTACCTCAGTGACAGCTAGCAGGCTTTATGGACTCATCAGGGGCTACCATACCTGCAGTTTTCACCCCCCTGTGTCTTCACACTTATGAGTGACATGAGTTTTGCTTTCCGTATTTTGTGGTACAGTTTCCCAAAAAACCCTGCATGGTCTCAGAAGGAGCTACTATCCCTACAAGGTTCATCTTAATCAGACAAAAAATGACAATGACATAGGCATTTGTCTATTGGCAAAATGTCAAAACAGTGTCAAAACAGCAAAACAGTTTCAATTAAATGAAATGGAACGGTGTTTTCAAAATGAAATGAAACTCAAAACAAAACACTGTTCTGTTGAAACATTGACATGGAAGTCAAAATGGAACAGTGCTGTTTCGCACAGCCCTAGTAGGCAGTGTCCACTAATATAGATGGGAGCATGGCAACACCATGGATCAGTCTCCTCCACACTGGGTGTGTAGTGTCCTTTTTCCATGAGGTCAGGCATAGGGGCATTCTTGAACACGCATGCATAATTAGCACTGCCAGCTTACCATGAGCCAGCCTAAAAATGTTAATGAACTATTCCCGGTGGTCCACCATTGTTTGCAGGAGCATGGAGGCATATTCTTTCCTGTTTGTGAAAGCCCTTCCCCTCCATTCAGAGCACAGCACTGGGGTGTGAGTGCTGTCTAAATCCCCCATGCAGTTTGGGAACCCCTTGGCATTGAAGCCATCCATGACTTGCTGAGGATTCACCAGGTGGATCATTTTGTTTGAAGTGATTTCCTTTAGCAGCCGGCATATCTCATGAGTTGCCAACCTGGCCATGCAGGCAGCCATGCCAAACTGGTTTTCAATGTAGTGGAAGCTGCATGGGCTGGCCAGTTTCATGATGGCCATTGCAATGCTCTTGCCTGGTGGGATGGCCAGATGCATGTTAGTGTCCTACCTCACAATGTGGGGCCCCAGAATTGAGACAATATGATCGAATGTCTCTCTTTCCATTCAGAACATCTCTAGCCACTGCTGGTCATTCCAAGTCATCAACATGATTCACTCCCACCAGTCCAAGCTGCTTTCATGGGCCCACAACATGTGGATTCTGGTCCTCCTCAGGTTTTTCAACAGAGCCCAGTCATCTTCCACTTCCTCATTTTCCTCTGGGTATTCCAAATCCTCTGAGTACCTGTATCTTCATCATCTTATTCTCATTGCTGTTAAAGCAAGAACACACTTTGCCACTGAATACTTTTTCATCATTCTTATCCTTCTCAAGTGGTGCAGCAGTAATCCTCAGGTAAATAGCATTTGCAAAAGCAGTACTGCCTTCTCCTCCTCCTGCTCACCCATGTCCTCCATATTTTCCATGTTGGAAGACTCTTCACTGTATTGTTCACCATCATCATGCATTTCATCCTCATTCTTCATTTTTCCCCTCTCCATTAACAGCTTCTCACCTGTCTGCACCAAGCTGGGGGCAGGGACTGTAGGGAGGTCTGTGGCCTAGAGCTTGGTGTAGCTGCTTTTTCAACAAGTCACCCCAGGGCACTGGGGTTTTTGTACATTGTTTCAATCTGAGATTAGCAACCACTGCTGTTCTGATGTAATCAAACTTGCAAAAATAAAATGTTTTGCCTACTCCTGTCCTGGTAATGTAGTTTCATAGTTTCATAGTTTCTAGGATCGGAAGGGACTTGAGCAGATCATCTAGTCTGACCCCGTGCCATGGCAGGAAAGAATACTGGGGTCAAATGACCCCCAACAAGATGTTCATCTAACCTCCTCTTAAACACCCCCAGGGTAGGAGCCTGCACCACTTCTCTTGGAAGCTGGTTCCAGACCCTAGCCGCCCTGACTGTGAAGTAGCACCTCCTGATATCTAACCTAAACCTACCCTCAGCCAGCTTGTGACTGTTATTTCCGGTCACTCCTGGCGGTGCTTGGGGGAACAGTGACTCCCCCAATGCCCGCTGATCCCCCCTGACTAGTTTATAACAGGCCACAAGATCCCCCCTCAGCCTTCTCTTGTGGAGGCTGAACAGGTTCAGGTCCCGTAGCCTCTCCTCATAGGGCCTGCCCTGTTGTCCCCTGATCATACGAGTGGCCCTCCTCTGGACCCTCTCCATGCTGTCGACATCCCTCTTGAAGTGTGGCGCCCAGAACTGGACACAGCACTCCAACTGCGGCCTGACCAGTGCCGCATAGAGGAGGAGGATCACCTCTTTGGACCTGCTCGAGATGCATCTGTGGATGCATGACAAGGTACGGTTGGCCTTCCTGACTGCCTCCCCACACTGCCGGCCCATGTTCATCTTGGAGTCAATGATGACTCCAAGATCCTTTTCCGCCTCCGTGCTGACAAGAGGGGAGTTCCCCAACCTGTAGGTATGGTGCCAGTTGTTCCTCCCCAGGTGCATCACCTTGCACTTGTCTGGGTTGAATCCCATCCTATTCCCATCCACCCACCCTTGTAACCTGTCTAGGTCTGATTGTAGCCTGATGCTTCCTTCTAGTGTGCCCACATCCCCCCGCATCTTAGTGTCATCAACAAATTTGAACAGGGTGCTTTTTTCCCCCTCATCCAAATCACTGATGAAGACGTTGAAGAGTGCAGGCCCGAGGACCGAGCCCTGCGGAACCCCACTGCCCACGTCCTTCCAGGTTGAGAAGGACCCATCCACTACCACCCTCTGGGTGTGGCCCTCCAGCCAGTTGGTGACCTAATTGACTGTGTGGGCATCGACACCACAGTCCCCCAGTTTCTTAATGAGAACAGGGTGAGAGACAGTGTCGAAAGCCTTCTGGAAGTCCAGGAAGACTATGTCCACTGCTACCCCTGCATCTAATGATCCGGTAATCAGATCATAGAAGGCCACCAGGTTGGTCTGACAGGACCTGCCACTGATGAACCCATGTTGGTTGCCCCTAAGCATGCAGTCCCCAGCTGGCCCCTCATGGATGTGTGCCAGCATAATTTTCTCAAACAGCTTGCCTAGGATCGAGGTAAGACTGACTGGCCTATAGTTTCCTGGGTCTTTCTTCCTCGCCTTTTTGAAGATTGGAACCACGTTCGCCCTCTTCCAGTCCTCTGGGACCACACCAGAGCACCACGAGTGCTCATAAGAGCACCACCATGGGTCCTGCTCACCTCCAGCTCTGCTGGGGGTCAGGCGGGGTCCACTGTGGTTGCTGGGGGTCTTTGGGGTTCAGGGGCACAACGAATTTATAGCCTATGCATCTCTAGCTGCTCCTGGACCTAAATTGCAGCTTTTTTTCCATTGGTGGGCCCTTTTAAACTAAATTGTGGGGGCAGAGGTCTGTATTGACGAGGGAGGTTTGAGGTGGGTGAGGGATTACAGCACAGTGGAGGCAGAAGAGAACTCATCCCAGTCATGAGACTTGTCCCTAGGGAGCACAACAATATGAATCCAGGGATCGACTTCAGTCTCATCAAGCAGACTGCAGTGAATCTTTGAGTGCTATTTGATGCCCACAACTCTGTGACATTTGACTCAAAAGAGGACATGGCAATGTGCTCCACACCACCTTTGGTAAGTGACACCTGACACTTGTCTGTTCCTTGAGGGTGCCAGGGTTGTCCCTAGGGGTTGCAAAACAAGTGACCACCCCAGGCACAGCACTTTGGGGACCCATGGAAACGGGTGGAACAGACAGGGTGACCTCAGCACCACTGCCAGCCTCGCATATGGATGCTTGCCAACTTGTTATCACACATCCCAGACAAACTGCCTTTGGTGGCAGCTTTGGCAGTGGTGGGAGGTGGGGGGCAAGTATTGCAGGGTGGTGGCACCCCCAGGCACCTGCCAATGGTGCCTCCTTTGTGTCCACACCTGGGCTGGATACCCTATCTGCCACTATTGGTACACCACTGCCCCACACCCAGATACAGTCACCCTGATAGGGTCTTCTCTGGTTTATGTGAGATGTATTGGTTCAGTTCAAATTTATTGTAAATGGGGCTGGTGGAATTTTATCGGCATGAAGGAAGGTACACAAGGAGCACAAGAGGCACCAATACAAATTCCAATGCTCTTTCTATCCTTCTTCCCTCCCTCTGGTTTTAGATCCCCTCCCACTGCTAGCCGCAGACTCATCAATCCCTGTGGGTGTGACAAGAGGCTGAAGAGAAAAGGAAGAAAGAGAAGATGAAGAGGATGACAACACTTCTTTCAGGATTGTCTCAACAACTGAACTATTATGCATTATAATTATAGTTGACTTTCATCCACACATAATATAATAATAATTATAGACACATAATATAATAACAGGTAATACTAATAATAGGAGTCAATAATAATATTAATTCCAATAGTTATATATTAAGAATGCTTGTAATAATATTAATATTATTTATGATTGTAATGGTTCAATTCCTTATCACAGTATTTCAAAGCAGGTAGATCTGCCTTATCACCACCCCCGCGCAGCTGCCTCTTACAACACACATACTGGGCACACTGATTCCTTGTAATGAAAAAGAAGATATTGAATATAAGGCAAATGATTATGCGCCCTCCCTCCCTGCCTCTCACCATGGCGGGGAGCAGCGGGGTGGGAGTTGTGATTTCATACATCCTGGTTACTGGCCATAATAATGAGCAAGCTCCTTCCTAGGTCCCTCTATTCCCATAGCTGGGCCTTCTGGATTGGGGAAAAGTACCTTTTTTTCAAAAAGTACCTAATTGTGAGCCTGATGCCACATCAGGAGGGCAAGGCTTTCTACTCACCCTTCTCCTTGTTTGCTGGCTAAGCCACAAATGCAGCTGAGGTTATTTTCAATAGGACACTATCCAGTATAAAAACATATCATTGAGGGGACTCATGTTCATTGAGCGAGAAGTCCCTTCAGTAGCCTACTAACAAGCAACTGTTTCTGTAAATAAGCATGTAAAGAAATGTATAATAACTATGTAATGAATGTGTACTAAAATAAATACATACATTATTAAATACTTTAAAATTATGAATCTCCTTTACATAATATAATATTTGAATTGTTGTTGGCCACTAGTACTGCTAGAGCTTCTCTTCTGTCTACTTGAATTGTTGCACAAGTTCTGCAGATCCATTTCATATTATTCTCACCCTCCTCCTCATTACTGGCCATGTTTGCTAATGAGTGTATTATGGAATTGTAATTTGAGAATTGTTGCGGGCCACAAATCTGGAATTTTTCTTCTTGGTTGCTGGCCAAGCCCTCCAGCTAATTCCCTCCTGGGGTCTGTGTAGTAGGTCCATGATGCCAGGCTCTTCGCCCCATTAACCCACCTCTGCCATATACCTCTCCATTGCACCTTGTATCTTTCAAATTGTTTCTTGTCACAAATGCTACAAATACTACTCCAGGTGCGGCCACACCAATGGTGAGTAAAGCAAGAAAATAACTACTTTGGATTTACTGGAGATGCATCAATTGATGCATGCCAGAGTTTTATTGGCTTTAGTGGCTACTGCATCACATTGCTGGCTCATATTCATGCTGGGCTCTATTGTTACCCCCAATCCCTTTCAGTTGTAGTGCTGGTCAAATTAGCGATGCCCAGACTGTAGGTGTGCTGGGGGTTCTTCCTTCCCAGATGCAGCACTTTGCATTTCTCTATATTGAACCTCATCTAGTTACATTCTGCCCAACATGCCAGCCTGTCTAGGTCTGCTTGTATCTGTAGCATATCTGTAGGTGTGTCCACACAACCCCATATTTTGGTGTCATCTGCAAACTTGGCCAATGGGCTTTTCACCCCCTCATCCAGGTCATTGATGAAGATATTGAACAACACTGGGTCAAGTACCAACCCCTGGGGTATGCCTCTGCCCACATCTCACCAGGACAGCACCAATCCATTCATTTTGATTCTCTGTGTACTACCCTGCAACCAGTTTCATACCCATTAGA
The DNA here is from genome assembly GCF_052110815.1 of Crocodylus siamensis. NCBI lineage: Eukaryota > Metazoa > Chordata > Crocodylia > Crocodylidae > Crocodylus > Crocodylus siamensis. Next base: position 44,051,190 of record NC_143401.1, on the reverse strand, counting down.
TGGTCCCATTGTTGAGCCTGATATCTTCCAGTTTTCTGATCAGTACAGCATAGGAAACCAGGTCAAAGGCTTTCTCAAAGTTGAGGTATATGATGTCAACTGCTTTTCTCTTGTTCAAGTGATGAGTCACCTGATCATAGAAAGAAATGAGGTTGGTCAGACAAGACCTGCCTGCGATGAAGCCATGCTGGCTGTCAGTTAGTATCATGCCTTCTGCAAGTTTGTCACATATAGCCTCTTTGATGAATGTTTCTAGGATTGTCCCTGGAATAGAAGTTAAGCAAATTGGCCTGTAGTTTCCTGGGTCTTCACACTTCCCCTTCTTGAAGATGGGCACAATATTGGTGTTCTTCCAGTTCTCTGGGATTTCTCCAGAGACCTATGATTTTTGAAAAATCTTTGCCAGGGGCTCTGCGATTACTTCATCCAACTCTTGCAGCATTCTTGGGTGGAGATCCTCTGGTCCTGCTGATTTATATACTTCTAATTTCTTTAATTGATCATACACCAGTTCTATGGCAATGGTGGAAAGGATGTCAATCCCACCCTGCTCATTCTGTGCCCTACCTGACATGCTGTTCCCCTGGGTCTTGAGAAAAACTGAGGCAAAGTAGTCATTTAGGAGTTCCATTTTTTCCTGAGTGGTAGTGACCAGGAATCCTGAGGCATTGAGCAGTGGTCCAACACTCCCATTATTTTTTCCTTTTCCTCCCTATGTAGCTAAAGAAGGACTTCTTGTTGTCCCTGATTCTTGTAGCTAATTTTAGCCTTAGCTTGCGTAATCTGTTTTCTACATGTGTGGGGCATTTTCAAGTAGTCTTCCTTAGAGGCTGTCCCAAGATTCCATTGTTTGCACATCTCTTTCTTGTTCTGCAAGAGGGCTGCAACTTCCCTGCTTAGCCGAGAGGGGGTTTTTTTTGACCCTTCTGCTAGTTTTTCTCCAAAAGGGAATGGATTTTCTCTGAGCCTTAAGGATTGTATCCTTACGGAATGACCATTCTTCTCATGCTCCCTTTACCTGTGGTCCTTCGTCTCTCAGGACATTCTCTACTACTAATGCCCTGAGCTTATTCAAATTTGTGTTTTTGAAGTCTGAGACTGAGCTTGCTATCTGTTTTGTCAGCCGTGCAATGGACTGTGAATGTAATGATTTCACAGTCACTATCACTTCAGCTGCCCTCAATGTTTAAGTTGGTCACCAGGGCATCCCTTTTGGCCAGGACCAGGTCAAGAACTGCATTGCCTCTAGTTGGCCTGTGCACCTCCTGAATCAAAAAAAACTCTTCGGTCCTGGTCAGAAGGATTGTGATCGACCCAAGCTGGCCATGCATTCCTCCCAGGAGATGTCTGGGTAGTTCAAGTCACCCATGACAACCATGTTTTGTGTGGGTGGTCTCTGTTAGTTCACTGGTGAATGCTAGATCAAGTTCCTCCCCTTGATTACGTGGCTTGTAGTATACACCTACAGTCAAGTCTCTCTCACCATGGCTCCCTCAGAGCTTGACTCAGAGGGTTCAAGCTGTTCTTCTTTGGGGCAGACATTGGCCTGTAGGGAGATGTACTGCTCCTTCACATAGAGGGCAACACCCCCACCTCTCTTCCCTACTTGATCCTTTCTGTAAAGGACGTAGCCCTTTATGGTTGTGCTCCAGTCATGAGAGGAGCCCCACCAGGTCTCCGTGATCCCTAATAGATCATAGTGTCCATTGGAGAGCAAGAGGATTAGTTCCTCCTGCTTGTTCCCCATGCTTCTGGCATTGGTGTACAGGCACTTAAGTCCTTCTACTGAAGTCACTGGCCACCTGTTGCATTGAAGGGTAGCTGTTTTCTCAACTCCCATAAGATTGGCTAGCTTGGTTTCATTGTCAATGGAGATTTCCTGTATATTGGTACCCAGGTAGGCTCCAGTTAGCATTTCCCCACCCAGCTGTGATCTTAATTTAATGCCCTAAACTTTAACGCTTTAATGAATGCTTAAATGCACTAAATGGACTTTTAGAGTTTTGTGCAAATACAAATGCAGTTACTTCACCATAAATGGGAAATATTGTTGCATCTATCTATGCCCCTGGAGAAGTTCCAACTGAATCTCCATCCCTAGAAATCTTCAAGAACAGGTTAGACAGACACTTGAGTGGGATGGTTTGGTCAACAATGATCCTGCCTTGAGCAAAGGGTTGGATTAGATGACTTCATTAGGTCCCTTCCTATTTTCCTATGATCTTAAGAACATGAAGAAGCATGTCCTGCATTCAAAACATTATTTAAAATTACACCTACACCCAGTTAGTTTAATAGAAGTTATAACCCACAAAAATCTGTGCCTCTCGTATATGGCTACAATTTCACTGTACTGCTACTACATAAAATATGGGCTGAATATACTACTTCCCCACCCCATTGTGACAGCACTATGGAGGGGATGGAATAGCCTATAGGTAACACACTTAATGTGGTTGTTGTCTGGCCTGCATTGGAAGGGGAATGTGGGAGAGAGAGGGAGAGTCATGAGAGCTCAGGTCATATAAAGTCATGGAAAATAAAAGGTAGACCTGAGACTGCTCTATGTCACCCACAAATTGTCCAAGATACACACTTAAAGTTACCTTTACCCTGTCTATTCAGATTCCTGTACTTTGCCCCAGGATTAGAATAATGTGCCCACTCTGTTTCAGATCAGATAGATTATCCATGGAGCCCATTCTTCATTAAGAGGTAGGAATCAAGACCACAGCATAATAAGACTTCAATGTCCCTCTCATGTGAAGAAAAAAAATACAAAAAAATATTTCTGGAAGACATTTCTATGTGCTCAAATGAACGTCTTATCACTTAATATTCTTCAGAGTACTTAAAATAGTAACTGTGGTGCCTTGGAACTCAGGAGCACATAGATTCTTCAACAGGAAGCTCATTTGCCAGGACTCACTCAAGGACAAAGTTCTTATCCCAGCAAGACTCTTTCTGCCTTCAAGAGCCATTTTGCTGTGTGCTGAGAAATAGCCAATTTATCACAGTTAATCTAGACTTCCTTTCTTTATCTCTCATACTGTAACATGCACCAGTGATTTTCCCCTTACATAAAAATGTTATTATTTTCATAGAATAATAGTAACATAGAAAATTAAGGTTAGAATCATAGAAAATTAGGGTTGGAAGGGACCTTAGGAGGTCATCTAGTCCAACCCCACAATCAAAGCAGGACTATCCCTGATTAGATCATTCTAGCCAGGGCTTTGTCAAGATGGGCCTTAAAATCCCGAACCCCTGCCCACTCTCCTAGCCTAGCCAGTGGCTGCCCCACCCAGCCCCATCATCTCAGTTCTTTAAAAAACCAAAAAAAGACTCACTGGCTGCCAGGCAGAGGTGAAATCTTTCTCTGAATCTTTTCTGAATTGATTTAGACCATTTTATTGGTCTCCGAATTTGATTTCAATTCAGCTGCTAAATCAGGCTGAATTTCCTCAAATTGAATTAGCACCCGAATCTTCACACAGCCCTAGTAGCCAGCCAAAGCATCTCTATGGCTGTCCCTCACCCCGGTGCAGAAGCACACTGCCTTGCCCTCTAGGGAGCTGGACCTGGACTCTGTCTGATAAGTAAAGGGTGAGGAGCTGCATGAGGGGGGTGGGGACATGGGGGTACCCCCACTGGCCCCATCCCCTGCCTGCTCCTGAGTCCCCCAGGTCACTGCCCTGCCTGGCACCATCCCCCACCAGCTCCTGCAGCAGCCCTGATTACTGCCCTCCTAGCCCCAACCAACACCTTCCCCCTCAGCGCCCCCCATTGCCACCCCACCCAGCCCCAGCATCCTGGTAATTTAAAAAAAAAAAGCCCTGCACTCACCAGCAGTGGCAGCAGCCATCAGGGTCACTGGGGCCTTGTGGTAGAGTGCCCTAAATAGCAAGGGGCAAGGGAGGGCAAAGGGACAGGCCCCAACCACCTGGCACTCACGCTGCCACCACCCCATCATGTGGGTGTGGCCTGGGTTAGCAGGGCACTGCATGGCTCTGCATCAGGCTGGGGCCACTCAGACTGAGCGGTGCGAGGCCCTGGGTGACAGCTTCAGTGGCCCCAGCTGCCCAACAGCATGCGGAGACATGGAGTACCCTGCCAACCTGGGCCACACCTGCACTGTGTGGCAATAGCAGTGTGGGTCTCAGGCAATCAGGGCCAGTTCCCATTGCCCCCCCTCTGCCCTGTGCTGTGTGTGTGTGGGGGGGTGGGGACTCTGCCACAAGGCCCCAGTGACCCTGATGGCTTCTGCTACTGCTGATGAGTGTGGAGCTTTTTTTTTTTTGCTAGGGATAGATGGGGGGGTGGGTCTGGGTGAGACAGCAATAGGGAGGTCTGGGGGTTCAAGCAGGGGTTCACCTGGGTGACACATCCATTGGAAACCTGGGGTGCAAGCAGAGGGTGAGGCCAAGTAGGGCAGCCATTGGGGGGCTGAATAAGCTGGTGGGGGATGGGGACAGGTTGGGGGAGCAAGTGGAATGGGGCATATAAGCCCTGAGCCACTGCATGGGCCATGTGGACCACGTTGAGGGGTCAGTATCCCCTGTGGGGGGCTGTTGCCCCTGTGGGTAGGATGTAGCCCTGGGGGGGCATTCTATGAGATGTATAGCAATCTGGGGTGCAAGCAAGGGGTGTGGCAAGGTGGGGCAGCCACTGGGGGACTGAGGAAACAAGTAGAGGTGGGGCACCTGGGCCCTGTAGGGGATTTGGTAGCCCCTGCAGGGGCCAGGTGGCCCCTGTTGCGGGGAGCTGTTACCCCTGTGGGGAGAGAAGTCAGTAAGCTTTATGGGGGGAGCTGCACCCTGCAGAGGCAGAGGACCCACCCATCCTGAGCAGCCCCCCTCACAATCCCACCACAGTCTTCCCACACCTACCAACACACCCCATGGCTCCAAACATCCCACCACAGCAACCCTCACCCCCCACCTTTCTTCCCACCCCCACTTCTGCAAACTCCGTATCCTCCCCAGCACACACCCTCCATGCCCCCTGCAGGATGAGACTTTCTGGAAGGAGCTGTGGCTGCAGGCCCAGCTGTCCCCACATCCAGGTTAGTGAAGCAGTCAGGAGAGCTCTAACTGCTCTTTGGTAAGAAAACCAAAGGCAAAAAACAAAACATATAGGTATTTATAATTCATTATGATAATAAAGACACTGGTAGGCTTTCAAATTGCTTTAGCACTGTAGATAAAACAATAAAACACTATCCAACTGACCACTGTCTCTCACTCTATATATATATACAGTGGTCTTTTGTTTTAATTGTAGAGGAACATGGATTTTGGGGTATTTTACAGAGCTTTTTTGGGAATTTTTTATCAGGGATTTTTCAGTTTTCAAAAGAGAACACCATAATTCCTGCTAGGGAAGCAATGGGCAGGAACCAGACAGAGGAGTCTGCTCAGAGCTGACACCTTGGACCTAGCTGGAGGTGGTGACCTCCTGGCCAATTGCGGCCAGGAGGATATGCTTTGACAGTTCAAAGCAGGCCACCACACTGGGAACATCTTCCAGGTGATAGCTTCCCCGATGGCTGGGCAGGGGCACACATCGCACTAGTGCCACTCAAAGGGTAACTCTGCACCCATAGCCCACTGGAAGCTGACTCAGAGGGGTGGATGTCTCTACTAGTGGTGCAGTCCCCATCTGGGTCTGGCAGGTGCATAGGCAGCAGCCCCCACTACCAGACTACTGCATTGGTAGAGGGTGCAGGGAACTCTCAAGGCTGCTTCAGCAGTCAGGTGGTACAAGGGGTAGTGTCATCAGGTACCAGTTGGCCTGCCCACAGAAGCTCATATCTATTTGTCCACTTGATTACCATTGGCAAGGCCCAACTGGCTAAATAGTGGCCCCTTTTTACAGGGGCAAATGGATGAATGAAACAACTAAATTCTTGGGACAACTAATGAAAAAAAAACAGGATAGGATTGTCATGTGGGTCAAACGGTCAAAATCAGTGCATTTGAGTGGGATACCAAAAATATGTGTGCCTGAGGGGGACACTGAGGGAGATATAGGTGAAGGTGGGGGGGTAATAGTGTGACAAACATGCCAGATATCCACCAGGGAGTAGTTCATCGGGATCTCCTCAAGGACACCCACAGCAGCCTAGTTCCACTCCCTGTCCAACATGTCTTATGTATCTAAGTTGAAGTTAAAGTCCCCACCAAGGACCAGGCACTTGCAAGGGTTGAGGGTGCCAATGTAAGTGGCCACGTCATGGAAAAAATCCACCAATTCTGGGTCCTTTACAGGGGCATACACTTTCAGAAGGTCCAGGGCCAGCCTTGCACTTGGACCCAAAGGTGCAACAGACAGCTTGGCACCACTTCAGCATCTTGGGGAACCTCCAGCTGCAGGCCTGGGGAGAACAGGGTGGCCAACCCGCAAGAAGTGGCTGAGAGGTGACCTAAAAAGACCTTGCCTCCCAACTTCACCCACCAATTAAGCTCATTGGCTGGAGTCATCAGGGTCTCCTGCAAGAATACCACGGGGTACCCCCCACACCCCACAGGAAAACAAACACAGAAGTAGATGATGAGGCAGTTGTGGGGAAATGCAGAAGGAACAGTCAGTTAAGGCAGCATGGACTCCCTCCCCATGGCTTGGTGGTGGGCTGGGGAGCAAGCCAGAACAGGAGTGCAGATGCTGGGGTGGCATGCTAGGGTGCAGTGTGATGGGTCCTTCCTGAGCGGGTGGCAGAGGACCATGGGGGGGAAGAAACAGCAGCAGGTGCAGTGAATTTGCCCCCAAAAGCTCTGAGACCAAGCCAGCAGCTAGCAGTAGCCAGAGACAGAAAGGGGCCTGGTCATCTTCTCCCCAGAAGCTCTTAAGACCCAACTTGCAACAACCAGCAGCAGCAGCAGCCTGGGACAACAAAGGATGTGGCCAATTTCCTCCCAGAGGCTCCTCCCTCAGAAGCTCCTAAAGGCACGTAGCCCTGAGTTATTTGCTAGGGAATCTTTTTGTATTGATGGGGCCAGGAGAGGGCAGCTTTTTACACTACTGGGTGTTAGACCCTGACTCCATGCGGCACCCAGCAACTAGGAAGATGATGATCCAATTGCCCATGGAACCTGTTACTCATTAGCCAGAGCAAGCAGGGAGCAAACACCAGCACACTTTGCTCACAACAGCTTCATTCAGAATGGAGACAGCTTTGGGCCAGGTCCCCCCCTCCAAAAAATAAACCATCTGCAGAGAACATTAGTTCTTTTGACATGCTATACACCTTGTTTCATGCTCATTAACATTTACTCCACCTTCACCCCTCCTTTGGTTCCACCCATATCTCCTCCTTACTCAAGCTCCACCTCTGTTTATTGTTCACTTCATTAGCATGGAATTACCTATGCATGCCATTCATTTACATGACTTTTTGTTATGAGTGCTTGCATAAGACTTTGGCCTCCGCTTCCTCTGGTCACTTTCTGGTTCTTTCTGACTCCTTCTTCATCTCTAAGGTGTTGCTTCTGCTTTATCTCCTGATGATAGCTGGCAGGCTGCAGCTTGTTCTCCTTACACAATGGGCTCTATACTTTACAACACTATGACCTTGTTAGAAGACTGCTTGCTTAAGCATTTGCAATGTTACTTTTAATATATCATTTTGCCTTGTGGTCATCAGCTCTGCTGAGACATGGAAAAAAGCCTTTATTCAGCTACAAATCCAGTGCCCCCCAAGATCCAAATACTGTCACCCTAACACTGGTGTCAGCTCAGGTGCTGACCCCAAGCTTTAGCTCCCCCTGGATGCAGATTCAGGCAGGATTATTTTACCCCAAGTGGCACAACTTGCACCACACCAAAGTGTCTGTCCTGGCATGCGTGCTGAAGCAAAATGCCCCAGCCCAAATTTGCACCACTTCTATTTGAGGTACTGCAAGCACATGTGCCTGCATGTGTGGATGCACCCACACTGTCTCTGACCTTTCTCTTATTGCCAAAATACTTGTAGAAACCCTTCTTTTTATCCTTCATGTCCCTTGCTAGCTTGTAGAGGGGCCTGGGCCGAGCAGCCACTCTGGGGTAGGCCCAGGTGCCACACACTGAATGAGTGCCTTATTCTCCTATTTTTGTATCTCACCTGCTACAACTTGGTGTAACTATAAAGAATATCAGGAGGTAGCATTACATAATTATGGGGTCCTGGTTTTCTCTGGAAAAAAAAGCCCTAGATTTTCTGATTTAAAACAGAAATGTATAATATACATTTAAACTATAATATTAATATATTATAAAATATAAATATTAATTATTAATATTAATATTAATTAAAAATTTATAACCCAATTTTTTTTTTCTGTGATTAAAATGAAACACCACTACAAAGTTATATTGATCAATAGATCAATCAATATAGTGGTGTTTTATTTTAATCATGGAAAATTTTATTTGTGGGGTTTTTTTAATCAGAAAATTTGGGATTTTTATCAGGGAAAACCAGGATCCCTGATGATAGATCAATCTATCTATTTAGTGGTGTTTCCTTCTAATCATGGAAAAATGTAGATTTTAGGTTAGTTTTTTAATCAGAAGAAATGGGCTTTTTTTTAGCAGAGAAAACCAGGATCCCTGCTGATTATATAGGGTTCATTTAGACAGGTGCATGTCACAATGTCTGAGAGTCTTCTGTGGGGCTCCTCCTCCCTACAACCCACCCCTTTCCACTCAGGTGTTCTGTTGGTGATCAGAGTAGGCACCTGGTCTTCCCTAGGCATCTGGCTTCATGTGCTAGGTAGAATGGTCTGTGAAGGAAGAAAACTAAGTAGCCTGGGGCCAGCATAAGTTGGCTGAGTCTGGGGGTCTTTTTAAAGGTCTGTGATCAATGACATCTGGGCTGTGTAAGAAAATAGATAAACTGATAAGTAAAATAATAGTGTCTTTGCTTCAGGCCTCACTTCAGCCCAGCAGCATAACACAGACACCTTTCTCCAGGAAGTCAGGGCTCTTCTGGGTTTGTCTCCTGTTATGAGCACAATCTGAGTGGGCTGACCTGTCTCAACCCAAGCACTTCAGGTAGCCTGGGGTCATAAGTATTACTACCCCCCATGTGGCCCCTAAAGGTACCTGACCTCCAGCAGTTATGCGACAGTGAGGGTTCTGTGGGGAGAGCCAGTGTCATGCTGATGTTTAATTGCAAATCCTTGACTGTGATGGTCAAGGGACATGACATCAGCCAGTGACTATGCCAGTGTTCTCCCCTTTATGATGCTGGTTCTGCCTTATGTGGGAAGTTCTGGGTCAGCCTGCACCAGCAAGGTCAAGCAGAACAACACCCAAAATTGATGTTTCATCCTATCTTTTATAGCCTGGTCAATTCACTAAGTTCTCTGGGTTTTTCCTGTGTTATCACTGTGTTCTTCCTTGGAGTTCAATTGTCATTGTTCTCTCACTGTTTTGGGGTGGATTATTCTTGTTTTCATATGTTATCTGTCTGCATTCTTCAGCCAGTCTACAGCTGATGATTTCCTTTTCCAGAGACATGCTCTCACCCATTCTTTCACATATACAGCATACAAAGATTGAACACTTATGTCAAGCTACAGAGCAATACAAAATGGAATTTCTTAAGGCAATGCAAAACTCAAGAAAATACATAAGATTAAAAACGATAGGCAAAAAGTCTATTTGTATAACTTTCCCTTCCTTAATCCTTCAAAACATTTTGTTTTGAACGGATCACTCTATAATTTTTGCAAAGCTATATATTGTGAAGCAATTAAGGCATGTGATTTCAATTTAAAATATATTTGTTTCATCCAACAACACATTACAATCAGCATTATTCCAGTTAGTATAGAAAAGATGACAATAGAATGTAACCTAACATTTAGGACCGCTGTCTATCATGCTGAGCCTCCCTTGAAAATATCAATGCACCCCCAAATCCTGCACCCACACTGGCACCAGGTCCCCATGCAGTTGCAGGGTCCCAATGAGGCCTCCTCCTTCCCCAGATAGCCTCATCCAAACCACTGGTGTTATTCAATAACAAAAAGAAATATGAACAGTCCTGTCCACGGGCAATAATTGCCACCAGAAAAAGATGTGATTAAAGAAGGCAGCATGCCAGCTTACATTTATGCAGGGTTCGTGCTATGGCTCTCCACCATCGGCTACAGTTTTTCTTCTGGGGTTGCTGCCATCTCTCCAGGGGCTTCTGTAGATCCCCTCCTCCAGCCTTTGGACCACTTACAAAGCCTCTCTATGGAGCTCTTGGATGCACTCCTTCTCTTTTGGCTGCTGCTCCTACTGCCGCTCTGCCCAGGTTTTTTATAGTTTTGGCCTGCCCCTTCTGGTCAGCTGACTAGCTGGCCAGGCTCAGCATTTAACCTTCTCCTTACCAGCACTCTGTGCCCAGAAAGTTTTGGCCTTAAAAGGGGCCAACCTGTCTTCTGGTGACAGGGCTAGGGTAACCTGTGGCTTTCAAATAAATTTAATACATTAAATTTCATACACCATTGAATAACTTTAACTGAAATACATGGACCCATTTTGATTCTTCTCCCCAGTTGTATTTCATATACCACTGCACTAAGATGGTTAACGATAGGCCCCAGTCCAATTCACTTGGAATCCAAAGTATGTTTTATCTTACCCAGCTATAAATACATAACTTGATCATCAATTTCCCATAAAAATAGGTTGCCAAACTTTTCTTTCTATATTTTCTCCTGCATTTGTTAAATGGCTTCCTTCATTCATATTTGATGGGTTACTTTGTTCTCTTTTTAATTGTGCAAACTATTTATACACATTGTAGTTAGTGGTATTTTCCACAGCATTAAGCTGATCCATGTCCATCACCAACAGTTCAAATAAAATTTGATACGGTTGTATATATTGTTCACAAACAGTTAGTCTAAAAGTAAAGACAATTTATTAATGAAATATATTTGTAACCTATTCCATGGACCTCCCCTCCTTTAATGAAATAGTGATTGATACTCAGAAGGTTAGGTCTTTTTTTGCACGTTGGACATAATTAGCTATTCAGGGTTTCACATAATTTTACATATTCATCCATTCTGCATTTTGCTTTAATCAATAAAGAATTTCCTTTACTTCTTTATATAAATACTGATACGCTAGGATTATCAGCTCTTGCTTTTCCTGTAAAACTATGGGTTAATGTAGTTTTTATACGCATCCTAGTATGTTGGTGTTATAAATAGTATCTAAATACAAATGAGATTTCCTTTAGCATTAAAAACATTTCATCGAGTTATTTACTAAACATGCACATATTACATTTTTAAATAAATGCCATTTTGCTAAACAAGTAAACTTTACAACTTGAAACTTTCATATGAATTGCTGTTCTTTGTTTCAAAGTTTAGAACAACTCTTCTGTCCAAACTGGACGGAAAGTGTCCTGGTCTGGGATCCATGGACAAATTCAATTTTTAAAGGGAGTATTGCTAATGGTTTTTATCACATCATTATGACATTCATATACATTTAAACTTTGGCAGCTTAAAACAATACAACCAAACAAAAAACAAACACACAACAGGACAAACAACACAAAACAAACAAACAAAACAATTTTTGCTGTGCTGATAAAACCATGACTTAGGTGAAGAAAATGCTGCTGATGGTAATGAGGCATTGTAGTGTTTCAGTCACCTTTGCTACTAGATTGAATTTTACACTATGTTTCTGCAAGAGAAAACACACACATCTGCCAAGGAAAACTCCTTGCAGTAAGGAGTTCTCTTATTCATATTTACACATTTACAATGCTGACATGCAGTAACAATGCACATATTTTTACAATTCTTGGGGTATTTTTCTGTGTGTGTGTATGTAAAGTGACAAGGATTGTTTACATTTATTTTAGTGTTTTTAATGGTTCATTGCACCATTTTGGTAATTGGAAATGGGACCTTTACAATTTTTTTCACCAAAATGTGAGATCAAGGGAAGCCAATGCTGTTTTTACACTTTAACCAAACTGTCATTTTAAAAATAGTTTTTCCTTTTAGAGGGACAAATTTTCCCCTCAGAATGTTTATTTAAAGGTTTTTTTCCATAGCTTTATTGCTGAGACATTATAAAATCTTTAAGGTATTTGAATAAAACTGTACTATTGTTCCCATGCATATCAATTCAAAATTATACCAGCACTTTTGTGCTAAGAAAATAACCAAAATATTATATTAGCCAAATTCAATATTAAAAATCATTTTATCCCTCCTACTATAGCTTCAGAGTATTTTGTTATACCAGGAGCTACAAAAGTTGTTACTGCATTTAAAGCTCTGAAGTTTATAGTCAGTTTTCAGGTTTTCTTCTTTGCCCTCAAAACAGACCAAATCAGGAAACTGTAAATATTAAACATCTATACTATCATTTCCTAACTTAAACCATCTATTATAACTTATAGTTGAAAGTTTATTTCAGCTCTAGTGAATACTTGCACTGCCTTTGTGGGGGAGGAGTTTGATTTCTCATTTAAAACACATGCCTGTATCCTGCCACATTTAATTCCTTCTGCCTGCATCTTAATAAATGCTTTCATTTACTTTTCTTGATTGGCCAGATGTAGATGAAACAAAATTTCCCATTTACATTGATGTAACTGCATTTGTGTTTGCACAGCCTAGGATTTCCCACCGCTTTAAAATCTATTTAGCTTCTTAAACTAACACTACTCAGAGATGGTTTAAAGTCCATTTAGCTCCTTAAACTAACACTAGTCAGAGATATTTTAATTTGTATTGCTTTCCAGTTATGCCACTCCAACTGTGGATTTTGTTCATGCAAACAGTCAGAGACTCCACAGACTTCTAATTAATCCCCTTTGCCATAAGGGGGCACTATGTTCCAGCCTCTAGCCAGTAGGTGCCACTGTGTCTTCTTTTTTACTCGCCTTCACTCCTCCCTCCTCCCTCACAGCACACAATTCAGGTAGGTCAGGACAGGTCTGCTCAAACCTATTATTATTATTAGTAGTAGTAGTATTTTAAAATTGGGGAGAGAAGTAATCCTTTAATTTTCTACCCCATCTTAACTATTCAGCCCCTCACCACCACCGATACTGTATCTCCTCCCCCCCACCCATGTACCCTCCCATCCTCCTGTGACTCTTAAGGCTCCTGCACCCCCTGCCATGTGCTGCCACTGCAGTGGCCATAGCTCCCAGTGACAGCTACAGCATCACCATAATGGTAAGTTTTATGCAAGTAGTTTGAAACTTTTGAGTGAATGGTTACATGACTTCCTTCAATATTGCAATATTGCAGACCTTCTGAACTTCATCACATTCCATTTCAGAACCACGGACAAGTAGCATTTTCTTGCAAGAAAACAAGCAAACCCACCCACAAAGCTTAGTTAGGGAGGGGACACCTCAGGTGGGGGCCCCCTGGCATGGTTGGGGTCCCCTCAGGTCCAGATGAATGTCCTCCTACCCACCTGCCCCCCAAGTACCCTCCTCAGGTGGGGGTGGGGTTCTATTATCTATTAGGTTATTTAAAATCCCCCCTCCTTCCTCAAGTCAGAGAAGAAACTTAAGAGACAGAAACCTCAAGGAGAAAAAGTGATTGGTGGGTGTCAGAAGACCTGTACCCCAGTCCAAATTTGCTGGAACATGGCCAGTAACCAGGTGAGAAGACAGTATGAAATGGGCCTGCAGAACTTGTGCAAATCAAGCTGATGCTCAGGCCAAATCCAGTGAAGAAGGCTCAGCTTCTGCCAATGCACTGGTCAAAGCTAACCAGAGGGAGGGTATTAGGTGTAAGGCAGAGAGACAGTGAGGTGAAGATCCTACTACCTGGACTGCGGAGGTCTTGGCCAGCAACCTAGAAGAAGACCTCTAATATTCAGAGGCAAAACTCAAACTTCCTTAGTGGAAGGCACTACTTGTGACCTGAGCCCTCTGCCACTACAGTGGTCATAGTTCATGAGCACAGCTTGCTTTGTGGCCAGCAAAGTTTTCAAAGTTGCAAGGGTACAAGGGAGAGGTGTAAGTCAGAGAGCAAGTGGGGTGAAAAGCCTCCTACCCAGAGTCAGGAGGTATTGGCCAGCAACCTAGAAGAAGGAGAAGGGAGAGAAGCAGAAAGGGTTTTCCCCACCCAGCAAGAAACTTTCCCCCAGCAATGATTCCAAAGTTAAAAGGGGGCAAATGAGAGGTGTAAGGAATGAAGAAGTGTAAGGCATGGAGAGGTGTAAGGCTCAGGGCAAGTGCTGATGGTCAGGCCAAAGCCAGTGAAGAAGCCTCATCTTCTGCCACTGCAGTGGCTAAGTAACCAGGTGGAGGGTGAGAAGACTATATATTAAAGGCAGGAAGGGTTTTTTCCCAGCCAAAAAGCTTTCCCTTAGTCAAAAGACATATCCCAGTCCAAATTTGCTGGGACATGGCCAGTAATGAGAAGGTTGAGAAGACTATATGAAGTGTCATACAGGGTCATAGCTCAGGAGCACAGCTTGCTTTGTGGCCAGCAATGATTCAAAAGTTTTAAGGGTGCAATGGAGAGGTGCATAGGTGGGCAAGTGGGGTGAAAAGCCCACAGGCCTGGGCCTCCTACCTGGATCCCTGGAGGGAGTTTGCCGGAGGTGTTGACCAGTAACCAAGAAGAAAGGCTCTGCATTTGCTGCCCACAGCAATCCTCTAATTACAATTCCATTATATGCTGATTAGCAAACATGGCCAGCAACCTGAAGGAGTGCTAGAATGATATGAAATGGATCTGCAAAATAGAGGGACCTAGGGAACAGCTTGAACCAGATGGTAGGCATTTCCTTCATCCCTACCCCCTATGGGGAAAGAGGCAGGGAGGACGCATAATCACCTGCCTTATGCTCAGTATCTGCTTTCTCATTGTAAGGAATCGAACTGTAATTATAAGTCTATATAACATAAATCTATATCATACACTGGCTATATATGTACAGGGGAAGCCCAGGATGTGTGAGATGCGTGCAGGGTGATAAGGCAGATCTATCTGCTTTGAAATGCTGTGATAAGGAATTAAACATTACAATCATTATTGACCACTAATAAATCATCATTAATATCACTATTACTATAAACTCTTATTAATAAATTACTATTGGAATTAATAGTTGCCTCCTATTATTAGAATTACCTGTTATTATATTATAAGTATATATAAGTCAGGATGAAAGTCAACTATAATTATAATGCATAATAGTTCAGTGGTTGATAGAATCCTGAAGGAAGTGTTGTCATCTTGTTCATTTTTGCTTTCTTCCTTTCTGTTCCATCCTCTTGTCACACCAACAAGGATCAATCAGCCTGCAGCAAGCAGTGGAAGGGGATCTAAAAACCAGAGGGAAGGAGGAAAGGAGGATAGAAACAGCATAAGAATTTGTATTGGTGCCTCTTGTGCTCCTTGCATACCTTCATTCATGTCCATAAAATTCCACCAGGCCCCGTTTACCATAAATTTGAACTAAACAATACATGCCCCGCCAAAGGGAGATGACTCTATTATGGTGCAGGGCAGTGATGTACCGAATGTGGTGGGTGGTGCATTCGCCCCAGCATGGATGAGAAGGGGGCATAATTGACAGGTGTGAAGGGAGTGCCACCACTTCATGCTGCCCACCCCCTGCTCTTCCCCTGCTGTTGAAACCACCAGAGAAGGGGTCTTGTCTGAGGCAGGTGCATCCAGAAGCAAGGGTGGTGGCACCCCAGCCTTGTCCCCTGGAGCTTGACCCACCATGGTATGCCAATGGTGCAGAGCTTTGGGCAAATTATCTCCCATGCTCACGCCATGCAGACCCAATCATGTGTGCCGCCATGGTTACTGCAGAAGAGGGGAGTTGATGAGTGTCTGGATGTGAAGA
Organism: Crocodylus siamensis; assembly: GCF_052110815.1. Classification (NCBI taxonomy): domain Eukaryota; kingdom Metazoa; phylum Chordata; order Crocodylia; family Crocodylidae; genus Crocodylus; species Crocodylus siamensis. The sequence goes on along the minus strand of NC_143401.1, from coordinate 44,035,356 downwards.
CAGTGGCACTGAGGAGTCACCCTGTCCACTCTGCCCATCTCTGTGGGGCTCCCAGATTGCTGTGCCTGGGGCAGTCACTTGTATTCATGCCCCCCTAGGAATGATCCTGCCATCCTTGGGCACAGACAAGTGTCAGGTATCACTTTAAAAAGGTGGCATGTAGCACATCACCTTGTGCTCCTTTGAGTTGCATGTAACAGAGGAGCAGGCATCAGATAGCACTCAAAGCTTCATTGCACCCCACCTGATCAGCCTGCATTCTTCTTAAAACCTGGATTCACATTGCTGTGTTCCCCAGGGACAAGTCTCATGACTGGGATGAGTCCTTCTCCGACCCTCCTGTGCTGTCGTCCCTCACTCACCTCAAACCTCCCTCATCAATACAGTGAATGCGCACCCCGACCTCTGCTCCCCCAATTTATAGTGTTTGAGTGGGGCAATCCCCCCACCCCCCACCAGCAGCCTCATCTTGGTGTGGGGAAAAAATGCAAAAAGAAGGCAGAAAAGTTTGTAAAGTCCCTGGTTTTGTGTGCAAGCAAAGCAGGTCTTAAACTGCACATGCCTATGATCCTTTGCTCTGACCAAATGTCAATTAAGTCCTCAAGTACTTTTCAGGTCCACTTGGGTCCACAGGCTTTAGAGATGGTAGCCTCCTGAGCCATTAGCACCATGCAGTTGGCCTTGGCTTTCTGAGACATAGTGAACCAGTTTGTAGTCAACAGAACAAGCAATTTGTGAAAGGGGGATGCCTTTATATTCAGTTTGTGTTTGTATGAGGTTCTGGAAAAATTTCAAGAATTGTTGAAGTCATTACCTGTAAGTGTCAAAGCACCCAAAAGTGATGAAACACCCAGTTAACAGCAAAAAATACCTGGTGATGGAGTAAATAAGGCCACTGTACTTTGGGATGGCTGCTTAATAGCCCAGAATGTTGCACAAATTGATACCTACCTGCCTGTTGTGCCAAATAAGTGTATTGCACAAATACAGCCTATTTTGCCTGAACTGGCAAAAGTTTTGGGCAGCCTACATTACTAGGAGAGGAGTAGGCAAAACATTTTTTGTTTGCAAGCTTGATTATAGGATGAAAGGGTGTAAAAATCCCCAATACCCTGGGGTGCCCAGGTGAAGTGTTGAAAAAGCAGCTACACCAAGCTTCAGATCACAAAACTACCTGCGCTTGGTGCAGATGGGTGAAAAGCCGCTGCTGACAGAGAGGGGCAAAATGGAGAATGAGGATGAAATACGTGACATGGAGGACATGAGGAAGGAGGAGGACATGGAGGACATGGAGCAGCAGGAGGAGGAGAAGGTAGCTGTACTGCTCTGCAAATGTTGTTTACCTTGGGGTTACTGCTGGAATGCTTGAGAAGGATAGGAACTGTGCTACAGTGTTCAGTCACAAGATGTGTTCCTGCTTTAACAACATTAATGACAATAAGAAGATACAGGTACTCAGAGGACTTGGAATACACAAAGGAAAGTGAAGAAGTGGAATTTGACCGGGCTCTGTGGAGAAACCAGAGGAGGACCAGAGTCCACACAGCGTGATCCCACAAGGACATCTCATACTGGTGGGAGCAAATTATGCTGTTGACTTGGAACAGCCACCAGTGGTTGCAGATGCTCTGAATGAAAAGGGAGATGTTGATGCTGGGGCCACACGTCATGAGGCAGGACACTAACATGCATCAGGTTATCCCACCAGACAATAGGGCTGCAATGGCCATCATAAAACTGGCAAGCGCATCCAGCCTCCACTTCACTGGGAACCAGTTTTTATGGGGCCAGGTCAGGCTGGCAACTCATGAGGCATGCTAGATACTTAGGGAGATCACAGCAAATAAATTATCCACCCAGCAAATCTGCAACAAGTCATAGGTAGCTTTAATGAGAAGAGGTTCCCTAACTGTGTGGGGGCTTTAGACATCACTCACATCACAGTGCTGTGCACTGTGGGGATGGGGAGGATACACACAAACAGGAAAGGATATGCCTCCATGCTTCTGCAAGCTGTGGTGTTCAGAAACTCCCCTCTTCCTGCTCTCATGGGGAAAGTACACTATGCACTCAGCATGGAGCAGACAGCGATCCACGGTGTCACTGCTCCCCCAGTTATATTAGCAGACACTGCCTACCCCTTAAAGCCCTGGCTCATGAGCTCTTATGGAGAGAATATGACCAACTGGCAGAAGCTGGCTTTTAACTACCGCCTAAGCAGTTGCAAGATGGCCATGGAATGTGCATTTGGCTAACTGAGAGGATGATGGAGGGCTCTTACATGCTGCCTCAAGATGCAGCAAGAAAATAGCATGGCCTTTATAGTGGCAGTCTGTGTGCTGCACAATATCTGTGAGAGCTGTGGAGAGGTTTTAAAGGAGTTGTGGGAAGAAGTGTGACAGGCAGTGGCCAGAGAACAGAGATGTGGGGCAGTGGCAGCAGCATGGGAATCGAGGAGATATCCTCAAGGAAAGGCTGGTCAGGCAGCCCTTGTGCACGATTGTCTGGCAGGATATATTCCCATCAAGAACACCTAGTGCTTTGCTGTAAAATAAATTCATTTTTATTACACTTTAAATCTGCATCTGTCTACAGGGGCAGAAGGGACAATGGTTAGGGGAAGAGGGAGGAAATCTGGACTGGACTAGGAGTTTGCTGCTTCCAGACTTTGAGACATTTGGGGGAGGGGGCATTATGCACCATCACCCACATCTGAATGAGCCCCCCCACACACACATACACACGTGGGTGAGAAGGAATGATAATTATATTATAGCTCTTGGCGGGCTAGGTTGGAGGGGGAGGGGGTAGAAACAAGCTGAACAGAAACTACATTCCAAAAACATTTATGAAAAACATTCCAAAATCATTTATAAAACAATTCACAACACACCTTCAAAAACTATGTGGCACTACAGAAACAAACTGATATTGCACCTGGCTAGGGAACAGGAGGGCTCCAATGGAAACCCCATTGGAAACTATGAAGATCAATGAGCTAGGGAATGCTGGGAAATGTAGTCCCAAAAAAAGCCAGAAATGCTCACCACTACCAACATTGACAGGAATCACCAATCAACTGGGTGGCAACAAACACCCACCCACCTACCCACTCACCCGCTACTCTAGGAGATCATAGCAGTTATCATAGCAGCTATAGTAAAAGGAAAATAAAAAGAATACATATATTTGTAACATGGTGGGATGAAAAGGGAAAGGAACAAGAGGGGAGGATTCAAGCAGCTTGTCTTTGGGATTGGGATAGGGTCTTTGGGATCATGTACTGATGAAGAGAGACCAGACCAAACAAGCATAAGTGGGTGCAAGTGACAAGGATTTTGGGGTGACCATGACCATGCTCAGGGGAGACTCAGTGAGAGTCAGGACTGCCCAGTGAGAGTCCAGGGGTGGGGACTGGGAAGCATAGGTGGTTTACATGTGCCCTCTGCTGTAATACATTAGGAAAGATATTTTAGGGGGTAAACTGGTATTTGACTCCCCCTACTGAAATCTGCAGGGAATGACACATGAATCTTAACTTGCTCGAAAGTGCCATTCGTGTGAACAGCAATGCAGTGTTGTGCAAACAAAACTGCAATCCACCAAAAAAAGCCATGTTAAGTTTTTCAGGCACTCTCCATTAATGCCCGTGTTGTCTACACACACCCATTAACTCTACCAATTGCATTAAGAGCCTTAATAACTGACACTGAGTTTTCAGAACCATCTTTTTTTGTCTGAACAAGCTGTTAACACTTTCCTCTCTAAAAGATTCACACTATTCCTGGAGAGTGAGGGAAGGTTAAAAAAAAAAATTCTCACCTCCTTTACCAATGAGATTGCAGATACTTACACTTCCAGCAGTTTTTTCTGACTTGCAAGACACACACAAAGTAAACATACCACCTTCCTCACACTCTCTATTTTGCACCAACACCTTAATAGTGTTTGCAAAGCCACTTACTCATTAGACTCTTTAAGCTCTGCTTCTGTTACAAACATTCACACAGTTTCTAGCACAGGGCTTAATTTTCTTTGCTAATGACTTCTAATGGGACAAGCAATATAAAGTATTATACTTAACCACCTCAGGCACTCTCTGAGATCAAGTTACAACTGTCTTTCAAGGTTGCTGTATTTCTTTCTACTATAAAGCAATTCTTTCTAAAATTCCATTATCACTCTCTTCCGCTCTCCTCTCAGCGTGGTACCAAGGTGTATTTCTGCCACAAATCTCTTTTCCTTGGTCTTCACCAAGGGTTTTTCTGTTGGGGAATGCTCCCCATAGCCTTTTCCCAAAGAAGGGTAACCCACAAGGTGGTGGGAGCTAGGGTTTTAAGGCATCTTGCCCTGCCTACTCCCCAGTGTGGTTATTATGTGGCATTTTGCAGAGATTACCATGCTACAGATAGCTCAAACAAACTAACCACACACAAGAGGGTAGTAGTTTCAGGTCATACCCAGGACCAAACTCTCCACTCTTCTGCTCTGGCCTTCTTCACTCCTCATGGGCACAGTTTCTCACTTTTGGGCTTCCTTACCTCTCCTCAGGCCAACTGAGATTGCAGGTTCTTGGCTCTGGCAGCTCTAACAGTGGTCTTTTCTCTGTGCCTCTTCTCTGGACTGACAGATCACTTCATCTTCTAGGTCCCTGCAGATCCTTCATCCAATCTTTCTCTCTCTCTTGAGTCCCCTCAGAGCCTCTGGACTCCATCTAGTTCTATTCTCTCCTGATCTAACCCTTCCTGGATTCCAAGTCACTAACTCTGCCTCACACACCTTTCAGACTGAATCCCTGGCTTTCCATGCTCTCACAAACTCTGGCTGGGCTCTGCTCTTTAATAGCCACTCTCAATTCTTCTGTTTTCTGTGAGTCTGTTCTCAACCCCTCTTTAAAGAATCTCTCATTCCTCAACAGCAATTCGCTCTCCATTCTGGTGGCAATACTTTCTCCAGAAGATCTCTATTACCTAACTTCCAGCTTTCTTTTCCTTTACCAGATCTTAACTGTATCCTTTCTGGTCTACAGGATTCTCAATCCATTCTCATTAGTGGCATTTCCTGCCTTGCACTTCGCAAACCAATACATCCAGCAAATCTTGATCTTTCTTTCACAGCTTGTCAATTCTTACAAGAGGCAACAAAAGTTATTTGGTTGAATCTGATATCTTTTATTAGACCATCTTAAATAGTTCGAAAAAAAATATCCAGCTTTCAGGTTTAAAAAACACTTTGTAAGGCTGAGGAAGTCTCTGCAGTTGGTGTGTGCACTTTCTGAATGGAATGAATAGTAAAGAAGCCAGAGGCTAGGCTGGTATGTAGGCAAGATAGGCAGTCAGTGAAGATGTAAATTGAGGAGTCAGTGGGTGAGAGACAGGCTGAGTGTGGAGGAGGAAGTGGATGAATGTAGCAGTTAAATAGTGGAGAGTTACTTAAGGAGTCAGATGTCAGGCAGGTTATAACATGTCATAAATCCAATGTTTATATTTAGTCCATGATTTTTTGTATCCAGGAGGTTGATAAAAATAAGTTCATAGGCTCATCTCTCAGAAGTGTTCTGTAAGTTTCTTTTGAGGATTAGAACTGAGAGATTGGAGAGAGAGTGGTTTTCCTGTAAGAAATGTGCCACCACACATATTTTCCATGAGGGAATTTGGTACATTGGATGAGATATATTAAATTTATGGAGGTGCAGCTGTAAGATGCAGGGATGCTGATGGTTCTGTTGTGGAGTGTAGTAATTGCGGGGGTGGTCATGCATTGGCAGGTATTGCATTTCTTGTCATGGCATGGTCTGGATCCATATAATGTGTTCTGGGCCTGAGGAAGTTTGCTTCTGGTGATGAGAATAGTGAGGTTTGGTGCTTGTTTAAGGACTAGAATGGGTGGTTCTGGGAAGATCTCTTGAAGAATAGGTTGTCTTTCTAGTAGGGGCTGCAATTGTTTGAGGATTTCCTATATGGTTTCGAGGGAGGGGTGATATGTCATAACTAATGCTGTGCGATTCATGGGGGGTTTTCTTCTGTACTGTAGCAATTCTTCATGTGGTATCCAGGTGGCTCTTTCAAACGTGTGATCTATCTCTCTGGAGGAGTGTCCTTGTTGGGTGAAAGCCATTTTAAGATTGGTGAGGTGGCAATCCCGGGTGTGATTTGGTGATATCTGAGGGCTTGGCTGTATATCACAACTTTCTTGGTATGTTTAGGGTGATTGCTGGTTCTGTGCAGATATGTATGTTGGTCTGTGGCTTTTTAGTATAACATGGTCTGTATTTTACCATGCTTGATACTGATCATCATGTCTAAAAATCATATATTGGTGCTGGAGTATTCAAGAGATAGTTGGATGGAGGGGTGATGATTGTGTTAGGGTGACTGTATTTGGTTCTTGGGGAGCACTGGATTTGCAGCTGAATAAAGGCTTTAACCTGTGGCTTCAGCAGAGCTACTGACCACAAGGCAGAAAGATATATTAAAAGTATATTCCAAGACACTTAGGCAAGCATAAAAAAAGCTCATAAAAAGGTTGGCACACTGTGGGGCCATCTTGGTGCCCATAGCTGTGCCCATGGTCTGGAGGAAGTGTTGGTTATTAGAAGTGAAATTGTTGTGTGTGAGGATGAAGTGTATAAGGTCAGTAACATCTTTGGGTCTGTATTCTGAGTTGTAATCTTGTTCTTGTAGATATGTAAGGCAGGCTTGGATGCCATTCTGGTGTAGGACGTTGGTGCAGGATAAGCTGGTAACATCCAGGGTGGCCAGGAGGGTGTTGCTGGGAAGGTGGTTTATGTTTTTAAGTTTCTATAGAAAGTCTGTAGTGTCTTGGACAAAACTTGCTCTTTGGGTGACAAGTGATTTTACATTTGGCCAGGATGCAGTCTTCACTTCTGAGGCTCTCTCTTAGGTGTCAGTCTGGAAGTGGGAAGTCAAGGACCACAGCCCCTCTCCAGTGGGGTACATGAGATGGGCTACTGGTATGCCCTCTGTCCATGGTGGCCTTGAGAACTCTCCCCAAGGGATGGGGACGGGGACCCTCAAGTCTTTGTTTTTATCTTTTGCATAACAGCCATCTGCAAAGCTTCAAAAGACAGCTGACACTAAGGATTTTTCAACTGCTTAACCTGTTTTGCTAGATGTTAATTAATACATTCCTATACTACTTACAACTTTCTATTCAGATACCACCTCTGTTTCTACACCTTAAAGTCCACTTGCCTTTAGTCACACAATAAATCTTAAAATCTAGGCTCACCAACCACACAACACCTAAATTTTCCCTTCTAACTCTCAGGGACAGCTACAGCCAAAGATTAGTGGCAGGATAGGAGATCCTAAACTACCTCCCTAGTTTCTCAGGTAATCTACAGCTGAGAGACATCCATAAACTTGTTTCCATAACCTTGCATCCTCCCTTTCACAATTCTCCATCACTTAAATGTTACATAAATTGTCAATGGTTCAAATCATGAGTGAGGGATTCCCTTATTTCATAGACATTAGATTTCATAGACATTAGGGCTGGAAGGGACCTTGGGAGATCATCAAGTCCAGCCCCCTGCCCAAAGGGCAGGAAGTCAGCTGGGGTCATAGGATCCCAGCAAGATAAGCATCCAATTTACTCTTGAAGGTGTTCAATGTAGGTGCTTGAACCACCTCCGATGGCAGACTGTTCCAGACCTTGGGGGCTCGGACAGTAAAGAAATTCTTCCTTATGTCCAGCCTGAAAGGGTCTTGCAGGAGTTTGTGACCGTTCGACCTCATCATCCCTTGGGGCGCTCTGGTGAACAGACGTTCCCCCAGATCCTGGTGGTCACCCCTGATAAACTTATAGGTGGCCATCAGATCACCCCTGAGCCTGCACTTTTCCAGGCTAAAGAGTCCCGTAAGATCTGTTTCCCTGACCTCTGATCATGCGCGTGGCTCTCCTCTGGACTCTCTCAAGCTTCTCCACATCCTTTTTGAATTGTGGAGCCCAAAACTGGACGCAGTACTCCAGCTGCGGCCTCACCAAGGCCAAGTACAAGGGGAGAATGACGTCCCGGGATTTGCTCGAGAAGCATCTATGGATGCACGCCAGCATTTTGGTCGCTTTACTAGCCGCAGCATCGCATTGCAGGCTCATGTTCATCTTGTGGTCAATGATGACCTCCAAGTCTTTTTCTTCTGTAGTGCTAACCAACGTAGCACTGCCGAGCCTATAAGGGTGCTGCAGGTTTTTCCTCCCAAGGTGGAGAACCTTGCATTTTTCGGTGTTAAACACCATCAGGTTCTTGTCTGCCCATTTGCTGAGCTTGTCCAGGTCAGCCTGGATCACCCGCCTATCTTCTGGCGTGGATGCTTTGCCCCAAAGTTTGGTGTCATCGGCGAACTTGGCTAGTCCACTCCTAACTCCAATGTCCACATCATTAATGAAGATGTTGAACAGTATGGGTCCCAGGACAGAGCCTTGAGGGACCCCACTGGTCACAGGGCACCATGATGATTGACTGCCATCAATCACAACCCTCTGGGCCTGACCACGAAGCCAATTTCCCAGCCAGCGGATCGTGGTGGAGCCAAGGCCACAACTGGCCAGTTTGGCCAAGAGGTGATCATGGGATACCAGATCAAAAGCTTTTCTGAAGTCAAGATATGAGGGAAGATAAAGAAAGATGCCATGTTTATTGATTAAGTACTTAACACCCCCCCACACACACATTCATACCCCAATTTCTGTTTTGCGCTGGTATACATTACCAGTCTTATCAGTGCTAGGATCAACTTAGTGGCCAGCTGAGTTGATCATGAGCAGGAGCCTGGCTTCTGTGAATCCATCTTGTCACATGAACCAATGCTCCAGGATGACATGCAGAATAAGACCCAAAATTGATATGTCTCGCCCCATCTTTTATAGCTTTGTCAATTAACCCAGTCCTCTGGGCTTTTGCTGTGTTATCACTGTGTATTTCCTTGAAGGTTGATTTCCATTGTTCTCTTGCTGTTCTGGGGTGGATTCTTCTTGTTTTGGTCTTTCATATGTCTGCATTCTACAGCCAGTCACTAGGTGATGATTTTCTTTTCCACAGACATGTTCTCACCCATTCTTTCACATATACAGCATACAAAGGTTGAGCATTTATGTCAAGCTATAGAGCAATACAGAATGGAGATTCTTAAGGCAATGCAAAACTGAAGAAAATACATAAGATTAAAAGCAGTAGGTAAAAAGTCTATTTGCATAACGCTGCCCCCTCCTGCTTCTGCTTCCTCCCAGTCCTTCTTTCCCCCTTACCTCAGGGCTTCATTCTGCATCCCATGCTGAACCTAGTTTAAAGCCCTCCTCACTAGGTTAGTGAGCCCGTCTGCAAAGATGCTCTTCCCTCTCTTCATCAGGTGGATCCAGTCTCTTGCCAGCAATCCTTCTGCTTGGAACAACATCCTATGGCTGAAAAAGCCAAACCCTGCTGGCAACACCACCTGTGCAGCCATGCATTGATCTGATGGATGTGTCACTCCTGCCTGGGCCCTCTTCCTTGACCACAAGGATTGAGGAGAACACAATCTGGACCCCATCCCCTTCACCCTTGCATGCAGAGCCCTGTAGTCGCTCTTGATCTGTTCAGGATCACCTCTGACAGTATCATTGGTGCTCCCATGGATTAGCAGCATATGGTAGTAGTCAGAGGGTTTGACACATTTCCCTCACAACTTTTAGTAAGGTTCTTTCATCCTAGCCATCACAAAGTATCTAAACTTTGTATGTAATAATGAGAAAATGTGGCCACTATAAACTGACACACCTTATAAATATGAGGTAAATTACAAAAATTCCATAGAGTAAAATTTTGTATGGAAACCATGGAGACTTTAACAAACACCATTGCTAGCAAATCCACCAGAGGAATGAAAGAAAGTGGGAAAGTTACACCAACTAGGTTTACCATTTAGTAGTTTTAATAGTAACAGTTATGTTATTAGTAGTAGTAGTAGAACCATCACACCAAGCAGCCTTCATCATGGACCAGACCTCATTGTGTTATAAGGATAATACATTCATTCTTATCCTTATCTATTCAATGTTTGACAAAAGTTGTCACTAAAACATAAGGTACTTTACAGCTTTGACAACAAACCAAGGTTTTTGTGTCAACTACAACTGGTAAACTGGATGATAATTCCCTGTTCTCCAAGTTGACAATGTCATTCTATATCTCATTAAAAGCCCAAGAGCTATTAGAGGCAATAGAAAAAATCAGTATATGCAAGTTACTCCATGATATTCTAGTGGAATAACTATAATTTCATCTGATTTGTTGACCAGCATCTCACTTCTTGGATTTTTGCACTCATGCTACCAAAAACCTGATTCTTCACTCATAACGGTTGTAGATTAGGCATAACTACACTAATCTCAATGAAATCATTCAGCTATAAAATTTCTAAGAGGAGTATCAGGCCCCAAGAGGTTCTATAGACTATATGCAAATATACTGTGTAGGAGTTTCAATTAGATCTAACATTAAATTACTTTTCAGACTTAGTTAAAATCAAGAGTGAGAGCACTTGCTTTACAGAGGTCTAAATCCATAATACTTTTTCATGTCTGTGGGCATTCAGTACAAGTAATGGAGTTACCCATTAACTGCCACAATAGCTGGATTTGTTGTGTGTTTATGTCCTGCCTCTTGATGCAGATGGGATTCAAACTGCAGTAGTCTGTGGTCAAGACTGAGCAGAACTACAAAGTGAATGAATAAGAAACCAATAAGAAACATTCTATTCAGTACTATTTAACTCAATAGTGGGTACATCTACACAAGATGCTTTACAACACAGGAGACTAATTTACTCCACAGTGGGCATGTCTACACAAAATGCTAACTGCACAGTAGCATTCCAGGCAAAAATAATGCTAATACACTACTGTGCAGTAGGGCTGTGTGAAGCTTCAGTTCACAGTTTGATTCAGCCCAATTCAGAGGTTAAATCTCCAAAGCTGAATTGAATCCCCGGAAGCTTACAACTTTCTGAATCAATTCAGAGCCTCTAAATCAATACAGAAAGGATTCAGAAAAGATTCAATGATTTGGAGATTCAGAGGATAGTCTTTATGGGGACACAGAAACTTAGAAAAGGGTGGGGGAGTGGTGGAGGGAGAAGCAGAGGGGTCAAGACATCTCTAGTTGGCCAGTGAGTGTGCTCTCTCTTTGACTGCCCAATCACCATGCCTGGGGGAGGGACATAAAAAGTCAGAAAAGCCTCTGTCTGCAGGCTTGCTGTGCCTTTTGTGAGCGAGTTCTGAGAGAGCAACAGTGTCAGAAAGGTACTGGACTGCCTGGCTTGCTTCCTAGTCAGTCAGTTCCCTGCTCCTTTTTGTCCTTAAAAAGGATTGGATAGGATATAGTTTAGTTTAGTTCAGCTTAGTTTAGCTTAGCTTAGAATCTTTTTACTTAATACTTATCCAATTCAATTCTTCCAATTTATATTTGTTCTCTTTTTATTTATTTATTTATTTTTTGCAATACTTTTAAAAGAGAAAGCTCATTGTTTTCCCTAGCAGTGTGACCCATCACTCTGCAGGGAAGCACACTTTGCACACACACACTCACGCACACATAGAAGAAGAAAAATCACATATTCATAGAAGAGATTGTATAGTTATTACATTAGTCATTAATATTATTAGTTATAGTTAGTTTTAAAAAGTTACATACAGACTAGAGGCAACAGAGAACAAAAAAAGAACTAGTCAGCCAGCCACACGTTCAGATTCAGACCAGATCAAAAAAGAACACAACACACCATATATATACAAGTTCTTTTGCTTGTGGGTGCCGCCAGCCCTGTTGACACTGACATTTGTAAAGGTGCCCCAGTGGTCCACCACAGCCTGAGGCACAACTGAATGAAATCTCTGGTGGTTGTAGTATGGGTGATGCCCAAAAGGAGGGCAAGTGATTGGGATGTGGGTGCCATCTAGGTACTGAAGCACTGTGGAAAGCCCAGGGTACAGAATCCTGCCACCATGTCCAGGGGATCATTGTACTGGGCACCACAGACCTCCAGGATGACCTCCCTAGTGGTTGCCTTGCCCATCCCAAACAGGTGGCCAAAGAAGCACAGACTGGTGCGCATTGAAAGCCTGAGGAGGGTGATGGTCAACTGGGTCTCCATGGGGATGGGTGGCCACATGTTGGTGGCCTGCCACTCCAGGTTTGAACAGAGTTGGTTGAGTAGCTCCTGGAATGTGACACAGGTCATCCCAAAGGAGTCCAGCCACTGTACTTCTGCCCAGGTGCACTGGAGAACACGGAGCCACTAGTCTTGGCTGGCATGATAGGCCCACACATGCAGCAGGGCTAGAGTCCCAGGAGCTCATGGACAACACCTGTGGCAGCACCCATTTGGGCATCATCTACATCCCTGCTGGGGTCCAGGCAACAGCCCAGGGACTAGTATGGGACAACCCCAGGTGAGGCAGTGAACCTAGCCATGTGGTCACATGACACAGTGGTGCAGAAAGGGTTGAGGCTTACCTAGGCCAGATTGCAGTCACTGTTACAGGGAAGCACAACCAGTGTAGTGGCAAGCAGAAGACCACAGTGCAAATCATCGCTGCCAGGGCCTGGGTGTGGAGCAGCCCTTGCACACTGGGCACAGATTCTGCAGACAGTATCATAGGACACGTGCACATGAAACAAGAGGCATGTGTGCACAGCACTTTAAAGCAGGCTAAATGCTTTTGTACCACCTTAATGATGTCGGTTTTTGCATGCCTTGGCAGCATATGCACATTAATTCCAGCTGCTGTAGGAAATTCAGTGGCATAATGTGCCTTAAATGACTTGGGATACAGCAAAGTAAAACTCTCTGGAGGAGTTTTAGTTTGCTGCTGTACAGCCATGGAGCAAAGCACTGCACTCTGTGCAGCTCTACAGCTCTACAGGAAGCCCTGCAGGCAGTCTAGCAGTAGCCCAGGAAAGCAAGCTCCACCGAAGAAAAGTGGCAAGCATGATCTCCCCATCTCCCTCCTCCCCCCAGAGCCTGCCTGAGCTGTGTGGGGGCCTGGTGCTTCCCTCCATGGCAGTGGTGCTCCCAAGGACTTATTAAGCCAGGTGCCTGAGGGCAGGTGCTGCCTGGTGGATGGGGCACTGCTGCCACGGAGGGAAGCACTGGTCCCTGCTGCAGCCCAGGGACCGCTCCACCCATTGGCAACTTGCCCTCCCCTCCCTACCAGAAAGTAAGGTAAGTCAGCAGGGTGTGTGCATGACACAAGCATTTAATCAGCCCTAAACTGAAGTGGTGTTTTTTAAAACCCACCACTTCAATTGAGGGCCCCCATTTCATCTTCACATGCCCATAGAGGGCTGTGTCATGAGGATGCAGATTGCTCTGGGCCAGAAAAGCATGTGGCCAGAGAAGACAATTTGGGGCTGCCTTTTAAAGACTACCCCTGACCCCCAAGCAGCTGCAGTTAGAGCCTCCAGCTTCCCCTCGCTGCTGCAGGGGGGTGGAGCAGAAGAGGAGGCAGCCTGGAGCAGGCTACTCCCATAAGGAGCAAATCTGCTCCCAAGTGGCTACTTTGTAGACACCTGTGCAAGGCTGGTTTACTGTGCAGTAAATTAGTGTACAGGAAACCCAAATAGCATTAACTGTACATGTAGATGTGTCCAGGATGTTTGCATTCCTATGCTCTTGAGTGGACAAAATCAGAACTGTATGATGATGTGCATGTATGTATATGTGCATGTGTTTCTGTAATGTTTCAAACTATAATTGATGGGGTGTGGGGGGTTATTCCCCCCCTTCACTAAAGAGTTAGAGATCTTCAGATGTGATAAACAAATCAGAGGGAGTTTTAGTAAAAGATCCTCTGACTCAGAGTCTTACCCCAGTGCTATGCTGTACTTTATCTTGTAGTGCCCATTTGTGGTGCATGCTAACAACTGAAGTCTAGGCAAACAGAAATCTATTAAAATAATTTTCATTTATTATGTATTATGTTGAATAATTTTTACATAGTGATCATTTAATCAGAATTATAGGGCCGTAAATATGCTCTGAAGTTTTAATTTGACCTACTGTTCCCTTCCACCACCTGTCTTAAACTATGGCCATGTTCTTTACCAGCACTTCATGTTAGAGATACTCTGGTGGGTGATATAGTTCCTATATATAGTTTTTGTAAATTGAATTTTAATTTTTAAAGATTAAATATACAAAAGGGCACAGATAATTTTGAATTTGCTTCTTTGCCACCCACGGAGGTGGGCAGGGGGAGAGACCTTTTAAGAAAGCTTCATATGGTTCCAAGACTAGCCTTTCTGGAAACATTACAGTTGGATGAAATTTTTTCAAGAGAGTTCTTCATTGGAAAATACAGTTTTCTTAAAATAGAATTTCACAGGAACAGATCAACATTAATGGAATTTTTTGTGGAAAAATGGAGATGATTTCTTTAGATTCTCTTCACTATATATTAAAAATATTGAAATAATTTGATTTGGGTTTCTTGTTTCATTTGATTTTATTTTACTAAAATGTTTATAATGTAATCAGTTTAATAATATATTCATGAGTTCTATTTTATACATTTAATAAATATCAGTACTGTTAATTTAATAATACCACTATGTTTTGAAGTTAACAGAGTAAGATTAAAAAATAAGCATCATTTCAATTAAATGTTTTGAAATTTCTAAATATTTTCCCCATAAATGTTTTAAAATTTCAATTTTTCAGGCCAATTTGGAATGAAAAGAAATAACTGTTTCAATTTCTGTTAAGAACCAATAATTATTTTCCAATCAACTCAAATTCAAAAAAAAAAGAAAAAAAGCTCTACTTATCCACTATAAATTGTCTGCATTTTATTTCCATTATTTGTGGGTTAACTATTACTGATTAAACCTGTATCAGTTTTCAGTTGTAGTTAACAAGGTTGTACAAATATTTTTATTACAGTTTACCTTAGACTGCATCATTTCTGTTTTGCTTCAGTTTCACATTTGAACATACCCTAATACAGACAGTGAAAATGAAGCCAAAATATACAGATTGTGCCTAGTTCTAATTTAAAGCACGGATAAGCCTAAATTTGGTCTGATCTCTACAGCATACTCTATACCATACTTGGAAATTTCCCAAGGCAATCAGTCTGATTCTAAAACTCTCTGAAGAAGCTACATCTCACCCAAGTTCCAAGAAACTAGAATCATGTTTATAACAGGGTTATTTAAAGCTATCATCTGTTTTGAGATATATTATTTTAATATAGTTGTGTCCTTGATTACATCCTTGATTGCATTAACACTTGTATGGCTCTACTAATACTTGCCTAAAAAGGAAATGATAGGTATTTGGTTTTATTGATTCTTTTTGCTTATTTCCCCTTAATGATATAATATTCTAGCATCTTTATTTCTGTGGAAATATCTGGGATGTCACAAAAAATATTCATCTTGGAAAAAATAGCAGCGAGAGGTTGACACTAAAGGAAACAAAATCTATTTTTTCTTTATCCTTCCTGATAAACAAGGAATGTTGGTGGTACCAGAACCCAAATGCATAAAATGTGTGCTAACAGCCAGCTCACCGCATCACTTGAAGATCATAAAATGCCTTGCACAAAACATGGTAGATGTAGTCCCTTCCCCAAGGAAGCCTTCTTTGTTAAAACCAGCTAACATCATAGGCAGAGGTTTGTTTATCACTTGACATTCTTGCAAAGTTTCAAAGTTTTCCACAAGGCATCAGTGGGAGTGCAAAAGAGAAAGAGAGAAACCCTACTTCTTTTCTTTTTCATCTTTTTTATAACATCTCCTACTACTATTTGAATAAGAGGGTGATTCCCTCACACATCAGCCTTCATTAACCTATGCCATAATTTTAGCTGCAGGTCAAAGGCAGATTGTTTTGAGCTTCAAATCAGCAATATGAGAAGAATCTGCAAAATTTTCTAATTCTAATTAGATTCTACTTGATCCTTTCCCCCGTTTTGAAGTGGGAGGCTTTTGGAAAGATGAACAATGCTGTGAGCTCTACAAAGGAACAGTAATTGTTTTTTACTCATCACCAAGACTAACACCCACCATTCAGCCAGCAGCACTGTATACTTCAAAAGAGACAACAGGTATCTCTGATGCTATTAGAAACTAATTGCTGAGATCACTGCAGAAGGAGGTTTTTTGTAAAGAAGGGCCTTCAGCTGCTATGTTCTGAATCAAGTGGAACTCATAGTGTTTTTTGGGGAGTAGGGAGGAAGAGTGGGGCTGGAAAGTCCAGGGGGTAGTCAGGGAGGTTAAAACAGCACAGACCTCAAGTGGGGCTCAAGTGAAAGTCTGGGCTTTTCTATCCCTGAGCTGTGCTATGAATGCATCCAGGCATTTGTTAGGATGGGTTAACTGATTTTAGATGGGTTAACCTGGGCTGATCTAAAGTTAGTTCGCCTCCTGAGGTGAAGTAACTTAAATTGGACACTCCTAACATATATCAAGTGAGTTAAGCCCTGTAAGCACCTGTATGATCAGGCATTTAGATTGAACTAACCTTGTCAGTCTAAATGTAACACTTGTATGTCCTCAAAAAGGCACCTATTCCAAGATAACTGCATGCAGAAATTACACATAAACCAGTATAAGTGATCGCTATAATTAACTCATAGTTCCCCTGCATCCCGGGATGCTTTGCACCTTCCCTGCAATCCCCTCCTCTCCCCCCTGCATGATGGGGAGGCCAGCCTTGGCAGGGAGGCATTCTCTAAGTGCCCTCCAGCATCTGGCCTGGGCCACTGCAGCATATCCAGAATCAACAGTAAATGTCTATTTGCTTGCTTATCAGTTCTGTCTATGCAGTTTAGACTAATATGTGAAGATTTAATCAATTCAACCATGGGCTTTTTGACAGTCTGTATATAGCCCTAGAAAGGCTGTTTACACAAACGCAAACACATTGTGTGTCCAAACCTTTAAATAATATATAAGAACAATTCACTTCTCTAAAACCTCCCATGCAATTTCTACTGAAAAAGTGATATTTTCTAGACATTATCCAAAAAAGAAGAAAGGGGGGGGGAGGGGAATGAGAAACACCAGTGTCTTGTGAGAAACTGGTGATCCTGTTTAGAAACTAGATCTTGTTTAGAATTGAGCCAAGTAAATTATAATTTAAATTATGCATCCCTTTTGTTTTTAACTGCAGATATTTGCATGAAAGAAGAAACTTTTGCTGATGCTTATTCCTGTACCTGAAGCCTATTTATGACAGCAGAAACATTTCTACAAAAACCAGAATTGTGACATCAAGTGGAATAAAAGCAGCAGGAGCAGATGATCTCTCTGGAAAAAAAAATCTTGTTTTCCTGTACATAAATATAGCTAAAAACAACAAAGAAATAAAATGTGCAAAATATCTGTTATAGAAACATACTGGGGATGAGACTGTTATTTTTCATTAACTTTCATTCTGTGAACTGTTTTATAACAGTGTAAAATGGGCTTAGTTGTAAGAACCAGCTTTAGGAACTGACAAAACCCATGGAGGAGGAGGGGACTGATTTCCAGTAGGTTCTCAAAAAAACCAGTCTCTATATCAGTGTAAGTTTGTGGGAGATGTTGCCATCTGGGCATAACTGATCCTAATATAAAGCCAAGAAAGAAAAGGAAAAGCAGAAGAGTCTAAGGCAGAGGCAGGCAAAGTGTCCCCCATGGGCTGGATTGGGCAGCCTTTGCATGCATTGCTGTGGCAGGTTTCCATGAAGCCCCCAGTGGTGGTATGGCCATGACAGTGCAGGGCCAGGGTTTCCATGGAGACCAGCCCCAGCAGCACTGGCAGGGTGCATGGCTGGGCAGGGAGCTGCTCCATGGCTGGGGATGGGATTGTGTGGCAGTGACATGGCTGAGTAAGGAGTTGCTCTGGTGCTGGTACTGGTCTCCATGGAAACCCTG
This sequence comes from Crocodylus siamensis, assembly GCF_052110815.1. Lineage (NCBI taxonomy): Eukaryota > Metazoa > Chordata > Crocodylia > Crocodylidae > Crocodylus > Crocodylus siamensis. The sequence goes on along the minus strand of NC_143401.1, from coordinate 44,017,433 downwards.
GCTCTATGCTGTCATGGTGCTGCCACTACTAGAGTCTCCACGGAAACCAGCCACAGTGATGCGGGTATAGGCTGCTGGGAAATGGAGTCTGATCGCCAGCTGGATCTGCCATTTTGCCCACCCCTGGCCTTGGCTTTCCTATGTAAAATCATAGGATGGACAAAGTCCCTTCAATTTTTGCCACATGTTAGCTCACATGTGGTAAACAAAAAAATAGTGGTGTTCCTATGGTGGCTGCAGCCCTTCTAGAACATTTCTGGGGGAATTTATATTCGGTGCACCATTTTCCTTGGCTGATTTAAACCCTGAGTGGGCATTTAGATCAACTTAAAACTGGTTAGGTTGATCTAAGTGTTATGCTACATGTAACCCTAAAGTAAATTCCTTAAATAACTTGTTTCCTGAGGGATTGTGTCAGAGTCTTTTTAAGACATCATCATACCTCTAATGAAGCTGTTCCCATTAGTTCTACTGCTATTCTAGAGGTAAATCATAGAGCAACAACAGTAATAGAGATGTTGTTATACTTAGTGGGTTTTTCTGCCTTCAGGCCATAGTAGCTGTGGATTTAAATTCCATGAAAAAGCTTGGCTGGACACCCAGTGCTAATGCTAGCACTAAGGTAACTGTACCGCACTCTTAGAACTGCTCTCAGATCAAATATTACATTGGAATCTCCAACCACTGGCTGATACCCTGAAGGGAGTTAAAGATTTAATGATACATTTTAAACAAAGTAGGGTAGTATGGTTAAATTGCAGGCTAGGCTGTTAAGCTATAAGGATAGGCTATCATGACTACATCTCCTTTCTTTAGTCCATTTGTCCACCTCTTCAAAACGCCAACTAGTGTTGCCTTCAGTACATTTCTAACTCTCAGGATTTTATTGTGACTTAGAATATTTGCTTATGTTTGAAACCCCCAGTTTCTGTAGCTAAAATGACTATGGGAGAAGCTCAAAGAGAATGTAAGCTTTTAGTCCTCACAATAGTGGAGAAAAACTGGAAAATGTAACAGGAATGAAGCCTGAAAGTACAAGGCAAAAAAACTCAAAAGAACCTAAAATCATTTTTTAAAATCATCTCATTTTGAAGCCACTCCTATAATTATTAACTCTACAGCTGTCTGTCTTTGAAGCAAAAGCAACTCCAGGGCTGGATGAAACACCTTGGTCAATAGCTTCTTAGCTTGGGCTAAACGGCTATTTGCGATTTGCCAGTATCCAGTTTCCTGTATATTGTAGAAATTTTACTAACAGTTAAGCTCCTATAGCAGACTCAGCCTCTAAGGACAGGCTGGTACAAGATCGTAAATAATAGTGTAGCAGGCTCAGTGCTTCAAGGACAGGCTGATAAGACACAGGCCTCGTCGCCTTGAAGTATGAAGCAGAGATACAGCCCCCCCTCCATTAGTTAACACGCAGCCAAAAACCAGTTTTGAAACAATTAAGAGTTTTCCCACACTGACCTAACATCTTGTTTTCCTTCACAGTGGAAAATTCCCACCTGCGCGCGCATCTTGTCTGTAGACTATAAATCACCTCTAACAGTTTTATTTGGGGCCTCTGAGTTCACTCAGGGTGCCCAGCACGCTGAATAAATTTTGAGACAGACAGCGACTCTGTGTCTTTGGGAACAGCTCCGCAAGGGGTCACGAACTCCTCAACAATATCATATTTACTTGAATATAAGATTACCCTGAATATAAGACAACACTCCAATAATTAGGTTCTATATATGGAAAAATATAATTTTGTTATAATTTTCCAGGAATAGAATCTAATTATTGGACCTTTGTCATGAATGTGTCCCCCTCCCACAGCTACAGCAAGAAAAATAAATCTGGGGTATCCCCTTGCTCTCTGCCCCTCCAACTTCTTCCTGCATCCCCTGTCTTACTGTAAGACCCTGCTTTCCCTGAATACATAGACTTGAGGAACAAATTTGAAAACACTGAATTTGACATAAACAAACCTGTAGGTGCTGAGGAGGACTGCTCACAATGGGAACTACTATATATGTATATATCTTATTCAGAGGGCCTGTAGTAACTTGTAGATTACCATTTCCCTCTAGCTTGCCCCTTTGGCCTTTTGGCTAGTGACAAGCAAGACAAGGGGGCATCTGAACTCCATGGTCTCTGGGCTTGCATGTAGTCATGGTTTTGGGAGTATCTGAAAACCCAGGCTAAAGAGTCCTGCTTTTGACAATAGTTTATTGATAGACAATGTATTAATGAGATTTCTGTGTATGTGAATATAAGATGAGGGCCTTTTTTCCCCTCATGCTGATTGGGGGGAAAGGGACAGACCATGTCTTGGATTTGAGTAAATATGGTAAATAGACAAAGACTATAAAAAATAAAATTAAGATACCTAGAATTAGACAGGAACTGTGTAAATATGAATCCTTGTGTACTTAAATAGACAATCATATCTTACCACAGCCCTCTTTCTGCAATGCACATTGTGTCAGATTCTGTGCTGACTTTTATTTTCATACTCCAAGGGAAACTATTTGCTTCTAGTAGGTAGAGTTTTGCTGAATTTCTTCCAAGTAGGACTTTGCGGAATCATGAGGATTTTAGCAACAAAAACAACAACAAAATATTTACATTACTTCATCAACAAGCCTCAGAAGTATTGGCTCCCTTGTAGACATCCTTCAGGAACACCGTGATCCTCTTCTGCAAAGCCAATTATTCTGGAAGCCAAAAAATGGTGTGATATGCAGTATGATTTCCTTTGTACTGTTACCATGCCATCACATTGCCTCTTTGTGTCCTCTTTGTGCCTCTTGACTCTTAGAAATTTAGTAAGCCATACTGAACAAAAACTTATGACCCATGTAAACAGCCAGAACAGCTAGAAAGCAATCTTGCTGCTCAATGTTGTCTATCTGCCACATACAAGTCAAGCCTACTAAGTGTGTTTCTCAGCACAGGAGCCTATTTTTAATGGAAGACTGTGGCACTATTTCCTGAAAATAAGTGGTTTGTCAAAGGCTTTTTTTCCTTTGTACCCAAACCCTTAAACAAAAGTAAAATGTGACTCATTTCAGAGATTTATTGGAAGGCCTATAAAATACCTTGCTCAGATATGCCAACTATGGGTGTTGTTATCAGGTGAATCTCAATATTATTAAATTGGCCAGTTTTTAGACATTTAAGGTCACATTTTCAGCATGTATCCTAAACTTTATTTGCAAAAGTTGCTGTTATAGATATTTTATATGAACAAATTCCTTATTTTCTTGTCCCAAACAGATGATTGAAAAATGCGCAACTTGTAAATTTTGCTGCCTGCTTAAAACTTGACCCTTCACATATACAATGTGTTTGCCAGTACTTGGTATTGTTAGCAGTTTAATCAGGCTAAACAGCAAAAGACGAAGGAGAAGGGACCAACTTCTTAACTTTAGAATGTTAGTTTGACTAAGGTAGTATAGTGGAAGCAATGTGAGGAAGCGTGCATTGCCATTGCCAAATCTACACTTATTCTTTGGACAGAACAACTCATGCTAAAGCGCTATCAATGTGACACCTTTTCTCAGATCTTTGAAAAGAAGAATAAAACCAAATATCTTAAAAAGGTCAAAGACAATCTATTTGATGACAAGATAAATGAGGCACCCAGAATTGTAATGCAGAGCTTTTCTGCATAAAGGTGGAGACATGATCTGGTATTAAAGCACAGAACTGGAAGTTAGGAGATATATGCCTTTTATCGCCAGATCTGTCATAGACTTGCACAATTCACTTAACTTCCCTCTTTCTATTTACATAATCATAAAGATACGTAAGACTATAGAAATATTTACATATTAACCGAGGTGTTATGAGAATTAAACACTACACATTCTCACTATAACTCTGCATTATAAAATATAATTATATTACTGCTATTATGAAGAAATTGGTAGTGCCAAAGGGAGCAGATCTAAATATGCCATTAAAAACAACAGTACTTTAAATAAATGTCCTACAATCATAGTTTTCCAGAGTTTCACTTTTCACCCAATGTTTATTTGAGAATCAAGGACACACATGATATTTCTACTACCCCCGCTAAGCAGATAATTCAGATATAGAAGATTTGTTTGAATAGACAGCTCGTGAACAATAGAAAAAAACAGACTCTCAGACATGCAAGACACAATGTATTTATTGTAAAGTAAAAGAATCCCTGCAACAAACTCAGTTCTTTGGAAAAACATTCAAGTGTTCATTTTATATACAGGTCAGATTTTCAGCTGCCTCAAAGTAGCACAGTTCCAGTGGCTGCATTAGAGCTATCCCAATTTAAACCAGCTGAAGATGTGGCATGCTTTTTATTTAAAAATAACATACTGTTTTTATTTCTGGAAGACATATTTTCCAGGCAAGACAGAGAGATCCCATTTACATATACCCGTAAAATGTGTAACCATTTTCTTTCCTAATGAAAAAAAGCATTTATCTTATGAATTAGTAGGGATATGCCAAGTGGGCCCTATTCAATTTGGATTCAGATTCAGCCCAAATCAGGGACAGTGACTCAATTAATTGATTTGGATCACTGTCCCTGATTTGATTTGGCTGAATCTGAATCTGAAGATTCAGTGCTGATTTGGAGAATCAGCGATTCAGACATAGACATACCTTTAAATGTTTTTTCTACATACCGTGACATACTAGCGCAGCTTGTGAACCCTGTAATGCTGAGGTGCATGGAGCGTCCCACGGGAGTGCGGGGGGCCCTCCATGTGCATGGCAGTGAACCTGGAAATAGACCAGAAGTACTTCCAGTCCACTTCTAGGCCCACTGGGGAGCACTCAGGGTGGGGGGGCTGCACTCCCCTGGCTCGGCAATCAGCTGTGGGGGGACCCCAGGGACTCCAGCAGACCCAGGAGGCACCAGTTGCTTAGCCAAGGGGACATGGCGGGGGGGACAGCATGCTCCCCAGCAGACCAAGAAGTGGACCGGAAGTGCTTCTGGTCCACTTCCAGGTCTGCACCCTAGCATTGCAGCATTCACAACTACCTAGAGGTATGTAGAAAAAAAAACATTTAAAGCTGTGTCTATGTCTGAATCTTTCTGAATGTCTCCAAATTGATTAAAAGGGTTCCAATTCTATTCAGAGAGATTAAAGGGTCCTATATAATTCAATTCAGATCTGGAGATTCAGCCACTGAATTGGGCCAAATCTCCATTAACTGAATCAGGGACTGAATCTTTGCATGGCCCTATGAATTAGTCTTTCTAGATCATTCCCAAAAATCCAAGGAAAGACCAGGAAAAATATTTCCAACCTGCTGGCCCCATTTTTGTGTTTGGAAATGGAATTATTATTGAACCTGACATTCCTACTTCCAAGCTTTCTTTTTTTTCAAAGTGGAAAATCCAAGTTTCAGATCAAGGCAGCATCAAATTAATGTTAAGTAAATGTACTTCGCAAAATCCTGTCTCTATGCTATGAGGAAACAAGAGACCTTCCACAAGCACCTTATGTTTGTATATTGTGACATTGTACCTGATGTATTATTCAAAGAATAATCAGGGTGATGTGGGAAAAGTCTGGGCTATGTAGACAGGGTTCTCATACAAACTAATGTTCACCCTATTATTATATTAGCACTAAGAAAGGAACAACAGTCAAAGGGGACAGACCTAAAGCTACTACTGAAAAAACATTCACTTAAAAAAAAATATGAATATGAGCAATATGAACTATGGCAGCCCCTAATACAGAATGACTGCTTTAAGTAACAAAACATTCAAGTCCCACAGATGTTACTGTGCCTCCATGTCCACATAATAGGCACATAATTTACAAACAGGTTGGTCTCGTTTTCAAAGCCTCTCCCTAGAAGAGTTACAATACAAAGTACCTTATACTGAGTCTTCTAATAATGCTATATCTCTCTCACTGCTGGTTTCCAATACAAGAAATTTCTGCAATGCCAAAAAAGCAAAACAAAACAAAAAGTTCACAGGTAAAAATCACAGGCTCTTTTGCCAAATGTTCTCACAGAGAAGCAGTACTATAGGGAGACCCCTGTGCTTTAGGCAGATGACAGTTGAGTTTTGAATCCTGTCTTGCATGTAATATCTACTCATTTGAAGCATCGGCAGTAACACTAGATGTTGTTAGACCCTGACTCCATGCGGCGCCCAGCAACTAGGGAGACAACAATCCAATTGCTCATGGATCCTGTTACTCATTCACCAGAGAAAGCAGGGAGCAAAGATCAGTACACATTGCTTGCAACAGCTTTATTCAGAATGGAGACAGCTTCGGGTGAATGCCCTCATGGAAACACAGCCTGTGAAACCAGGGGAACAGCAATGAACAATACTTTTTTCCCCACATTTATACACTTTGGTTTGTACTCATTAACATTCATTCCAACTCTGTCCCTCCTTTTGTTCCACCCATTTTTCCTCCCATCTCAAGCTCCACCTCTCTTCATTGTTTGCTTCATTAGCATGGAATTACCCATGCATTTTACTCATTTACATGTCTTTTTGTTATGATTGCATGTCTATGTCGTTCACCCCACTTCTTTGGAAAATGGCTGGACTTTGACTAAAACCTGGAAGCTCCTGGATGCTTCTTCACCGATCACCATTCACCTTTTCTCATATGTCCATCTTGGATTCTGTTACCAATTACATGTTGTTTTTCACATTCCAGTCTGTTTTTCCATCTCAGGTTGTACCATCCTCCACATTCCTAAAACGTCACCTCATTCACAGAACACAGACTCACTTGCTGCTTTATCCTCAGAAAATAGTTGACACAGTTAAGATGGTTATTTAGCATAAGCAAATGGCTGGCTTAGATCTCATTCTGCCTTGTGGTCAGCAGCTCTGCTAGGTCACAGGTCATGCCTTGTTACAGGTGCAGATTCAATGCTTCCCAAAAATCCAAATATTGTCACCCTAACAGATGTTTCAGCTCCTTATCAGTTTAATTGCCATTTACACTGGGTGAATCTACACAAGATGTTTACTGTGGGGCTGCCTAATTGGGTCTGCAGTAGTCTCAGTGGCTGTGTTTACACAAGATGCTGACTGTGAAGTAGCTCATTACTACTGCGCGGTAGTGTCACATGACAAGAAGTATGGTGGAATGCTACAGAGCATTAATAATGAGCTACTGTGCACTCAGTGGGCACGTCAACATGAGACAACCATGACACACAGTGACATCGCCATGTCATCATGCTTCCTTGCTATAGGATGTTGCTACAGCGATGTAGTGGCTAAAAAAACCCATGCACCACTGGCATTACACAGTATAGGTTGTTACTGCACCATCATTTAGTACTTCCAAAAAGAAGTACTAAATGATGGTGCAGTAACAAAGGTGCTGTAAGGGCAAGTGTAGATGCGCTCAGTGTCACCTAAAATCTATTGGGTGATGCTAGTGAGCAGTAACTCCAGTTACTGCATAGTCATTTAGTACTTGCTTATATATTCATTAATATACTTTATAATTGTATAAACAAGTACTAAAAGACTGTGCAGTAATAAGTGCACAGTGAGCGTCTCATACAGATGCGGCCCCTGTCTACACATGCAGCCCTATTACACCACAGTAAACTATTTAACTCTGCCATACATTAGTACTTGTAAACACAAGTACTATCCTACAGCGGCATTATTTAGTATGCAGAAATGCATGTGTAGTTGTTGATGGGGCTGGCAAGGGTGCTTCAGTATGGGGGCTGCCTGCAGCTAGCTTTTCTGTTCTGCAAGAGCCCCAGCCACCTCCTCCTCAGCACATTGAGCTGTGTCAGAGCAATACTGGGCTGCTCCAACCTGGCTCAACATGCTGCAGTCCTGGGTGCACATGTAAATGCAGCACCTGAAAGCAATAAACTCCAGCACAATATGCGCTGGAGTTTATTGCTACATGCTAATTGCATGTGTAGATTCATCCATTGATTTTGATTCTAGTAAGCTGAGATGTCAAAGCCATGATGATATTTAGGCCAATGGATGGAATTAATCCATCTTGACACCACTCAGAAGAGCAGCTCCATTATGCCATTCCCCGCATCTCTCACACTTGCCAGTTTCCCACAGACTGTACATCCGCATAAGCAAGAGGAAGGACAGGAATAGAACTGGAGGTAAGTGAATGCCTGTCACCTAAAATTCTAATACCTCCCCCCCATCTTTTATGACATTTAGAAAAGCACAGTTTATTAGCACTCCATTTTATCTGCCTTTTCCATGGTACAAGGTTTCTTTTGAAGACTAGAGAAGAAGTATTTAAATGGTGCAAAAATAGACTCTTACCATCATATACTGCTTTCCCTTTCTGCAACAGCTGAAGCATAATGGAAACCTTGGTCTTTTCTTCCCATAAAGGCTGATGGCAATTTTGCTTTCCTTTATCTCTGTTTAGGTATAGAAGTATAGGGATATATTAAATCCACTGAAGCGCATCATTTAATATCTGTTTTGTAGATGATAACCATGCATTCTGAGGGGATTAGCACAGGGGGACTTAATTAGTACTGAAATGAACTTTTACTGTTAGTGAAGTGAAACTTCACTGTAAGGGGAGTTCATTTTAAGCATATTCTGTGATATTTTATTTCAAATGTGGTTAAAATGAACTGCATTTTCATCAATAATAGCAGATGTCACCATTCTTCAGAACTCTAGTTAAAATGTTCAATGCACGGTCAGAAAAAGACCTGAAAATGTGAATCATTTAACATTTATTTTTAATACTTTTTACAACTGTGCCTGTGCCCTTCCGGACTGAGTGATACAAGTACAAATATTCCTGGGAAAATGTGCAACCAAACTGCGATGTGTGTCTTAATATTGCTGTTTTGAAAATGGAAACTGTCTGTCTTTGTTTAAACGCTAAGGGGCAGATTTTGCTCTTGGAAATGCACCTGCAATCTCCTTGCCTTCATTGATAGTGATACATACATATCCACAACAATCATTCACTCCTTTGTCACTGAGATAGACAAAGCAAGTTAACCTAGATATTTAGAACCCAGACTTTTGGAACACAGAGTAGTGACTCTGAGAATGTAACAAGATTATTTCTGACATTATGACAAAGAAATATGTAGCAAATAAGTAAAAATAGCTCCTGCAATAGCTCAAGTGGAGCTATTTTGAATGTATGAATTTCCCAACCCTCCAAGAAACATATGCCAGATTCTCCTATTTTCATGGCTATGTCTGTGCTTGCATTCACTTCATATAATACTAAGGGCAGTGTTTGAAACCATGACATCTGTGCAAAGAATCCTCAGACTACTTTCTATAAATGTCTTTCTACTGGAAGTTATTACAGTACTGAATAAGTGGGAGAAATAGGAGCTCAAAGTTTAGTAAAGAAGATATATTTTAATGTTATTGCAGAACCACCAGTATTTTAATAGGTTACCATGAGCACCTATAAAATGAGCATAATTTTAGCCAGGGATTCCCTTACACTTTCTAGGCAAAAACAGCTTTGAATTATGAGTGGGAAAATGCAAAATTTGAGGATAAGCTGAAAACTCTGGAACCTGAATCACCAGTGATGTGCTTATTTTACAATACATCATTACATGATTATGTCACAATGTATCTATGCCAATTTCATCACCCAAGCCAAGTAAAGAGGTTCTGATGGCTAGAAAATGGTATTTAGAGGTTTGCTTTTGGGAACTGGCTTGTAGGTATTAGAACAATGATCCAGGGGAACAGCAAGGGTTAATTGATTTCTAAAAGATTTTTGGGGAAAAAAGTTTCCTTAAAGGCCCACTATTTCTGATATAGGCAAGTGTCAAGTATTGCAGTCACTTGCAGACCTGTAGGACACCACCTGCTGCTCGACTAGGATGTTATTGATTCTAATTGATGATCTACATGCCCACATTTTTCCTGCCATGACTTGATGTTAACAGAGTTAGTTCATTACCTGTATGTGTAGTCCAATTAGTAGTCTCACCGTCGTCCTGTGGGGTCCTATGTTTCTGAGGGCTCCGCCACCCCTAACCCCTCACCCATTCCACCAGGATTCTGACCAGCCAATAGGTCGTGCCACATGTCCTCAGTTCCAATCAAACAAACAACAACAGACAAAAAGAAAACAAGAAAACAAAGAAGGCTGTCCTGGCCTGTGTTATGGTTCCTGCTGTTTACAGCCAAGATCTAAATGAAAATTGACCTTCATGTGGTCAGTCCCTCTTTGTTGGCTCTCTCTTTCTCTCTCAGAGCCCCTTGTGGAGGTCGCCAAGATTCCTTTTAGCACCTTGAGTACATCTATGACACCATCTTATTGTCTTGTGCCACTTTTACATGTATTACGGTACAGCGGAAGTCTATAGTGACCCTCTATTAGGGTTATTACGGTACCTTTCTCACTGCCGGGCTCCACCAGCTCCTGGCATGTAAACAAACAGTTCTGCACCCTGCAGGGTCAGTAGACTTGGCTCTAAGTCCCCGCTGTGGGTCTTACTCTCTGCAAGAGTCTCCTACCAGCACTCCACATCGCTTTCAGTGTTCTCTGCTGCATGTATCGGCTCACTCCTCCTCCTCCTCCTCCTCATTCCAGTTCTGCGCTTCTCTTCCTTTCCTGTCCTGGGATCTTCTTTATACTGGCATGGGAGTTCTCTTCCCCTCCCTTTCCGAAACACCTAGGTAAGGGAGATTTCTGCCGGGCTCCTTGGGGCTGTGGACCTGGGGTCGCTGAGCCTTTGTTTAGCCTGTGTGCTTTGGAGCATGGTGGCTCCTTCTCTCTCTCATGGCAAGCAGCTAGCAGACACACAGGCTGGGAAATTGAAGACATGTACCACACTGTTCCATAACATGAGATAAGGGACTCTGCTGCATTGGCCAGGTTACAGTGCCCAGTTGCAGAGCCTTTGGGATTTCTGGTTTTGGAATACAGACCAAATTAGGATGTATGAATGTGATGGGGCTGTGAAACAAAGGAATATGCTGACAGGACAGAACATGAACAGTATGGTGACCACAGGGAGACCAATCAATGATGCCCAATCTGAAGAATAATCGAAGGAGGAAAAAGATACAAAAGAAAGGATTTCACAGCAGCAAAGGGTCCCCAAGAGGGAAGCCGAGGCCACCATGGACAGAGGTCACACCACCAGCCCATCTCACGTACTCCACAGGAGGGGAAGAGGGGAAACCTTTCATCTCTAGACTGCTGATATCTGACATTCAAGAGGGAACCTCAGGATGAAGCTCACATACTGGCCAAATATACCTTGACCCTGTGACAGCTCTAGAACTGGTAGCTATAAAACTGTTTGCATTATTCTTATCTGCTATCACTGTGTATCAATAAAATTTACCTGTTATTGAATGCAGAGGTCATTGGTCTGAGATTTTTAGGTCTGCCTAGAACAAGGTAACAGGTAATAGATTCATAGATGTTAGGGTGAGAAGGGACCTCAGTAGGTCATCGAGTCTGACCTTGTGCCCCAGGCAGAAAAGAGTACTGGGGTCAGACAACCCCAGTTAGGTGCTTGTCAATTCTCCTCTTGAAGACCCCCAAGGTAGGGGAGGGCACCACCTCCCTTGGAAGCTCATTTCAGAATCTGGCAACCCTTACAATGAAGAAGTTCTTTCTAATATCCAACCTAAACTGGGGGGCTGTGGTGTAGACACCCACACAGTCAAATGGGTCGCCAACTGGCTGGAGGGCCGCACCCAGAGGGTGGTAGTGGATGGGTCCTTCAACCTGGAAGGACGTGGGCAGTGGGGTTCCACAGGGCTTGGTCCTCGGGCCCACACTGTTCAACATCTTCATCAGTGATTTGGATGTGGAGGTAAAAAGCACCCTGTTCAAATTTGCTGATGACACTAAGATGTAGGGGGATGTGGGCACACTGGAAGGATGCAACAGGCTACAATCAGACCTAGACAGGTTACAAGGGTGGGCGGATGAGAATAGAATGGGTTTCAACACAGACAAGTGCAAGGTGATGCACCTCAGGAGGAACAACCGGCACCATACCTAGAGGTTAGGGAACTCCCCTCTTGTCAGCACGGAGGCGGAAAGGGATCTGGGGGTCATCATTGACTCCAAGATAAACATGGGCCGGCAGTGTGGAGAGGCAGTTAGAAAGGCCAACCGCACCTTGTCATGCATCCACAGATGCATTTCAAGCAGGTCAAAAGAGGTGATCTCCCCCCTCTATGCGGCAATGGTCAGGCCGCAGCTGGAGTATTGCGTCCAGTTCTGGGCTCCACACTTCAAGAGGGATGTGGACAGCATGGAGAGGGTCCAGAGGAGGTCCACTCGCATGATCAGGGGACAACATGGCAGGCCCTATGAGGAGAGGCTACGGGACCTGAACCTGTTCAGCCTCCACAAGAGAAGGCTGAGGGGGGATCTTGTGGCCTGTTATAAACTAGTCAGTGGGGATCAGCAGGCATTGGGGGAGTCACTGTTCCCCCGAGCAGGGCCAGGAGTGACCAGGAATAACGGTCACAAGCTGGCAGAGGGTAGGTTTAGGTTAGATATCAGGAGGCGCTACTTCACAGTCAGGGTGGCTAGGGTCTGGAACCAGCTTCCAAGAGAAGTGGTGCAGGCTTCTACCCTGGGGGTGTTTAAGAGGAGGTTAGATGCACATCTTCAACATCTTGAAGTGTTTTGAGATGTTCTTTCCTGCCATGGCAGGGGGTCGGACTAGATGATCTGCTCAAGTCCCTTCCAACCCTAGAAACTATGAAAGTATAAATCTGCTCTCTGTCAATTTGTGGTTATTGTTTCTAGTTACTCCAGGGGGTGCCCTAGTAAATAGAGCATCTCCTATTCCCTGCTGCCCTCCTCTGATGAATTTATAGGCAGCCACAAGATCACCTCTCAGCCTTCTCTTGCAAATGCTGAAGAGATCTAGGTCCCTCAGTCTCTCCTCATAGGGCCTTGCCTGCAGGCCTCTGACCATATGAGTGCCCCTCCTCTGAACCCTCTCAAGAGTCTTCACATCTCTCTTGAAGTGTGGTGCCTGAAACTGGATGCAGTACTCCAACTGTGGATTTATCAGTGCCACATAGAGGGGGAAGCATTACCTCCCTGGACCTGCTCATCATGCATCTGCTCATGCATGATAAAGTGCAGTAAGCCTTATTGATCACTTCATCACATTGACAATTTATGTTCATCTTGGAGTCAACTATGACTCTAAGATCCCTTTCTGCTGCTGTGCTTCTGAGAAGGTCATCCCCCAGCCTGTAAGTGAGGTTCTTTTTGCCCAGGTACAGCACTTTGCACTTACCTTTATTGAACTGCATCCTATTTTGTTCTGCCCACTTTTCCAGCCTGTCCAGATCTGCCTGGATCTATTCCCTATCCTCTGGTGTAAAATTTTTTTTTTTACCTTCGCCTTATGCTCTAGGAATGAGATTCCAGTTTGCTGAAATCTTCCTGGCTAATAACTGACCTTTATGTCTAGTCTTCTTCTTCCATTTGCATGCTCTTCTACATTGGCACTGCAGCAGGTTGATTCTGCAGACACAACATTATCATAATGCAATGTGGCATCATCATGTCATTGCATTTGAGATACAGAGGTTTTTTCAACTTGATCCTAGGATGCTCAACTTTAGGTTGATGCATTTAATCATTTAAATTTGAGTGCCATAATTAGATCTTTCTCAAGCCATATACCCAAGATTTAAACAGCTGTCAACATGAATACATAGTTATTCCTTTTCATTTCTTCTCCTGCAATACATTCTTTTGTCATGAACAATATCTGGAATACCAGTGACATTTAGGTTTAGGTTCATCTCAGATGTGGATTGGTTGCAAAATTTTCTGCAATAGAAATGCAGATTTACCATGGATCCCAAAGAAAAAGGTAATTCAAGCCTTATCTCTTTGATGACATGCATGTAAACTATGTTCCCTGGTAACTAGCTGCAAAAGCTATTGTCTAATTAGATTTAGACTGTGGTTATTCAGTCAAATAGACTCAGTGAATATGAGCAAAGAATGGGGGAAGAGTATAAGAGATTTATCAAACTTATAGTAGCAATTTTAGAATGTTAGCACTGCCCTTGGCTGATATAATTTCAGCACTTCTAGAAATAGCTGTAAAGAAGACAATGTTGCCCACTGACCAAGAACTAAGTTAAGCAGTAAAAACTTTAGATTAGTAGAGAGATCTAAATTCCTTACTCTTCCCACATCTCCTTTATATGCAACTTGATTAATAACAGCTGTAATAACTACAAACTCAACTCGATTCATTCTGTGCATGTGGCAGAACATACAGAAATTCTAATAATTATCAACTCTACAGATATTTAATATTTAGTTGGAAAATAAAACTAATATACAGCACAATTATAGCAAGGCATAAAATTGTGAACAGAAGAACAGAAGTCTGAATTTATCTTCTGCTGGATTTCCTTCTGGAACAAGTGTATACTTTTCTCCAAGGACCTGATTCATATTCCACTATGACTTTCTTTGGATTTTACTGGTATTGGGATTGGCCCTGATAAATGGCACTTGGATTGGGCCTGATAATATGCCAATTTTATGGAACTGCTCTCTTTTTGGGGAAAACGAACTCCATAGAGTGTTTTCTGAACTTCATTAAATCCAGGAGTATGGCAGGGATGAGCATTCAGAGCTACTTGTAGGTCATATGTATTTTTCCCTGTAATTTAAACTTATATTTTTCTCCTCAGTGGTGACCCTGATAAAAGAGTTATATATATATATATATATATATATATATGGTACCCTATATGGTACCCTGTATTATTTTTGAGAAACAGATAGTCCCTCACACTAGGTTAGCACAAGTGGGTGGCCTATTTTACTCTTTCATATTTATTTTCATTATAATTTTCCCCTTTTGGTTCCTTACACTGTATTTTTCTCATTCTTTACCTTTCCAAGACATTCATATTAGATCAGAATTAGGCATAATCATTCCACCTATTGCTGCTTGCAGCAGGATCCTGCTGGCATATTCCTAAAAAAAAGTGGAAGATCCAATAACGGCAAGGCACCACTCATCTTGACTACTTTCTCCTTGTTTCCCTCCAAACACATCACATTTCAATGGAGTCCAGTGCTATAGTTGCTTGCTAGACAGGCTCTGAACCAGAATGGTATAATCATGAAGAAAATGGGGAACACAATGTCATTTTTAGGCAGAAGGCCAGTTTACTAGTGTTTCACACATTAAAAAACACAGCATGTGTTCTTTTATTACTATAGAAGTCTTCACTGCAAATATTTCCATATGGTCCAGTCTGAATCCTGTGATGCCTGATCAAGCATGTCTCAGATTCCCTGGGTGTTTTGATTTCTAGATGATCAGAGGAAGGCAAAGGGCAGAATGGGTAAGCTGTCCAACAGTAGCAATCAGATAACTGGAATACAAATTCCTTTTACTTCCCTCAAAGAGAAAAAAGATTCATTTTTTTTATTTCCCTTGTCATTCAGGGAGGAAGTCATTTGATTTCATACGTAGCATGTCAACAGATTTTAAAAATTAATACATGCTGCCAGGGCTACTTTTTGTGGCAGGAACATCTTCTGAGGTAAAGGTTAGAGAATTATGACATGGTTGTGTGAGTTATAAATCAGTCCAATTTATTTCAGAGATGTATTCTGGAAGAAGGAGTGTGTGTGTGTGTGTGTGTTAGCCTCCACTACATGTTATATGCATCATGCAATTACAGGGTTAATTGTGTAATGAATTTAAACCAGTGACATGTGCAAAGTAACTATTCACACCATTAAAAGTCCATCCAGCTATAAAGGTAAAGCTGGAAAATGTGTACTAAATTATAGCTGGTTTCTATCTAACTTTAATGATGGACAGACCTGTTAGTTGACAGAGGGTGCACCATGCACTGCAGCAGCTGGAAGTCCTGCAGCTGATGGGACTCCCGGCCATGGCACCATCCCATGTGCTGCTGTAACTGGGAATCCTGTCAGCTGATAGGACTTCCTTCTGTGGCAGCACCCCATCAGCTATGGGACTCTGATCCACAGCAGCATGTGGGGCACTGTCACAGATGGGAATCCCGCCCGTTGATGAGTCTCCCATTTGCACAGCAGAAACCAGTGCAGGGGAAGAGTCCCTATATCAGCAATAAGGCATGATGGGATTTGATGCTGAATCCCATAGTCATGCCTCATGGCATGTCCCTATGGCATGGCAAGAGGTGTGATTGTGTGAATTGTGCATTAGATTCTATTTTGCCTTCAACCTGAACATCTAGAGGGGCCCTTAGTGAAAGATCATTGCAGTCCTTGAGCCACAGATCCATCCACAGAAGCTGTAGGTCTTTCTGTAGGGGAGAATAGGCTGCAGACTGGGATTCTTCCCCTTTTCTTTCCTCAGCTCTCTCTTCTAGGCTTCAAGGGCAAAACACTTTATCTCAAAATGGGTTGGTGCTTGGTTGAGGCTGCAGCACCAGCTCCTCCCAACTCTTGATGTTTGCATCTGTTTTCTTGAAATATGGCTTCCACGTGACCTTATAGCATTTCCTCTTGTCACCATGAGATCCCACCATGAGATCAGCATTCTCTATAGTGATTGCTGAAGACCATGGGATTGCATGAGGATACGTTATGGGCCCAAAGCTACTAGCTACTTAGTGCCCATTATGATTTCTTTGATGAACTTGTTGGTTACTTAGGGATATTAATGGGAGAAAAACCCTTTCTTGTGATGGTCTTCAACGCAGAGAGGTTTTTCCAGTCTCCATAAAGTAACATACAGCCCCAGGACTGTCATTTGTGCCACCATGTGCTGCTTACTGTGACTGAAAAATGTTAGTAGTTATGGCACAAGCTTCAGCCTCATAGGCTGTTTTATAGCCAATTCCACTACTTCCAACAGTCTCCATGCCCTGCTTCAGCCTTAATTATGAGTAACAAGACTTACCAATCCCTCTTTCTACAGCAAATGAACTGATGATTCCAAAGGTAACCCCAGGTTATTCCACTTCAATTTCTATTTTAATTGCTCCTTGGAGAGACACTAGAAAACAAATAAGGAGTA
The DNA here is from genome assembly GCF_052110815.1 of Crocodylus siamensis. Taxonomy (NCBI): domain Eukaryota; kingdom Metazoa; phylum Chordata; order Crocodylia; family Crocodylidae; genus Crocodylus; species Crocodylus siamensis. The sequence continues at coordinate 44,000,426 of NC_143401.1, read as the reverse complement.
GGAGTAATCTTTCATTCTTAGTGAAGTTTACCATTTATTCAGTGCTCCAGTTAGAGGTAAATGGAAAATGCTATTGCATTGTTTCATCTTTCTTTATGAAGGTTTCTTGACCTCAAACGCTTGTCATTTTATTCAAATAAAAAATCATTCATATAAATAAAATATTTTTCAATTTCTAAAGTGAAATTTATGCTGAACTGACAGTCCGTAAGACTAACTGACACACTTTCTTTTTTTCCCCCACTGAAGAGGTACATAAAAGATAGCAGCAATGTAAACTTCCTCATACCATATGTCAATGCATCCCAAATCTGACTCAGAAAATCCAATTCTGGAAGTATTCTGCTTCTATATTCCTTTCATTATTAGCTTTTCTGATAAGACTATCAATAAAGGGTGCCATTTGAAATAATCCATTCTTTGTAGGAGACACCTGCCTGTAAAGAACTAGATTGAAAATTCAGTTCAGCAAAATGAGACAAGAGAGTAATGATCACAAGAGTATATGGAATTGTATACTTTTGCCAATCCTATGACAATCCTTATCAAAAGATTCACTAGTAAGAGAAACCATGAGACATATGTATGCTCCAGTCCCTGTGCTTTGGTATGTATGTATGTATATATGTATGTAGAGTTAACCAAGAAGTCTCACTAACAAAAGGAATATCAAGATGCTAATATGTGACAGGGCTTTCTCTTGTCACTTGATGTGCTCAGGCAGTAGTGGAGTTTTAAATATATATTCGGGAAAGGACAGAACGATTGATCCGTATTGCAGGGGAAAGAGAGTAGATAAAAATAAAAGTGCATTTTCTTATTCCAGTTAGGAAGGACGAGAAAAAATGTGTGTTCCTTCTCTAATCAGCAAATCAAAGAATGAGCAATTTATTAGCCAGGATAATAGACTTGGCTTCTAATGTGCCCAATTTGTCACCTGTTATAAGTCTATACCAGAACTGTCACTGGCAGAGATGAAAATGATTGATCTGTGACTTTGCATTATAAATGGTAGTGTGTACAGAAGAGGATGTTACTTTTCACAGGCTACCTAAAATCACGTGGCTGCCAAGTAACAATAAACAGTGACTTTTAGTCATTATAAGTCCCTAAATTTGAGTTAGCTGGCTGTTGAAGATTATGAGTAATTGGAAGATGGAGGGTGAGGGTAAGGAGATATACTGAGAAAAATACAACCCCAATCTTCTCTTCCATTTCACATCAGCTGGTGGTTTCCATCCATTTGCTAAGGCTTTCAGGACCCCAAAATGTATCTGACAGTGCCAGTGCCACAGGCTTACATACAACTGACCCGAAAATAGGGGGATGAATTTAATTTATATGGTTTAAATAACAGATTATATTCTGGGTCACAGAATTCCCTTCTAAATCCCTATTCCCTTCTAAATCCCTATTCCGCTCCCATAACACACACACAGATTTTATTTGACTGGAATTTACCCTTTCCATCTTTGCTGTCGTTGATGCTCCAGTCCCTGTGTTTTGGTTATCAGCCTTCCAACAGCAAAAACTAAATTGGGATCCCTTTACAAGCCATTGATTAAATATATTCTCCATTAGAAAAATGAGTCTTCAATAAATATTTACTGTGTTCGAAGAGGGTTTTGTTAATAAAAATGGAGAGAAACAATATGAAAGTATTACAGTAGAATGCTGCTATTTAGAAGATAGAAGCAACAAGTAGTTCAGAATCAAATCCCCCAGGAATGGGTTTGCATATTATCATTTCAAACATTTATGCTATTCCTTTTTCATATTGGCAGCTGTGAATAATTCCATACTGTGAATTATTCTGCAGGCTATTAATGTCTGTGGCCTTGTACATCAACAGCAACTAACAACAACAACAACACGTTCCAGACTTTTCTTGAAGTGATACTTTAAGTGAATTTAAGCTGATTGCGGCTTTCCTCAACAATACTTTTTTTTAAGCATGCAGACGTGCCTTTCATCATATCCATTCAGGAAATGTTGTTTTAATAATCAGAGAGTTATATTTAATGTAAATAGTCTTGTAATACAGTTAAAAAAACACTCCCCTATTCTCTGACCTTTTCAATCACACTTAGATGTTTTCTTTATGCAAGAAAATAAGGCCTCTTTAAATCTGAGCCATTAGTGGGCTCTTTCTCTTCAGTTTGCTGCTGCTGCTTTTACTTTTTTTAAGTGTCTATGAAAAAAATCTAAATGTGATCAAACAGTTATCAAGAACTTTCTCCAGCTCTTTACAGAGTCATTCAATCAAAGCAGTTAATAGCCTAGAATATAGTTACCCATAACACAGTGCTGCTTCAACATCTCCATGATGGGAACAAACAGCATCCTGTTTGCAAAATCAAACATTATTGTTTCTAGGTATTTATAAATTATCAGTATATATAAGCTCATCTTTTTTATTTATCATGTTTCCTCAGACTTCTGAAAAGAGAGACCTCAAGATAACTTCAGTGCCCACATTCAGATGAGCACAGCTGTACCACACATTCAGGCATTCCCCACACTGCTACCTTGCAGCTCAGGGGTGGGGTTTGACCCTGGGAGATCCCAGAGTGAATAAAAGGTGCATGGAAGAAAAGAAGGGTGGCACAGTGCACATGGTGGCAGTGCATGCTGCCCAAAACCAAAGCCTGGCCAGCCAGAGCCATGCTGCAGTATGATTGCTGGCCTCAGCCTCCCCTACCCCACCTAGGGTAACCTGCTGTGCACCAGAGCAAGTGTGACACAGTCATTACATGGGGACACATAGCAGCAGCAAAAGGTGTGCCACTGCTTCTTGTCCCCAGGGAAACAAATGTCTATGCTTGTGTGAACACGGGAAGTATGTAGATTTCCATTTCAATTGCTCTGCTTGGTCCAGGCTGAATGATCTTTAAAGACCAAGTTACAGTAAAGCTCATTAACTTGTACTCTGAGCATCTCAGTGTTGTGCTTCAGGCAAGGGCCCTGCTACCTAGCTGATGTTTGGGTAACTTCAGTGTGTTCTATAGAGATAAAACTCAATTTGCAGTCCTCCAGGATCCTAGAATGCATTGCTGTCAGCTCCTTCCCCCTCCCTCCACAGAGACAGAGCCCAGGTGTTCTGACTTCTAGCCACACCCCCACTTGTCAGCCCTCTAGTGGCAAGTTACAGCTGTGCAGTTAAGAAAAGGTATTAACCCTTAATGTACAATCGCTCACAGCACATTTTAACTTTAACACCCCTTAAATTCCCACAGCTTTAATATTGTCTAAGTATAATATATAACTTCAGCCTAATCACACAAGCTATTGAGTAGGGGCTGCTTTATAATTTTATATATTAACCATATTTCCATGTGAAAACTGCATTTTGACTTAAGATATTTTTTCCCCAGAAATGCATGTCTTTTCCATGTAAAACATAGACAACAATGATGTTCTGCTTTGTTCACATTGGCATTTTTCATGGAATCTAGTTTCTAACTAGCTTTTCTATTGCTTCTTTTGTATCAGACTTACTCCATAATAAGCTGGTTGTTTCCTGGGAATGTGGTAACTAAAGAAGAAGGCCAGTTAAAAAGAGGGAAGGCCTGAAAAACTTGTGAAATACAGGTATTGGGTTGGCTAGTATTGTTCTAGTAGTCTGGCATAGAAAAGTATACACAGCTGTTGCCTGAGCTTTACTAATTTTGGGGATAAATACAGAAATTCAGCATGGTGCATTTCTGAGAGCTAACGTTCTTAAATATTAAATGAATTTTAGATTTGGTTTTCTGTATCCAATATGTTCCTGTCTTTTATCTAAAGAACCCATATGGACTAGAAATGTATACCACCTGTACAATTCTTCATGCTGAAGACTGAAGTGCTAAATACTCTTCACTATAAAAATAAAGCCGTGTTTCTTTTTCTTAAACATGTGTTTATGATTTTTTATATTTTTTAATTTTTTGACCTTGTGTTCTCTGATATCTCCTCAAAAGGAACTTTCCTACAGGTAGTCTGTCAAGGTTATTAGGCCAGTTATATTTTAGATCTCAGGCCTAGGCTCCTATATGAAAATAAAGGACAGAAAATGTCTGTTCCCAATTTCACAGTTGAAACATTTTAGGGCTGTGTGGTTCTACCACACCATTAAGATAATTGAGGTAGGGCCAGATTTGTCCTCCCTGCTTGCACACCACTTACGAGAACTAGGCACTGATTAAGCCCAATGGACATCATAGGATATATATTAAATAATAAATATTATCAGTGTAAAGCATTATTTTATATTGGGACACTAATGGAAAATCTACTTGTTTTCATATTTGCTAACTCTGAATCATAAATCGAACAGAGCATGTTTGTACTCATGGGTGACTAGTGCCTCTCCCCCCCCCACCAGGACCAGTCAGCAACTGCAGGGGGTCCCTCCCATGGTCAATCTTGTGGACTGGAGAGGGAGGGTCCCCCTGTGGCCACTGACTGGGGGAAGTCCCCCCATGGCCAGTCACACTCCCAGAAACACTCCTGGCACTCCCCAGCCGGTGCTTGCAGCTGGGGGAACTAGTGTTCCTGCCTGCCACCCTGCCCATCACCTAAGCAGGGACTGCACCAGTACCTGTCAGGGGGTGCACCAGCACTCCCAGGGGGTGCACACGCACCCCTATGTACCTCCTACATGTTGCCACTGTTTGTACTAGTTCTTCTCTCTTTTCTGTGAACTTTCCTGATACTTGTTTTTGTTGCCTGGGCTAATATTTGTCTCTCATTTGTGGAAGTATAGATATTAATTCAGGAACAAAGGAAACCATGCCAAAAATGTTTATTCAACTACAGTTCTTTACTACCTGGTATGAATGGAGGGTATCTGTGCAGGAGTAAGCACCAGGCACCCTGTTACCCATGCAGAGGACTAGCCATTAAGGAAAAGGAGAACACCTGCCACTAGTCAGAGGAACACTGCATGGAGTGAGCTGGCTGCAGAGGTAGGCAATTAGATGCCATACACTAGGAATGCCTAGTTCAGGTGTAGCTCTGCTGCAGTAAGGCAGTAGAGCTGAGCTGAACCAAGGAACAAGGAAACAGCTGCAGCTGTACTTGCCAACTACCATGGCAACTACTTGGCAGGTCCTGATAAATCAGACCTGCAGGGGGCAGGGAGAGCCACATGACCTGCAGGGGTGGGACTTAGGAGGTATAAAAGCCCAGGGCTTGAGACCAGGATGCAGTCTGTTGTTGTAGGCTACAAGTGTCCTGATAAGGACTCTGTTAGAAAGGCTGGCTAGGGGCCTTGAAAACTACAAGGTACTGGGGATGGAGCCCTGTACCTAAAAGACTAGACCTGAGAGACCCATTGAGAGCTATCTGCAATGAAGGCTACAGGTAGGAGGTTGCAGGATTACAGGGAAAGGTTAGTTACACAGCCAGAAGGAGTAGGAGTTAAGTTATAGCCAGTGTGCTTATGCTTGTGTTGTAGTTCTTGCCAGTTTGGGTTTGCTAATGAAAGGAAGGTCAGAAGGTCCTACAGGTACCAAAGAGGCATACAACAGCTGTGGGAGTCCTGCCAGGGACTGAGCCCCAACATACAAAGCATGATTCTGCTAGAGGATAAAGAGAAGAAAAAGGAAGAAAGACTTGACCATACAGCCTGAGAGATGGAATTTGGGCCAGGGGGCCCATATTCCAAAAGGGATATAGCCTAACAGAGTTAAGACCAGGGACAAGGGGCACCTAGTTCAATAGGAGCCAGAAACATAACCCAAGAAGGGTAAGAAGCATAGATTAGGAAGGATGAGAACTAGGACCTGAGACCCATAGCCCTAAGTGTCACAAGAATCAACAGGCCAGGGAGCCCTCTTGGCTACAAGGACCAACTCAGAGTGAAAAGTTAATAAAGTCACGTCACAAATGCAAACATTCAGATTATGAGAGGCACTGTCTCTTTAAATGCTCTCTCTCACTCTCTCACTCACCAGCTGCAATAGAGCACTAGTGCTGAGCATACCTATCTGACGTGTTGGAGTCTGCAGTTGATGGCCAGAAGGCCTGTGCAAATAGAAAACTATTTGGTTCAGGTTTGGATTCAGCCAGTTCAGATGCCAGTGATTTGATTCAGAACTCCGAATCAGTTTCCTTCTTCGATTCAACTGAATCAGCTCTGAAGGTTCAGAGCTGATTTGGAGATTCAGCCATAGGGTATAATGGGGAATCAATGAAATAGCTATAACTTTGTTGTTTTTTTTTTATCCAAGTTTGATGAAACTTGCAGGCATGGTAGCCTCTCCTCAGAGCATGAAGCCTGCCAAGCTGCCAGGAAATAGGTACAGGGGTTTGGGGGGAAACTTCACCCCAAAACTTGAAAGCAAAACTCAATTCACGTGTATGTGTTATGTCACAGTTAGGTTAAAACTGCAGGGATGGTAGCACTTGCAGAGGCCACAAAGCCTGCTAGGTTTCAAGAGGATAGGTGAAGGGGTTCTGGGATCCTACACCCCTAGCTGCTGACAAGAAAAACTCTTGACATGGGTGCTTGTGCAACTGTGTCTGTCTTGGGGGCACCGGGGGTGGGGAGAGGGCAGGGAACTACTACAGGCCTCAATGCTAAGCCCTGCTGCCACCTCAAAACCTTCCAGCTGTTAAGGAGATAGGTGTAGGGGGGTTCTGGGGCCCTGCACCCCTAGCTTATGACAGATAAAACTCGTGACATGGCTGCTTGTGCAACTGACTGTGTCTGTCTTGGAGCAGTTGATTGTCTGTATTGATTATTTCCTCTCCTTAGTCTGGTTTTGAAGGTGTTAATCCTTGCTGATTAACTCGTTATCTAGTAGCTACTAGTAGCTAGCTACTGTGTATTGAGCTGGTGCTTGAGTTAATCATGACTGATTGGTAACACAGTAGCCTAGCAGCCAGGTCTGCAGTAGTTCTCCCTGACCCCCGTGCCTCAAGACAGACACAGTCTCACAAGCACCCATGTCACAAGTTTTACCTGCCAACAGCTAGAGATGCAAGGCCCCATAACCCAGAAGCCCTGCACCTATCTCCTTGAGAACTGGCAGGCTTTGTTGCCACAGCAGGGGCTAGCAGGCCTGCAGCTTTCACCCTGCTGCGCCTTAACACACACAGTGTCACCCATGTCATGAGTTTTGCTTGTCCACAGCTTGAAGTGAAGTGTCCCACAAACCCCCCAAATTTATCTCCTTGAAACCTGGCAGGCTTTGTGGCCTTACCAGGGGCCACCATCCCTAGTTTTGACTCCACTGTGGCATGAGTTTGCTTTCAGAATTTTGGGGTGCAGTTTCCCAGAAACCTCTGTGCCTATGACCTTGAATCTTGGCAGGCTTCATACTCTCAGCAGAAGCTACCATCCCTGAAAGGTTCATATGAATCATCCAAAAGACAACAACATTATAAATATTTCATTGATTCCCCATTACCCACCATGGCCAAATCTCTGAATCTTTTCCGATTCAATTCAGAAGCTTCGAATCGATTCAGAAAGCCTAAAGCTTCCCAACATTTGATTTGGATTCATAGATTCAGCCTCTAAATCATCTGAATCATCTCCAAATCCGAATCATGACCCAAAGCTTTGCACAGCCCTAATGTTCAGTCAAAGTTTTTTCCTAGGTGGTGTGCTCTCCAGAAGGGGATTGCCAGCTGGTCCTTCTGGATGGACAGGTAGGGTGCTGTTTGGGTTGAAGAGGGTACCCCTGAGGGTCATGCTTCACTGCCTTTTATCCCTTTCTGGCAGACTTGTGTGATCCCACAGCAGCATCTTGGCTGCCCAATCCAGAAGTCTCTGTCCCATGTGAGTCTGGAGTAGTGCATGACACTCTGCCTGCCATGGTAGGGTGTTCATCTGCTGGTACATGTAGTTTTGGGAGTCAGTTTGTGATTTTTACTAATTTAACAGTGGTATTGTTAAGGGTTGCAGGAGCAGTCCATTGGGGAACATCTAGTCCCAGGAACTGGTCTCCAGCATTGATTAACTTAAACTGGATACCTTGTTCATATACAATGGACTTCCAGGGAATGGCATTGATCCTTTTCTGCTAACAATCTACAGTAGGAGGTCTTAATTGCTGCTCAATAACTTGTAACCTTAGCTGGCTCTGCCTATTACTTAATCACTTACTCAGATTCACTCCCATTCATTCAGGAAACCAACCCCAATATAACAATGCAATTCCAGTGATTACTATTCCAATGCAGTCTTATAATAATAATTCTAATAATACAAGGTATGAAGTTAAAGAAAAATACTTTTGGTAAACGTTAAATGGTATAAAACACAAAAACCAGGGTATAGATGAGACAGACGAAATATAAAAATGCAATGTGATTTAGTGAAGCTCAAAGGCACTGGGGACAATAAGTGAGTTAGGTTAGATACAGTAGATTGATTTAGCACAAATTTTAGACAGGTATAGGAAGTTTTCTTCTGGGAAATAGGTTTTAATTAAAGGGGGAATGTGTTCACCAGGATATATTTACAGTCATGTTTTCAGTGCACCTTGGCTTTTCTTGTCTCTTACAGGCTTTGCTTTGAAGTGGATATTTTAGTTCTTTTGTTTCCTTTAGTGATACTTAGCTCGATTGATATGTAGATATAGTTTGTAGGTTTTTCCTACAAAAAGCCACTTCAGCTTTCTGGCTTGCTCTGAGCCTTGCCACACCCAAGCAATGAGTGCGCTCTCTGCCAATACTCAGAAGGGAAAAGAAATGCACAAAATACAGGGGATGCAGGCAAAAAAGGGCTTCTTTTTACAGCCCTATAACCCATAAGGGGCACAGACCAGTTAAGAACATAGCTGAGCCCCAGGAGGGGGAGGAAAGACATAGAGGCCGGAGCCCCAAGAAAAGGCAGAGATAGCTTAAAGGCCTAGAGGCCAGAGCCCTAAAAGAGGCAGAGACTGATACAGCCTGGGAGGTCCAGAGTGACAGTGGAAATTGGGCTGAACACACACTGATAGGTGATTTGTATCACCTGAGACATGGACGTGGCCATAGGGGATGTTAGAGGTCACAAAATTAACCCTTAAAGCTATTATTGCACTGGAACACTGACTGGCCAGAAGAGCCCACCTAGCACCTGAGAGCAAGTTTGAGACCTGTACAGTCTTCCCATAGGGACTCACTGGTTTCAAGCATATGTGAGAGCTCACCCCAGGATTTTAGAGCAGCCTCTCTTTGCATCAATTTAACCAATTACAGGAAAGAGCATGGCAGGAAAGAGAAAAGGAAGGAGACTCAGTGAGATGGGTGCAGGAGCTGCAGGGCCACCAGGGGCATCACAGCCACTCCTGGGGCCTGGGCCTGTTACACCAACACTAAACAGAAGACCTTGTGCTTTAAAAAGAAGATAAAAAGGGTTGTTAGGTAGAGTGCTTCTGCAGGATTTAGGCACATCAACCTAATCAGTCCATTTGTCATTATTATAATTAATCATTATTATTCTAAAGCCGCATCACGTTGTTATTTGGTATTTTAGGCAATTATTTCCTTTTCCCATTTATTGATCTATTTTGAATGAAACACTGCTAGCTTTTCAGCTGCTGTGCTGGGCTTTGTTTTATCTAAGTCTTCATCATTTCAAGTTTTGAAACACAAAGCATATGTTAAAATCCAATTAGAAAGGCCAAAGAATCATGTGAAAGTGTAACTGCATAAAACAAATTTGAAAGCTGAAACAATACCCAATTTGGAGTTAGACTGTATAATCTAACAGAGCTCACCTTGCCAAATAGCACCATTAGCATTAACATTTCACTTGAACACCATATACAGCCAAGAGGTATTGCTTATCACCCACCTTCAGAAGGAAAATTAAAACCAAGAAAGGTGTGATGGCTCTGTTCAAGATTTGTGCAGTATCAGAAACTAAGAATAAGGGGCTAGAAAGGTCATTTCTTCAAGGCTAAAAATGTCAGTGCTTTGTAACATCTGAGGACAAATATAAATATTGAGAATAAAGATTCTTGAATAAATGTCCCTCAAAGTTAAAAAAATAAATTTATAGAATTCTATTAGGGTTTAGTTTTGTGCTTTGACTATTTTCACAAAGATACTACTATAGCTAAAATTAAACATAGCTGAAGCTAGCCATTTAAAGTGAAATATAATACGCATGAATAATGCAAAACTTGGTAAGTTTTTGTACTGTCATAACTTGTTGGAATCAACTGTTTTGAAGGTTAGCACCAACCCTGGGTAGTTCCAAACAAGTTCAAAGAAAACAACAAGTATATATGCAGTAAAGGCTATGGGTGCTCAGTGTCCCCAAAAGAATCCAACTACTTATCTAAATGCCTAAATATAAATCTCTTTGCAAGTCCATTGTATCTTCTTCTGAAAACTGCTTGGCTTCCTTCAAAGAGAGATTTCCTTGGCACTGACTTGTGAAGAAACACATTCTCTGTTGCAGAATTTATCTTCAGTCTCTTAATTAAGTTTGAACACAAATCCAGGAAGGTCTTTTATATCTTTCCCAAGATGCCAGATATCTATTCAGAGCTAATCCAGGCTATGGTGGATTGTATTAGACACTCTATCTTCCCAGAAGAGGAGGACAACATCAGGAAATCCAATCTGAAGTATCCACTTTCAGATGAAAAATAACAAGCTATAAGCAAAGGAGATGGAGTTATTTATTTCTGTTGACTCCATGTAGACAGCGTTTGTTACCAGATTTGCCCATTACTTTGGGGTGTGCTCATTTATTTGGGATACATTTCTAGGGTCTTGGTAATTCTATTAATGTGCTGCTTGTGTTACTGGTATTTCTATACAGAGCTGTATCTCTCCCTTCTGCAAACCCTCACCCCCAATGGAGCTATCTTGCAGGACTCAATTTCAGTGAGGCTGGGTTCTTCCAGTCCCCAAATCAGTCATACGCACAAACACACACAAATGTGACACACCTGACCTGGCCGGGTTGATCAGCATGGACAGGCTGACACCCTCCTATGCTAAGAATCAGTTCATCAGAGCAACAATAACTGCAGTCAGACACAAGCACACAGTTAAACAGAATACCTCTGAATCTGGCTGGGTGTCCAGATGACACCCTCATGAGCCAACATTCAGTTCATTAGGGCATGTCTGAGCCAAACTGGGTCAATCAGCCTGTACAAGCTAATCCCCTTATGTGTTTCAAACTCAGCACATCCCAATCTTTTAGCCTCTTGATGAGCAGAATCCACAGTATTTTTGGGCTTCACAGGGATCTTTAGCTTAGGTAAAAGAAGTATTGCTACAGAGCAAGTGGGGAAGGAGAGGTAGAGAAGGAAAAATATACCCAGTTACCACCAGTTTGACTATAAAGGTTATTTATTGCTAAGTATATGAAATATATAATGACACTAGTAGTAATAGACATGCAAAGGAGAAACAAACACAAACAATCACAGTATTATCCTGGTTTCACTAAGTATTTGGGGAAACTTAGCTCAAGCTTAATTAATACAGTTCAGGTTCAGAAATCTATGATTAGAGAGAGAAGAGAAAAGAGAGAAAGCTGAGATGTCACCAGTCCAAGGCACTTGGGTTGCAAAGCTGACAGGTTAAAGTTCTCAGCACGATCCTTGAAGGGAGACGATCTGCCTCCTTCAGCCTCTCAAGAAGAAAGCGGGTGGTGTCAGCACACACTGCTGCTTCTTTTACAGATGTTTATACCCTCAGTTCAGCTTCTTTCAAGCATTCTCAATAATGTAAATCAAATTGTCTTTTTTATTGACAAGGGGTTATCTGGTTTGGAACATCTCAGGAAACTGATTGATACTCAGGAAACACATAAAGTTAGGGAGTAACCAGATACTTAGGAGCCAGTTTGAAATTCCTATGGATAGCAAATACACTGATGGGATATCTCCTGGTTTCTTCAGAAACAATAGATAGCTTGCAGCATCAGGGTTTTGGATTTTTACTTGTTGTGAACAAGCCTCAGCTTAGCATGACTTTTCCAGATCCTACTATAGTTTTTTAACAGACTTAAGGCAATTATTGGAGTGTTCATAACCTTTGGGAGAGGACTTCCACCAGTCATCCCAGGAAAAGTATGACAACACTTGTGGTCAGGGCTCCAACAGGCTGGATGCTGTGATGAATCCTTTACCATTGTTCAAATGTTACCCATATCCCCTGACTTGGTGTCTTGCCTCAGCATTCCCTAACCTGGCAGCCGAGTTTTAGCCAATTAAGTTTAAATAGGCCTCCTATAGAGGGACTGGAGAATGTACGGCCCGAGATGCCTATTAAATTTACTTCTGCTTAGAGGTGTGGGGGTGGGAGGGGGGCAGGAAAGTCCTTTGTAAATACAGATGAGAACTGGTCTGATAAATGCTGAGCTGGGTGCATGGGTTGATTAGCATTTGGAGCACAGATTCCCCATCATGCAGTGCTCTCCTGCTTCTCTGATCCCAGAATTCACTGCAGTCTCTGCTTCAGGCTTTCTGTTCTCCATCTCTCATGTAAATGAATGGTCATCTGATTCCATCTTGGATACAAATGAGACCTGTTTTTCACTCTTGTCACCCTTATCTGGAGGGTTTTAGGTGTGTCTCTCACTGCAACTTAACCAGTTTCTGTTTAGGTGTGGGGGTGGGATTCTTTGTGAGTCAGACAGTCTGCGTCCTGTGTCAGGGTTCCCCAAGAACATGGAGCTGAGAGGTAACAGCACCGTACAAATTTCCCTTTGTTATGGGAGTGGAACCACAAAGAGTATGTATGAACACCTATTATTGTCTAAAAACATATATCTTTATTGAATTGATCTGAGAGCAGTTTCAGTTTTGCTTCATCTTCTGAAGTGATCTAGAGGACATTACAAATTATATGGCTCCTTTCTTAAAGAACTAAATGAGAATTCTGATATTTTAATGAAAATGACTATTTTACAGATCCCTTTGGAAATTTATAATCAAAAAGTAAAATAAAATTTTTCTACCTCACAGTCACCATACCTTTTTTGCATGACTGACAGTCACAGCACACACAAATGACCTGTCATTAGAATGTGATTGAGATGTATCTGAAGTATTGTGCAGAGCCTTAGGATTCAAACAGCAAGATATGTTGCGATTAAGTTGCATTGGCAAAGGTGTGTGGCAGGGAGGGAAAGATCAATAGAAAAGCACTAGTGATATGAATGAGAATTAGCAATGCCATGCAAGGCAAATCATCACCAAAACTGTGATTACAGCATACATAATTTAGTGCAGATTATGATTTAGTTTCTAGGTAGAAGCTTGTAAAAGCTTCTAAAAATAGGAAAACATTTTCAGGACCATTCTGACTGCCTCTCACCTTATCTCAGCTCCCTAAAGAAGTTTCATAACTTTAACATGATCCTATCACAACAACAATTCAGAATACTTTGCTCATCCATCATGCCCAAAAAGGTATTAGCAGTCTATATACCATCTGTCCTGGTCACTCTGCTCCATTTCTTCCTCAGCATGACTAATGATGAAACCTAAAAAAATGTGATGAAGCAAACATGATAGAAAAGTATCATGCCCTTCAAGAAAGGTTAGTTTCTCTTTGTTTCTCCATGCATTTCTTTAATTTCTCACTAGTTATAGCAAACTTCAGTACAGCTCAGTGTATTTTCTGTTTCTCTCCTCCTGTCTGCGCTCTTCTCATTTTTTCTCAGCCATTTTCTCTCTCATGGAATCCTACCCCAGACTGTCTGTCACCAGAGGAGTTACTGAGAAACCATCATTTGCTGCATGGTGTTCATGTGTGGATATTTGAGCCCTTCACAAATTATAGACACACACACCTTCATTGGCATGTGCACTTATCAAGTCCATATATAACTTGTTTTTATACATTCTCTCATTTAAATGCATGTAAATGTTAAAAAAAAATGTATCATGTTACATGTGTACAAATATTCTATGAAATTTAATTTTAAAAAAATGAAAGGGGCTCTTGCAATTTAACCTGCATAATGAGCCTATTTTAGACAATTCATTCTGTCCAAGAGAGCAGATGTAACCTCTACCCCCTTGTACTACAGAAAGAAACTTCAAAATAGGTCCATCTTGGGAGGTTCAGTGATACCTAAGATGACTACCCATCCCTAATTGGGCAGGACAACCCCAAAATGTAAACATCAGGTCCCAGTCCCAGGCTGAATGACTCCAGGACAATATTTGTCCCAGATACCCCTCAATATAGGCCCATATGTAACACACCCCCTCTCCCACCCCAGCCAACTACAACATGAAACAGATGTTAGCCATGAAAAGTTATGCATTGCTAGTGGATGATCAAATACTGTAGTAGTGAATGTGATCTAAGAATATTCTAGAAAAGAACTGGAACATACCTGCATGTTGATTTGAAAACAAAACCCCCAAAACTCTTGAATTTCAGCATTGCATAAGTGAAATAGAACAGTATGCTACAAATGTCCTGAATAAAATAACGGCCAGTCTTTAGCAGGGTTGATCTGTTGACTTTATTAGAAACTTCCAGTTGCTGTTTATATATAAGACTTTGGTTTATTTATCTGATAGAACTACATAAGATTTCCACCTAAGTTAGGGGAAGTTCAAACCTCTGCTCTTGTTTTCTAATAAATATTAAAACAAACTATTGGGAAATCCAGTATGAAATAACTAATGGCGCTCCTTATGATTGCCAGAAAAAGCACATTTGTACAGCCAGCATGTTTCTTTATTGTTATTAAATAGCTATCTTCATTTAAATGATTTGGTTAGTTTTATAGTTCACTCTCATAACTTTGAACTATAGAACAGAAGAGCCAATTTGCCTGAACAAAAGGAAAGGAAAGCCCAAAGCTAGGCATCTTAACATAATAAATACTATTAATTTATATTGTTTTTAATTTAAATATATATTTATATTTAATTAAAAATAATAATTAACAACAGTAACAATTTGTGGTTTACATCAAGAGCAATACTTGCTTTCTACTGATAGGTATATTTCACAGGTAGATAACAGCAGTTCAGAAGAGCCAAATGACTTATTCAAGGTAACTCTGGGAAACTACATCCAAGATTGGAATAAACCTTAGAGCCGTGTTCACATGAGCATGGATGTTTGTTTCCCCAGAGACAAGAAGAAGTGGCACACCTTTGGATGCTCTTCCTTGTCCCTGGGGAACGTCTGTGCCATACACCCTCTGGTACATGACAGGTTACCTGGGGTGGAGTAGGGGAGGCTGGAGCCAGCAACTGTGCTGGCTCCAGCAGCCTTATCTGAGGTCCTGGGGGCCTTCGGAAACTGAAGCTGTGGTGACCTTGCCACTTAGAGCCTGACCAGCAGCCAGAGTGTGGCTCCAGCCAGCCAGGCTCTGGTTTTGTTCCTGTGTGCACCACCCAATTTTTCATGTGTGTATTTTAACCCCAGGATCTCCCAAGGTTAAAAAAACCCCACACTGCCACTTTGCAGCATGGAGAATACCTGAATGTGTGGTGTGTGGTACCACAGACGGGTCTGCAGTGCCACATAGTGCACAGCTGTGCTCGTCTGGATGCAACCTCTGTCTCTTTCTCAGGCCCAAATCACAAGATCTGTATTAGTGGTATCAGAATTTCAGGCAGGCAGGCCTCATTGTGCATTTCAAATTTCATAATTTCACTTAGCATGAAACAATGGTAGGAGAAGACAGGGATAAGAGAAAGAGAGAAATTGAAAACCATCCAACATGGAAAAAATGAATGAAAGAGAAGAAACCTTATTTTAGGATCAGGACCTAAGAGGGCAGCATAATGGATCCATTCTTGTATTGAAAGGTTTTTCCTCAAATACCTCAAAAACAAATTGTTGAGAAAAGCAGGGTATTCTAGCTGATGGCCAGAAACCCTAAATTATTATTGCCACATCTGGCAACTACAACATCTGTTAATATCATTGAGTACCCATAACTAAAAGAAAAACCACAATGTATTTTCACTTGTTGTTCCTCGGTTTTTTAAATTTATTTATTGGTGAAATCTTGTGGTTTTGACTGCATGACTAAAATTGAAATAGAGGATTGCTTTGTTCCTGTAACACTGGGATGCTGTATGTTGGCCTTTGTTTCTCTGGAGACAGAGAAAGGGGTTGGGCTAGGCTGTCTCAGAGATTGATTCATTGTCTATTAAAAATACAAGTTACCTCACTGAAGTTTAAGGGAATAGAAGGGAATAGTTTAAGGCAATAGATGCCAGAGAGGAGTAAACAAATAATAATAATTAAATGGCAAATAAAGCTATGTGAAAGAATTCTCTCTTTTCCCTTCATCTCGAATGCCCCTTGCCCTGGTAATTAAGACAAGACAGTTCTTTGTCACATCTTTTATTCTCTTGTTCACAGTCCTCCCTTTCTTGTAACTAACTGCTCCAAAGGACTGGTGTCTGAAGTATTACCGAGAGTTTCTAAAAATCTTGCACCTGCTGTTCATCTTGGCTCTGCTGGTCTCACTGATTGCTATGATTTAGATATCTTATCGAAAGGTGACCTGGGTGACTTGAATGATGCTCTGCCAGGCTATGTTCCAAACCCCTTATAGAGCTGGATAATTTACATGCTGTGCTGGGACAATGCTCAGCTGTGCCATACAGCAGAGACAGATTCACGAGGGAAAACTGTTTATCTACATCAGAGAAATTAAAGATGGCCCAAAGCATGGTGCCTGTCTGTAAATAGCACACCACCTGACTGTGCTTTGCTAGCTCAATAATTCTTCAGTAGATTATGTCAACTGATGGAGCGCCACACTTCCAAGTGGGGAAGGGCAAAGAACTCTGCTTCAAGAATGTTTATGGATTTTTAATCTTTAAAGAAAATAGGGCTGGATGTGTACGAGCCAGTTGGCCCGGATGACCTCCATCCATGGGTGCTGAAGGAATTGGCCAGTGTTATAATTGAGTCATTGGCACAGCTGTTTGAGTTCTCATGGTGCTCCAGCCAGATCCCTGAGGACTGAAAAAGGGCCAATGTGGTGCACATTTTTAAAAAGGGGAGAAGGAATGAGCTGGGTAACTTTAAGCCAGCCAGTCTTACTTCTATCCTTGGAAAAATACTGGAAAAAATTGTCAAAGAGCACATTTGTGAAGGCCCAGCAAGGGAAATGAGGCTGAAAGGAAACCAGCATGGGTTCATCACAGGTAGATCCTGCCTGACAAACCTTATAGCCTTTTATGACCAGGTCACACACTGCCTTGACACAGGAGCTGAGGCTGATGTCATCTACCTGGATTTTAAGAAGGTCTTCGACACAGTTTCATATCCTATTCTCATAGGGAAGCTAGCAGGCTATGGAATGGATGCTTACACAGTAAGATGGGTGGCCAACTGGCTTAGGGACCGCACACAGAGAGTGGTAGTGAACGGGACAGTCTCGACCTGGAAGGAGGTGGGCAGTGGTGTCCCGCAGGTTCGGTCCTTGGATCGGTGTTATTTAATATCTTCATCAGCAATTTGGACAAGGGTATGGAGAGCACCCTCTCCAAGTTCACAGATGATACCAAGTTATGTGGCAAAGTTAACACACTGGAGGTCAGGGAGCAGATACAGACCAATCTGGACAGGTTGGATCAATGGGCAGAATGAAATAGGATGCAATTCAACAAAGATAAATGTAAGGTAGTCCACCTAGGGAGGAGGAATTCCCAACACACCTATAGGTTGGAGAATGAGCTCCTCAGCAGCTGAGAAGGATCTTAGAGTCATAGTTGACTCCAAGATGAACATGAGCCAGCAGTGTAATGAAGCCATTAACAAGGCCAATCACATCTTGTCGTCATTAGCAGATGCATGACCAACGGATTAAGGGAGGTGATGTTCCCCCTCTATGCGGCATTAGTCAGGCTGCAGTTGGAATACTGTGTTCAGTTTTGGGCACTTCACTTCAAGAAGCACACAAAGAATCTGGAGAGGGTTCAGAGGATGGCCACTCACATGATTAGTGGCCTCCGTGAGAGACCCTATGAGGAGAGGTTGAGGGATCTGGATCTCTTCAGCCTTCACAAGAAATATCTGAGGGGAGACCTTGTAGCCACCTATAAGTTTATCAAGGGAGGACAACAGGGAATTGGAGATGCGCTATTTACCAGAGCACCCCTAGGAATAGCTAGGAATAGTGGGTGCAAACTAGTGGAGAGTAGATTCAGGTTAGACATTAGGAAGAAGTTTTTTACAGTAAGGGTGACCAGCATCTGGCATAGGCTTCCAAGGGTGGTGGTACGATCACCTAACTTGGAGGTCTTCAAGAAAAAGCTAGATAGTCACCTGGCTGGGGTCTGACCTTAGTCCTTTTTCCTCCCAGGGGCAGGGGGTCAGACATGATGATCCTTTGTGGTCCTTCCCGACTCCACAATCTATGAATCTATAATCTCTCTTTATACCAGTATACACCTATGTATGTTTCTAGCAGCTTATGGGACACATACTTATACCATCTTAAATGGTATGGGTCTATGTCTATACCAGTTTTCATCCAAACCCAGATTTATTGGCACCCATAAAAACCATATCAAACATTTAGCAATCAACTTTGAAATCTAATGGGACATGAGAGCTAGGTTAGTCTAAAGACTAAATATGGTGATGCTAAGCCTTTCCTCATTTCTAACATTGTTTTTCTGTTGAATGGAAAAAGTTAATAGCAGACTTCCTCCAAGTTTGGATATGTTCAGATCTAGGGTTTGCCCTGGATCCTATTTTTTCATTCTTATTATATAAGTCACATAACACCAAAGAGATGCAACAGTGTAAACTATAATGTTTCACATGCTCATGGTTAAGATTAGAGGACTGACCATACAGAGAACTCCTGATGAAAACATTAGACTTCTGTATGCACAATGTCCTCTGATTTAAGCATAAAGGGAACTTTTGCATGTGATCGGGGGGGAGGGGAGCGAGCCACTCTGAGATCCACCCTAGTTAAAGCACTGCAGCATCTCATATATCAGTGTCCCCACACTTCAAAATGGCAGCGGGGTTACTTGAACTTAAGCTCATTGAATAAGCTTTAGTTCAAGCGCCCCTGCTGCCACTTTGAAGTGTGGGGATGCTGATACATGAGATGTAGGAGGCTGCTCAGTTGTGGTAATTACCACACTGCAGCAAACTTGATTAATTACAGCACATCATAGCAGCCTCCATGCTCAGGTACAGGTCCCCTAGATGTCTAACATACAGACAAACACACTACCACTTTTGGATATACAACTTACATTTTATTTTTACTGTGTGTCTTCTATTTATGGCTTTTCCTTTCTTTTCCTTTCTTTCATGCAGGCTAAACATTTCTCATCTCTTCAATACCACAGTTCCTTTGTTGATGTGTAGGAGTAGGGTGGTGAGGAAAGGAGAGAAATAGCCTTCTCCAATATTCTGCAAGGTTATTTAAATTAGATCAGAGGAACAGCAAGGTGCATCTTGAAAATATGTATTCCATTAAAAACATGTTTTTTATCCAAGCTACTTCTGATTCAGTGACATTTCCCTTTGATAACTTCACTGCCATTTGAAAAATTATATATATTCCCTTGTAACAATAATGTGAAATAGAATACATTTTATCCAATAAACACACAGAATAAAAGCCTTTTTGGAACAGAACCACTGTTTTCTAAGCCTGGAACATAACTGAAGGATCTTTATCATTCTATCTTGTAGAGTTTGCAGCTGTGAGAAGCATAACCTAGATAATAAGGATGTGATAAAGTTACAGAAACCTGCTGATAGATGAGCAGCTCCTGTGACAGCTAAATTATTCTACATAGCTCAATCATTATTCCTTCTTTTCTCTGTGTGAAGATTTATTAACCATTAAAGCACTGTCAATTAAAATAAACTTATTAATGAAATCTGGGCAAGTTGAATGTATAATTTGGCCACAAATGAAAAGTTCTCCAAAAAAAATCCTGGGGTGACAACTAAGTTGCTTAATCCACTATATATTTTCCAATAATGAGAACAGTCACATTTTATTAAAGCATTAGTTTCTGCCTGAAACTTCACTTATAAGCCAGGCCAGAGTTGGAAATGTTAGCAGTAAATTTTGCCTCTCTCTGATCTGTCAGGTTTCATCTATTCCACACGACACTCCTGTTCTAGTTCATGTAACAGTATGGTGCCATGCACATCTGCACTACAGATACCAAGTCTTGTGCAGTGATATGCATGATATTTCTCACCAGTGAAACTCAGTCAAGCTTGTCCACACAGTCTGTCCACCAAGCAGTAGAAGCTGAGATCCACACCAAGGACACATGGGTGAAATTAATTACTTTCACCAGCAAGAAATGCCTCGCATGGAATTGACTAGAGCAGCATGCAAAATGCTTTTTCTTATCCCATAAAAATTCTCAAGATATCAAAACATCTTTCTGTTTCAAATAAGGGTTTTGACAAATCAAAATTTTCAGAAATGTTCATAAATTGAAACTTATGATCAGCCATGGGTTAATTAATCCAAACTTTCTTCTTTGATACTTTAAAAATATTTCACTATAGTTTCAACCATATTTTTTCTTTTCATTCTTTTTCTAAGAGATATAGCAAATTTCATAATAAAAAATCAAATTAGTCTTGAAAGCTGGAATTGTCATTTAAAATTTTTCAAAACAAAATATTTCAGCTACCATTTTAAAGATTTTCTCAGATCTTCAGGTCCTGCAAAATCAATGTTGATCCATCATCTTCAGTGGAGCATTACTAGTTTACATCAGCTAAAGGTCTTTCCCTAAATAGTTACTGAATTTATTATCATTACTAAACATTTATAAATACACATACTGGGTGCATCTACACATTCATTAATTTAGTACTTAATGAAGTACTAATTAAATGTGCAAGAACTAAAAGGTCAGCAACACTTGACCCCCTAAGCAGGGTCAGCTGATCCTCAGTCTGATGATTGTTCTAGGGCTGCTTTTAAGAAGCTCTTGCAGCACCTGTCATGCAAAAAACTTGGTTTGTCTGTGAGTCGCTCTTACCTATGTGACTTCTCTGGTGCCTGTTCCTGGCCTTATGCCTTATCCCTGAACTTCAGAACCCTGATTTGATTTTGGCTTTAGCTTGCTTCCTGACATCTGCTTCTAGTAACCCCCTTGTAGCACGCTGGGATTATTCAACTCAGTCTTTTATTTTCCTGGGCACCCTTGCCTCACAGAAAACACTAGAGCACAAATCCTCAAATCCGTAAACATATTCCATCCAGGGTTACCTTACAGTCCTGGGTGTTCTCCCAGAACCTGAGAAAGTGACTCCTGCTCTCTGCTTCTCTCACTCTTCCTTCTCTGCCTCTAGAATTAGTTCCCTTGTGTCATGCTGCTGCTTTCAGCCTCGCAGCGCCTGGGTGTCTTCCCAGACCCTAAGAAAGTGCCTTGGTCCAGAGTTGCAGCCACTTGTCTAGGAACTCGCTATCTGTCTGACTCTCTTTCTCTCTCACCTGGGACCTTTCCCTGACCCTGAGAGCATACCCTGGCCTGGTGTTGCAGCTACTAGCCTAGTAGCTCTCTCCTACTCGGTTCTCAGGTGTCTCTCTCCCTAGCTACTTTCCCTAAGAGCCTTTTTACTTCCCTTTGTGCCAGCTAATTGTTCCTATCAGTTGGCCCAGTCCTTTGGGTAGACCTGCAATCAGGTCCCATTGTCCACAGCTGGGCTGTAGCCCCTGCAAGCCTGCAGACTGTCATAATCTGATGGGAGCAGCCTGTTACAAGCATCTACAAGCCAGCAACAGGTTACACCCCTGGCTTGGCAACTGAACCCCATTTTGACTTTGTTTCACTTCTTGACATCCATTTCTCGTAGCCCCTCTCACTTGGTGTGTGAACCCAGTTTGACTTTAGCTTGTCCCTTGGCTATGGGTGCTGGCAACACCCCCTAGTGGCTTTACCTACTAGACTGAATGCCTCTGTGTTCCCTGACACATTCTTGTTTTATGATCAAAGGTTAAGAGAATAACCCAATTTAAGTGGAAAAGAATTATAAAAAACATCATCTGTTCAATTTCTTCATCAGCGATTTGGACGACAGGGTGAAATGCAACCTGTTTAAATTAGCTGATGATACCAAAATTTGGGGTGAGGTGAGCACGCTAGTAGGGTGGGAAAGACTGCAACAAGACCTGGATAGGTTATAGGAGTGGGCTGACATAAACAGGATGTGTTTCAATACTGACATGTGCAGGGTGCTGCACTTAGGCAGTAGAAACCAGCAGCACACTTATAAAATGGGAAACTCCCTTCTTGAGAGCACGGAGGCAGAAAGGGATCTTGGAGTCAATATTGACTCCAAGATGAACATGGGCCAACAATGTGAGGTCATGGTTGGCAGGGCTAACTGGACCTTGTCGTGCATCCACAGGTGCATCTCACGTAGAGCCAGGGAGGTGATCCTCCCCCTCTATGCGACACTGGTCAGGCCACAGCTGGAGTATTGCGTCCAGTTCTGTGTGCCCCATTTCAGGAGGGATGTGGACAACATTGAAAGGGTCCAGAGGTGGGCCACCCGCATGATCCAGGGACTACAGGGCAGACCCTACATTGAAAGACTGCAGGACCTAAACCTGTTCAGCCTTCATAAGAGAAGGCTGAGGGGGGACCTGGTGACTAGGGGGGACCAGAAGGGTTTAGGGGAGACACTGTTTCCCCTAGCGCCCCCTGGCATGACAAGGAGCAATGGACACAAATTATTAGAGAGTAGGTTTAGATTAGGTTTTTTTTCCATAGTTACAGCTGCATAAAGCAGGAACAGATCCTAATCTTCAACTGACTTGGCCTCCTTTTCCTGCTTAGGTTGTGAAATAGGAGCACAGAGACCAGGAACAGCTATTAGACAGCAAAACTTTCCTAAGAAAGGCTAGTTTGATCAGTGGAACATCAAGAGCATTAAAAAGGAGAGAGAGTTGTTAACACCCATAGAGTGTAGAGTTAATAAGTCAATTGACCCTCTTAGTTGCTGCACTGTAGGTCAAGAATGAAAGCAGGATGCTTCTCCTCCTGGGTTGAAAATTAACTTTCCCACTTAATATCTATTTTCAATTTTTAGGAAGGGTGATTCTGGAGGGAAAGTTGCATGATGTATGCAAGAAAATATGGTATTTCTTGCACTCCTGGAGTCACAAAAATTGCAAATCATGTGTAGGTGGCATGAATACATCAAAAGGATTTACTTGTTTAAAAAAAGTTGGATGGCTCAGAAATGGGCATGCCAGGTTTTTTCAAGTGGCAAAGTCTCTCTCTTAACATCCTAATGTTGGCCAGATGCCCTGCCAGATGCCTTGCCTAACAAGCATCTTTATATCATCCTGCTATGCCATTCACAAAGTGTTTTCCCTCTGGCTGTCACTAGGGGCAACACGGGGAATGTTCCAGCATTACTGGCTGTCACATGGAGGGCTCAGCCACAAGCAATACAAGATAACCTTCTGTTGTTTCTGTTGCCACAGGGAATAGAAGCTGAACAAGCGGGAAGTGGTGGTGGAAAGGAATGTAATGACCATATTGAGTTACAAAGCTCAGCTTAGCACAGTGTTTTAGAAATCCATATTTTCTCTATGTCACACCTTGAAAATGTTCCATCCCCTGGGCATACCTTGATAGTTTGGGGTCCTAGCATTGTGACACTCATAGGCTTCCCATGGTCTGATTTGGCTACTGCCAACTTGTCTGGTGTCTCTGGAAACAAAGCAGAAACAAAATATAAAATCCTTAAATAAATCCTAAGAGATTTTAAAAAAAACACCCAAAACAAGGACTTTGAGACAGAAAAGAATATAAGAAATGTTACAGTTAATTTAAATCCCACCATTTCCCCAGTTTTAGCTAATATTTCATTTTCAGGAATACAAATCTACCATATTGTGTCCATCAGGGGAATCTTTCAGCATCTCTAGTTGTGGTAGAATTTCAATGTTCCATTTTAAATTACTATAAGAAAAAAAAATCCAAATCCTTGGCCCTGCTTTTACTATCTTCATCTCACCAACAAGGCTGAAGAAAAAGTATTGAATAAGATACTTCAGTTTCCTGATGTTGGTGTGTGTGCATGGTAGTAGTTTGTTTGTTGTTGGGGAGGGGTGTTTTTGGTTTTTTGTTACCTGTTTGATTGCTGATGTCATGCTGGCATGAAGATGATGAGCTGTGATTATCACTGAAAAGCTGAGGGGTAGGAACATACAATGAAGGAGGTTGCTCAGCTGAACATTTTTATATTATTTTATATTCCTCTTTTCCCACAGGTTTCCTGAAGATAGAAGGCACAACTTTTTTAAGGCCTGGCTAGATTCAGCATATCAACCAACATACACCTCTCTACAGGCCAATGTCAGCTTCAAAGAAGAACAGCTTGAAACCCTCTGAGTCAAGCTCTCGGGGAGGCATGGTGAGAGAAACATGACTGTAGGTGTATACTACAGGGTGCCTAACCAAGAGGAGGAACTTGATTTAGCATTCACCCATGAAGTAATGGAGGCCACACATGCATGGGACATGGGTGTAATGGGTGACTTCAACTACGCAGACATCTCCTGGGAGGAATGCTTGCCAAGCTCAAATTAATCATGATCCTGAGCAGCACCAAAGAGCTTTTTTTGATTCAGGAGGTGCACAGGCCAACTAGAGGCAATACAGTTCTTGAACTGGTCCTGGCCAAAGGGGATGACCTGGTGACCAACTTAAATATAGAGGGCAGCCTAGGCAATAGTGACCATGAAATCATTACATTCACAGTCCATCACAAGGCTGGCAAAACAGATACCAAGCTCGAAGTTTTAGATTTAAAAATGCAAACTGTAATAAGCACAAGTCACTAGTAGAGACCAATGAACACAGGTAAAGGGACCAAGGAACCCTGAGGGACCAAGGAACACAGGTAAAGGGAGCATGAGAAGAATGATCATTCCTTAAGGATACAATCCTTAAGGCTCAGAGAAAATCCATTCCCTTATGGAGAAAGAGTAACAGAAGGGTCAAAGAAAACCCCTCTTGCCTAAGCAGGGAAGTTGCAGCCCTCCTACAGAAAAAGAAAGAGGTGTGCAAATAATGGAAGCTTGGGACAGCCTCTAAGGAAGACTACTTGACAATGGCCCATACTTGTAGAAAACAGATTAGGCAGAACCAAAGCTGTTAGGCAGAAGCTAAGGCAGAAACTGAATTAAAACTGGCTACAAGAATCAAAGACAACAAGTCCATCTTTAGCTATGTAGGGAGTAAAAGAAAAACTAATGGGAGTGTGGGCATACTGCTCAATGCCTCAGGATACTTAGTCACTACCACTCAGGAAAAAATAGAACTCTTAAATGACTACTTTGCCTCCATCACAAGGCCAAGGGGAACAACATGCCAGATAGGGCACAGAATGATCAGGGTGGGATTGACACTATTTCTACCATTACCATAGAACTGGTGTACTATAAGTTAAAGAAATTAGACATATATAAATCATCAGGACTGATGAACTCCACCCAAGAGTGCTGCATGAGTTGGAATAAGTAATCACAGAGTCTCTGGCAAAGATCTTTCAAAAATCATGGGCCTCTGGAGAAATCGCAGAAGACTGGAAGAGGGCCAGTGTTGTGCCCATCTTCAAGAAGGGGACACATGAAGACCTGGGAAACTACAGGCCAATTTGCTTAACTTCTGTTCCAGGGAAAATCTTAGAAACATTCATCAAAGAGGCTATATGTGACCAACTTGCAGAAGGCATGATACTGAATGACAGCTAGCACGGCTTCATTGTGGGCAGATCTAGTCTGACCAACCTTATTTCTTTCTATGATCAGGTGACTCATCACCTGGACAGAGAAAAGTGGTTGACATTATATACTAGGTCAAAGGCTTCCAGAAAGCCTTTGACCTAGTATACCATGAGGTACTGATCAGAAAACTGGAAGATATCGGGCTCAACAATGGGACCTTCTAATGGGTGTGAAATTGATTGCAGGGTGGGATGCAGAGAGTCCAAATAAATGGATCAGTGTTGTCCTGGTGAGATGTGGGCAGTGGTATACCCCAGGGGTTGGTATTTGGCCCAGTGCTGCTAAATATCTTCATCAATTACCTGGACGAGGGGGTGAAAAGCCCATTAGCCAAGTTTGCAGACTACACCAAAACATGGAGTTGTGTGGACACACCTACAGATATGCTGCAGATACAAGCAGACCTAGACAGGCTGGCATGTTGGGCAGAATGTAACCAGATGAGGTTCAATATAGAGAAATGCAAAGCGCTACATCTGGGAAGGAAGAACCCCCAGCACACCTACAGTCTGGGCATCATTAGCCTGACCAGCACTGCAAATGAAAGGGAGCTGGGGATAACAATACACCCCAGCATGAATATGAGCCAGAAATGCAATGCAGTAGCTGCTAGGGCTAATAAAACTCTGGCATGCATCAATCAATGCATCTCCAGCAAATCCAAAGAAGTGATTCTCCCACTTTACTCAACACTGGTTCATCCACAGCTGGAGTATTGCATCCAGTTCTGGGCACTGCATTTCAACAAGGATGTGCTAAAGCATGAAAGGGTCAAAAGAAGGGCCACCTCTATGATCAGGGACTTGTCAGGCAAGTCATATTGCTGAGGGAACTTGGACTCCAGCCTAAAGAAAAGGAGGCTGAGAGGGGACCTGATTGCAGCTTACTGCTATCTCAGAGGCGTACATCAGAGGCTTGGTGAACAACTGTTCACCATGATTCCCTTGGGGAAAACTAGAAATAATGGCCACAAACTCCTGGAGGAGCTATGCCTTAGCTGGAAGTTATGGTGCTTCCTACCCACCTTTCACCAGGGGATTGTTGGTTCTGGCATTTACATGGCTGCCATACCACCAGCAGTCCCACCAGGCCACCATACCCTGGCAGGATGCAGTTTTAGTGGTCATGCCCAGGACCTGGGGTCTCCTCCTTCCCCATAGCCCCAATCCCATACTTCCAAGTTTATTCTGGCAGGCAAATGAGCTCAGCAGGGACATGTTCTTCCTCTGCTGGCTGGTGATGCAGTTAGTACCCACCCCCAGCTCAGATCAAGGCATTACTTGGCTTCTAAGACACTCAGAAAGGGAAAATGGTGCTGATGGAGTGAGGATGGCGGCATTCAGTCCATCTGCAGGTGGAGCTTGGGGAACCCCAGCAGCGGGAGGTTCACCTTTAGGAACACCAGCTGCTCCACCAAAGCAGGATCCAAGCAGGTGCAGTGGAGTTTCACAACATCCCCAGCAATGTACCCTCTCACTTAGAACACTGGTCAGTGGACAGGATAGGTGTTACTGGGTGTGAGAGGGGCAGTGAAAACCCCTCTAGGGTGCCCTGGACTCCCCCCCATGAACCACAATACTTATTGCAGGGATCTAGGCAAGTGGCAGCAGAGAAGTGCAGATGCAAGCTCCATGATTCCAGAGCTGCCTGCAGCTGTAGATTGGTAAGGGAGGGGGTGGAGCCTCGGAGAGATGTGAGCTGTTCCAAAACAGCTGAGAGAACAGCTGAGGGACCAGCAGAGGGAGAATGGGATGCCTGCCAGGAGATGGCTTCTGCCAGGAGGAGGATCAGCAGGCTCAAGAGTAGAGAAGAGGAACAGAGCAGTGACCAGAGGGCGCTGGCAGATCAAGGAGGAAGCCCAAGCCTGAAGAGTCAAGGGAGCGACACTGCAGCCCCACCAAGGAGCTCAGATACAGTGGTGGGAGGAGGTGGCAGGGAGCTGCTGGCTCATGCAAGAAGCTCAGTTGGGAGGCAAGAACAGCCCGGCAGGGGGAACTGCATGCCCCACCAGCTCAGCAGCAGTGACTGGAGAGTGACCCTAGGTCAGCTGAGATTCTGAGGCGCTCAAGCTGGGAAGCTGATCAGGGTAGGGCACAGGGTGGCTGCCTGCCCCCACAATCACTAGGAGCAAAGGGACAAGTGAGTCCCCTTCCTTTCCTTGTATTTCCTTTATTAGAGCAACCAAGGGGCACTGGCAGATGGGATCCCAGGAGTCTGTCGGCAGAGGCCGGATGTTTGTTTCTGTTGGGGTCATTGGAAGTGCTCGTTAGCCCTAAGACAGTGTGGATTTATGTGTCCCGCCCGGCCTGAAGCCAAGGAACTGGCTGTGGAGAAGTTTGAGCTGGCCTGGAAGGCCCAATCTATTCTGAGGCAGGCAATCTGGGTGAGAGGAGAGATCATCCAGGAGAAGGCCTGCAAAGTGCAGCATTTGTCCAGGCCATGGATGTGGTAAGGGTGGGGTAAAGGGGAGGTTTGAAGCCCCACAAAGAAAGGACCAGGATCAAGACCTCTTCGCTTGTCAGGGCCACCTGAAGGGGACTGCCTACCCAACAAAGAACATCAAAGATATGGCAGAAGAGTAGGAGCAGCACCCATACCATCTAGGTGGCACCCGAGCCTAAGTCTCATCCTGACATCACTTGGGGGCAAGGCACCTATCAAGAAGGGGCCGAAGTCCTACGACACCTACAGGCAACACCAGGCAACCGTGGCCAGATCCTGCCACATCTGACTGTGGCTTGCACAGTAGGCCAAGGGGTCACAGTCCAGTCGCTACACATCCTCAGTGAGATAGGTAACTACCGGAGCCATGGCACTACCTGCCCAAGGCTGGGGTCTGGTGCATTTCGACCCCAGAATTGAAGCCATGTCCATGGCTCACATTGGCAGTTGCTGGAGTGGAGTTGACTGGCTGGTGCTGGTGCTGGTGCTGGTGCTGGTGCTGGTGCTGGTGCTGGCACGGGAAAGTGGATCCCCCTTTTCCACATCCCATCGTCTCTGCACTTTTGCCTCCCTGACTTTGTTGACCAGCAGCTGCATCCAGTGATAAAGGGTTTTGGTGCTGCCAGCACACATGCTCCCCTTCACCCTTGGGTTGCACATGCCCGCCATCATATGGACCGTATTGGACTGCAAGGGATCCAGCCATTTCCTGATGCCCTCCTTCAGCTGCCTCACCAGTGCCTGTGTGCCTGGTGACAATGGCCTGCCCCAGCCAGGAAAATTGATCCCCTGGAACTTTTTTATTTTGTTCTCCAGTTCTTTCACTATGGGGATCACCTGGATGAGAAGGACATTGCCAGCACTAAGAGTCTTAGTGGCTTCGAGGAAGGGCTTGAGGACCAGCAAGATCTGGGAGATGGTATCCCACTCAACTCTGTTCAGGGAGCCGCTGATCCCAATCTCCCCAAGAAAGGCCATATCATGGATGGACTTCTGTTGCTCCACCAACCTTTTGACCATCAGGTATGTGGAGTTCCACTGAGTCTCCACATCCTGTATGAGTTTGTGCTGCAGGATGCTCAGCTCTGCCTGTTTCTCCTGCATCATCTTGCCCCACTTGATGCTGCAGTTGAAGTAGCCCACCACCTTCCTGCAATTTGATATCAGCTGGCTTGTAGCAGTAGTGGTGGTGGCACCATCACTGGCAGTCCTGTCTCCCTCCAAGGCATCCCTCACTATTAGGTGCAGCCTGTGTGCCACACAGCAGATACCAAAAAATTTGGCATCATGGACATCCTTCACCATATTGGCCCTGTTGTCAGTGACCATAAACCTGTGGGTGAGCTCGGCCTGCCCAATAAGCCACCCCTGCACCATGCTGCTCATAGCCCTCAGGATCTCCCTTGCCATGTAGGACTCATCCAACACCTTGGCATGCAGTAGAGCCCACCAACAGCCTTACTGTATGCACCAGTGCCCTGTGTGGGAGAGGTAGGCATGATCACCACCCTGGCTGCTCCAGATGTTGGAGGTGAAGTGCAAGGCTACCTGCAGCCCTTCCCTGCACAGCTTCTCCTTCAAATACTCCCTGCATGGCTCATACAGGGAGGGCACCACCATCCTGCTAAAGGTAGTGCATGTGAGCACTTTGTAAGATGGGGCCAGAAGTGCTATGAACCACCTGAACCCTGGCTGCTAAACTAGGGAGAAAGGCTGGCTATCCAGAGCAAGCATCTCCCCAGTGCTCTCGGTGATCTCACTTGCCTTGAGAATGCACCCCTCTTTCTGTCCACCTTTCCCCAACTGGTCCAGAGTGGCCTGTCTCTGCTTTGGGGGAAGGGGACTTTGGAGTGAGCGGGGGACTTCCCTTTCAGCATGCTCACACTGGTGCCAGACTGAGTAGGAAGAAGGGCAATGGGATGCTGCCTCCTCAGATGCAGCAGCACTGCCATGTTGCAAAAGGGTCTCACATCCATGCCATGGCTCACGTGCCTTCAGCAGTGCTGGCAGATGGCAAACCTGGGATCATCTTCCAGCTCAAAATGCTCCCGCACTACACTACTCCCCCACTTCTGGGTTGAAGCTGAGGATCCTGCTTTATCCCACTCCTTAGCAGGCTGAGGCTCAACAGCAGGAGGAGCTGTCTCAGCTGAGCTACTTGCCTCCACAACCTCAGCCTCCTCTGAGGTGCTGCTTTCCAAAGGAGACCTGGTTCTAGGGGAAATTTGAAAGGTGTGGAGCACAAACTCTGATTCCCCCTCAGTCCCCAGAATTGCTTGCGCCAGCATGCTCAGCATCCCCGGTTCCAGCTCCAGCTCCTCCTCAGCAGGAGGCTCACACTGAGAGATGACATTGGGGTGGAGGAGACAGTGACTGCACTGCTGGTGCCTATTTCTGGACTGAGGGGAGGTTCTTCAGGTGCAGAGACATCAGGTGCAGACACTGCTCCCACCTCCTTGCTTCCACTGGCAACACTGATGTCATGGATGCTTGGGAAGAGAATACACCTGTGTTTGGGGGGGGTAAACATTTTCTCTGTGTGTCACTCCTTTTGTGTTGTGTGTTTTATTCCCTTTGTTGCGAGCATGCACTGGACTCTTCTTTGATTATTTGCTTCTGTGTTAAGCGCTATGTAAAATTTGTGTTCTCTCTGTCTGTCTGTCTTCTCCTATGAATATCTGATTTTTCTTCTTTATAATGTGAGGGTATATGTGCCATCTGTGTTCCTCTCTGCACAGTGATGGATCACATAGGCAGGAAAAAACATTGCTTTCTTTTTTCAAAGTCTGAAGTTTGGCAATTTTTATTTAAAAGAAGGAATTATAAAAGGCAGTTAGCTAATTTGGGATGCTTTGATGCTGTAACTAAAATCAGCCTTGTTTTTAGAATACCATGCCTCCTCCTCTGTCTTGCTATTGAGGCTGTAGTTATTTTCTATGTAGGCAGAAAGCATATGGCTTATTTTGCTATGATGAAAACCATGCAATTATGGTAAAGAATTCCCAGAAGAAAATCTGAAGAAGTGACACCACAAAGCTTTCCTTTGAATGCCACTCACAATGCCTCACACTTCTTCCCTACCCCTAGGCCATTGCTTACATGATAAATTTACAATTCCAGACAATAAAAAGGACCTGGTCAGCTCTTACAAACTATGTATGTTGTAAGGAATAAAATTAGCACACCCCTACATATTTTAGGCTTATCAGTTCCTGCACTGTGGCAAGGCAGACAAACATTAAAGCAGTTATTCAAGGCAAGCAACATTCTGTGCACTGATTATTCCTGAGCTGCAAAC
The DNA here is from genome assembly GCF_052110815.1 of Crocodylus siamensis. Lineage (NCBI taxonomy): Eukaryota > Metazoa > Chordata > Crocodylia > Crocodylidae > Crocodylus > Crocodylus siamensis. Next base: position 43,968,993 of record NC_143401.1, on the reverse strand, counting down.
ACTGCACACAGCTAAAACATTATCTTTCCTTTAAAAATCCCCCAGGGTCTTGTAAAGGCTGCATAAACCCCTGACAATCTCAGTTACAATACATTGCCTCTACTTTGTGGGTCTGCAAGTTCTTAAGCTCACCGTATTGTGTATGTACAGTAGGTATAACTAACTTTATATAGTTAACAATATTCCCCCAGCAGTTTGCAGCTACTGTTGCTTTCTCTGTCAATTATGCTCATTTGGCAAACATTAATTTTTCCTTGCTGTGTTTCTGTTGTGCTGTGGAAGAGAACATATATCTATCTTTTACTTAGTTCGTGGTATGTGCCCCAGAACCACTGACAGAGAAACCTGTACAACCTTCCAGTAGAATTAGCTAGAATGACTGTAGGAGGTCTGGAAACATGAGCTGACAGAACATATTTCTATTTACCCTCCAGACCATGAGAAAAGTACGTGTTCCATGATGGAAAATGGACAATATCTTCTTTCACCATACAGAATCTCTGGCTTGTGGGGAGCATAGTACATGGGCAATAGGCTTGTGTAAGTAGGCAGCTATTTGATCCAGCTTCAGATCCAGCCATTTCAGATGCCAGCGATCTAATCTGGAGCTCTGGACTGGGTTTCTGTTTCGATCCAGCCGAAGTGGCTCTGAAGCTTCGCAGGCACCTTGGAGATCCGGCCATAGGGTATAATGGGGAATCAATGACATATCTATAACTTTGTTGTTTTATGTCTGATTTAAATCAAATATGGACACATGGTAGCATCTGCTGTGAGTGTGAAATCTGCCAAGCTTCAAGATGATCAGTGCAGGGGCTCTGGAGAAACCGCACCCCAAATTCTTGAAAGCAAAACTCATTTCACATCTATGTGTTACACCAAAGGTGGGTGAAAACTGCCACAAAGTCCAACAGGTTTCAAGAAGATCAGTGCAGGGGTTTGGGAGGAATTGCACCCAAAATTCCTGAAAGCAAAACTCATGTCATGTGTATATGTTACACCACAGGGGGTGTGAAAACTGCAGGAGGGGTAGCCTATGGTGAGGCCACAAAGCCTGCCAAGTTTCAAGATTGGTGCAGGGGTTTGGGGGGAACTGCACCTCAAGCTGCTGACAGGCATAATTTGTGACATAGATGGCCCTGTGTGTACTAAGGTGCAGTGGGCTGAAGACTGCAGGGGTGGTGGCCCCTGCTCAGGCCACAAAGCCTGTGAAGTTTCAAGGAGATAGATGCAGGGGTTTGGGGAGAACTGCACCTCAAGCTGTGGACAAGGAAAACTCATGACATGGGTGACACTGTGTTTAGGCACAGCAGGGTGAAAGCTGCAGAGATGGTAGCCCCTACTGCAGCCATGAAGCCTACCAGCTGCCAAGAAGATGGGTGCAGGAGGGTTCTGGGGCCCTGCATCTCTAGCTGCTGACAGGCAAAACTCGTGACATGGGTGATTGTCCAAGTCACTGTGTCTGTCTTGGTGGGGTGGGAGGTGGAGACAGTACTGCAGGCATAGCTGCTAAGCTACTGTGTTACCAGTTACCAATCAGTCATGATTCACTCAGGGACCAGCTCAGTACACAGTAGCTAGCAAATGTAGCCAGTTAATTAGCAACAATTAACACCTACAAACACACAGTCTAAGGAGAGGAAATAATCAATACAATCAAGTGACCCAAGACATAGACAGTCAGTTGCACAAACACCCATGTCACAAATTTTGCCTGTCAGCAGCTAGGGGTGCAGGGCCCCAGAACTCACCTGCACCTATCTCCTGGACAGCTGGCAGGCTTCACGGCCACAGCAAGGGGTACCATCCCTGCAGCTTTCACCCTGCTGTGCCTTAACACACAGTGTCACCCATGTCACGAGTTTTGCTTGTCTGCAGCTTGAGGTGCAGTTCCCCCCAACCCCTGCACTGATCTTCCTGAAACTTGGCATGCTTTGTGGCCTCACCAGGGGTTACCACCCCTTCAGTTTTAACCCCCTGTGGTTTAATACATACACACGTGTTTTGCTTTCAGGAATTTTGTGTGCGGTTCCCCCTGAACCCCTGCACTGATTTTTTTGAAACTTGATAGACTTCATGCTATCAGAAGAGGCTACCTTCCCTGAAAGTTTCATCCAAATCAGACAAAAAACAACACAAAGATATATATATTTCATTGATTCCCCATTATACCCTATGGCCGAATCGCTGAATCAGCCCTGAATCTTTTCTGAAGCGATTCGGAAGCTCCGAATCAATTTAGAAAGTCTAAAGCTTCCAGAGATTTGATTCACATTCATAGATGTAGACTCTGAATCATCCAAATCATCTTCAAATCCAGATAATGATCTGAAGCTTTTCACAGCCCCAATGGGTAATGGTAGACAGGGAGCATGGCTGAAGCTTGCTGTTCTTGGCCACTTGTGAGCCATATTGAGTTGGTATAGCTTAAAGCATACTGTTCTACCCCAGGGAAAATTGTGGTGCAGCTAATTTGTTTTAGTGACATAATAGATTACATTTCTCTAGTATAAATGTCTCCCAAACTAAAGATGCAGCATACATTTTAAAATGCCCCCCATGTATGTATCTCCTTCCCAGCTCTGTGTACAAAGGGAGTCAATTATTTCTTTGGGAATATACCCATGTTACTCCTGGACTCCATAGATGTCACCTTCATGGCTAGCAGTCCACAGAGAAGCAGCTAGCAGGGGGTGACAAGGAGGACAAGAATATTTTCCTCAACATCTGGCAGCATTCCCTAGTTATTGCTTCTGTTTCAGGTGTGTAACTGTGTGATGGCCAGAACCAGAAGGGTTAACAAGCAAGTTAACAAGAGAAATCTGCTTTTTGAAGATATCTGAAGTAGCTTATGAAGCAGTTTCCTGTCTGTCTGGAGATATATGTATCTGGTTTTTGAGACAGCATGAACTTTAGAAAGCAGAACTAAAAAATATAACCGCAGATGTAGTTGATTTATTAAATTTCCTTAGAGTCAGTAAAAATTAACAAACATAATCACAAGGTATTAACATGTGGGTTGAACTTAGGTGGGGACATGTTAATCTCAGACCTCAAAGTGATGTGGTGTGATTTTCTTATTGGGTAAACCCAAGCTTGAGCAGTAACTTATTATAATGATTTCTAACACCTTTTAACCCCATAGGATAACAGCTATAAAGTAACACTCTGAATGGCTATATAACAAAACAATTAGCATAAACAGAATATAAAAGAACACGCAGGTTAAGTAACCCTCAGGAAGGAAGGAACAGAATGGTCATTGCTGTCCCATGCCCTTGGATTCCTTACTCCCAGTATGAGCGAGGACCAGATCCTGACTGAGGGACTTTCCCCCAGTTCTCCCTCTGACAGCGTGGATTGGGGATGCCTGACTTCACTGAATCAACTTGATGTGTATCTGACTGAGGACTATCAATAAGTTACTAACCAAGTGGGAACTCTTGGTTGATTTCTTTGTCTGTTTCATTATCACTGTCAATTTTAACTTGTATTGTTATAATGTATGTTTATTCGCTTAAGCTTTTTACTAACTGTCATATGTGCAAAATATATCTTTTGTTGTTATAAGTAAGATGTATTTTTTATAAGTGAAACTTGCCATTGTTTTCTTCCCAACATCACCTCCCCAATCCCGAAACAAAAAAGCCCCAGTGGCTAATAAAGTTGCAGAGCTCAGTCAGTCTGCAACTAAATTGATATACTCGCAGTGCCCAGCTGGCCTGTGACACACCTGTAACTACACTTTTTTCTAAGGTGCTTGTTCCTCTTACCAGGGTACAATGAAGAAGCCAAGACAGCCACCAACCTGGGAATTTAGGGCCAGATGTATAAAGGTTTTTAACAGATTTGAGCCAAAGGTGGAGTATCTTTTCATTAGAAAATGCTCACTTTGTCAAATGAATACTGTTTCATGGTATTATCGAAATTTGATTGGAAATTATCCATTTTTAAATGTTTATAAGGTCAACACTTTTCACTTCTTTCATTATTTTCACTGATATAATACCTGAATGTTTTGACCCTGGTGATATTCAGGCACCTATATACCTCTTAAAAATCCCACTGTGCCCCTGCCTGCATCTGTAGGCACCTGAATACTTCTAAAAGCATATTCAATAGCCTCTGATGGGATTGTCTGTTGCTGTTAGGAGTGTTTGGGCTCAGAACTTATTGCATGCCCACTGGTTGAAGGCAGAAAAAACTCTTTTAGGAGCCCTATATTAGATTTTAGGTCCCTATGTAGGTATCACTACATAGGGATAAATTACATGTTCAATTATTGGTATTTAAGTACATATTTGAGACAGCATTACCTTTAGTTCTCTTGTTGATGCCTTTGGGAAATGTCATAGCCAAACCCTTGTAATCATGCTGAACATAATTTCTATTTTAAATAATCTAACAGTTGGTCCTTCCCTTTCTCCTTCCATATTCTCTCCCTTATAATTTCAGGGAGCAAAGCCCTCCTGGGTGATTAAAACTGAAATATAGTTTAAAACACTCATATAGATACATTATTCATTTAAAATGAAAAGGTATATTAAACTGTATGGTACAATACAAAGACAAACTACTTAGACAAATGGAATTCCCACAGTAGTGGTATCTAGGAGGTACTAGAAATTACTTTTTATTTTGAATTTTGTGAAACAAATCAGATTGTGATATTTAATAAATTCCAACACCCAAAGAAACCAAAACACAGAAACAAAAATATAATTTTCAGTGGAGTGTCAGAAACTTTGCAAATGAAGATTTATTATGAACTTTTTATAAAAAATTGAAAAGCATATAAAAAAAGACTTGCATGTCAGTTCTTTGAGAAAACAAAGGACCCTTATTATATACAAATTGATTTTATATACAGATTTCACACAGTGTGAACAGTTATAACAGTTCTCATTTTGAAAAAACAATGGGAGAAAGTGTAGAGAGAACTTTAGGGCCACGTACAGATGTTACCTTTTTACCGGTATAAGTGATCAGAAACCAGTCTATACCCGTAACAGAAGTTTGGTGTACAAAACTTGTCTATACCCATAATAGAACAAAAGTTTGGCATGCAAACTGGTTTAAAATGGCAGAACCCAGTGTAAGATTTGCCTCTCACTCCACCAAATGGCAAATGTGTGTTCTGTTTGCTACTGATCTAAACCATGCCGCTCACAGAAAACTGAGTGACTTATATCGATTCTACTTTGGGCTTTTTGAATGTTTGTACCAGTTTAATACTAAGCACAGCAGTTGTTTATAAAATAAATGCTATCTATTGACTAAATCAATGCCACAATTTTATCTTAGACTCCTGATCAGAACCCCTATCCCCAAAGCTCAATTACTCAGGATTTGGTCAGTGCACTGGAATGAGGTTGAAATATGCCCTTCCATGCCCTCTGGTGCTTGATGGAAAACTGTAGTATCAAGCCACTGAATACACAAACACAGAAGCATTAAGGTTTCTCTGACCCCATTCCACCATATCATTGTATCTGTAGCCAGACAAGAAAAGCTATCCAAAAGGCATAGAGAATATTTATCTTCAAGTGAAGATCCACCTAAGGTCTTATTTGGAATGCAGTGTCCTATTCTTCCTCCACACATAAGATGAATACCATACTAATTTCATAGGCTAGGGACAGAAACTGGTTTACGTGATCAGAAACTGGTTTAAACCTGTAACAGAACAGATGCTCAGTGCATATAAACTGCTTTCAAAATGGCCAAAATATACCTGGTTGAATGTAGTATTAGACTTAACTGATTTAGGTCAAGCTGGTTTAAGGAACTTCTGTCCCAGATGCTTCCTGGTTTAAATTAACTCAGTCCCCCAGTATCCCAAGATACATTGTAGCCCTGGGCTGTGCTGTGCCGTGCCGTCTGCTCCAGTGGAGCAGGGTTTGCTCCGCTCCTCTGTTCAGAGCACTATCCAGCTGACTGAGAAGGGGGTGGGAGTAGGGGTGGGAAACCCTGCTTGTGACTGCATCTGGGGTCTGCCTGGCAGAAGCACAGCAGCCCTTGCCAGGCTTCCCCCCAACCCACTCCCTGCTTGAGTGATGGGGTTGGGGGCATAGCCAGATGCCAGCCCCAGGCCAGCAGCCTGAGGCAAAGTGGGGGAGGGAGGAAGGTTTAATCCCCTCTCCCTGTCCTTTCCCACTGGTGTGGGACCCTAGCCCAGGGCTGGCATCTGGCCATGCCCCCCACCATTCAATTGGGGAGCAGGAGAGGATAAATCCAGGCAGAGGCTGCTGTGCCACTGCCAGGCACATCCTGGCTGGGGTCCTGTGCCAGTGGGAGAGGGGAGAGAGGGAGAATTAAACTCCCCTCCCACCCTGCCCTTTGTCTCAGGCTGCCAGCTTGTTGCCCTGTGGGATCAGGCCAACTCTCAGGATCTCAATATTGCACTGTTAGACAGGAGGGTGTGGTGTACAATTGCACATGCACACATAAAAATCAATTAAGCACACATACACTCACTAGGTACATACACCCCTACTAGGCAAACACACTCACGCTACCAGCTCAAGCACATACACATCCAAATTTATACAGAATTAGTTACCAACACCTGCACATCCAATACACATACATGGATTACTAATTCATATACCACACATACACACAAACTCACAATGATATCTATATATGTATATACATATGTATTCACTCATTTACACACACACACCACCCACCTACACATACACACAAGTGAGTTCCTAAGTTGGGTATTGTGATATGTATATATATATGCATGTGCTTGATGTACTTGGGATACCTGGGGAAAAGTTAAGGTAAGAAAGTAGAAGCATAGGAAGTTAAAGTTACTAAGACTGGGATTAGAACCGGTAAACTACAGGAGCCCGGGCTGAAGAAAGGAGGCTTAGAGGTAACTTCAGGTTAATTGATCTTAATTGATTAAAAGACAATGCCCAAAGCCTGCAGAACAGGGAAGCAATGCCAGCAGAGCTACAGGGGAGCTGAAAAGGTAGGTAGGGAGAGAGGAAAATGGGACTAAGGGAAAGTGTGGGTGTTAAAGAGGGGCTCTGGGTGTGGGGAGCCAAAGGATGGCTCCAGGGCAGCTACAGAAGTTGCGGAGACTGGCATTAGGTGCTGGAAGCTGGAGAGAACTGCAGGACAGCTAATAGGAGCTGGGAAGCTGCAGGGGGGGAAGCCTGAAAATGGAGAGATGCAGTAGAATATCACAGGAAAAGCAGCAGGCTACAGGGTAGCAGGAAAGCAGAGAAAAGTAGCAGAAAGTCACAGGGAAAAGGGGAACTAGCAGAGAGGCTGGGGACTAGAGCTGAGAGAGAGAAAGAATGAGGCTGGAATTTAAGATAGGAGCTAGGAGCAGCGGGGAGAGGAAGGACACGGGCACACGTGTGTCTTACACACACGTGTACCCCCTTACCGGACCCGGAGCAGAGGCGAGAGCAGCAGAGGCGAACAGAGCAGCAGCAGGGGCAGCAGCAGCTGATCCCCCTAAGGTAAGTGGGGCAGAGGGACTGACGCAGCTGAGCCAGAGCCAGAGCCAGAGGGGAAGCCCCCCGGATCCCTCTTATCTGAGCTGGTAGGGAGCCACATGAACAGAGAGCACAAACAGGCGTGGTCTGTAAGACCGTGCCGGCGTTTGTGCCGGATGGTGAGCAGGAGGGGCCCAGAGGCTGACTCCTGCTAGCACGGGGCAGAGGACCCAAACTCAGCTAGAAACTCAGCAGCTCCTACAATGGTGTCAACATGGAGTGCTGCCAGGGCCCCTGCCTGGGGGGCGCGACCTTCCCGGAGTTTGTCTGAGGCCTCCACCCAGATGGATCCCACGGGGGAGCTAGTATCCCCCAACCCCCTGGCCTGCGGGAGCTGCCCAGCAAGGCCTGGGGGGGCAGGGACTGGGGACCCCCACACCTGTCCTTTAGGCGCCCACCTTAGGGCCCTGGAGGCGCAGGTGAGGGAGCTCCAGGAGGAGGTTAGCAGGCTGAGGGGAATCCGAGAGGCAAAGGAGGAAATTGACAGGTATTTTCTTTCCCTGCAGGGTTGTCCGACCAAGGAGGATGCACCTCAAGAAGAGCCCTCCACTGCTAAGTGGCAGATGGTCACCTCCCATGCCAGGGCTGCTCGAAACATGGCAGTACCAGTTCCTCCAGTCCGGCTGGAGAACAGGTACAAAGCCCTGGCAGCCCAGGAGGAGGAGGAAGTAGAGGACGAAACCGGGGAGGAGGCAACTCCATGCTCACCGCGTTCCGTGCAAGCTGAAGGAGGCAAGAAGGCCAGGAGGAGGAAGTATCGTGTGATTGTCATTGGTGACTCCATCCTGAGAGGTACGGAGGGCCCCATCTGTCTCCGGGACCCCTCGGCATGCGAGGTCCTACTGCCTACCTGGAGCGAGGATTCAGGACATGACAGGGATGCTCCAAACCATAATCCGGCCCACCGATTATTACCCCATGGTCCTAGTCCATGTGGGCACTAACGATGCGGCCAGGAGGAGCCCTGATTGCCTGATGGAGGACTACCATGCTCTGGGGTGCGTGCTGAAGGAGATGGGCACACAGGTGGTTTTCTCTTCTATCCTGCCAGTGAGTGGATGAGGCAGACAGCATGAAACATGCATCATGGAGACCAACTGGCGGCTACAGGAATGGTGCTTCGAGGTGTGCTTTGGCTTCCTCAGCCATGACCGGCACATCACAACGAGAGACATGCTGGGATGGGATGGGCTCCACCTTTCCCCTAAAGGTAAGTGTGTGTTCTCTTCTAAGCTGGTGGACCTACTCCAGTGGGCTTTAAACTAGGCTCGTCAGGGGAAGGGGTAGACAAGGGTGGAGGAAACATCAGACTGCCAGACCAAACAGCATCCACAATTACAGCCCAGCCCAGACCAATGAGCGAAACAAATAAACAGGTAAGAGATAGGGGCCAGGGTAATGCTGGGACTAGGGGGTCAGTACACACACCCACAGGAGGCCTCAAATGCCTCTACACAAACGCTCATAGTATGGGTAACAAGCAGGAGGAACTCGCCCTCCTGCTGGCTGACACCAGCCCGGACATAGTGGGGATTGCGGAAACGTGGTGGGACTCAACGCATGATTGGGCAGTGAATGTCAAGGGCTATAGGCTGTACAGGAGGGACAGGATAGGAAAGAGAGGTGGGGGCGTGGCTCTCTATATTAAGGAGGAATACACATCCTTGTCAATTAGTAAGGAGTCAGGGGAGGGGCACTCTAAAGTGCTTTGGGTTAGGGTACAAGGCAGTCGAGGGGAAAGGGACTTAATGGTGGGAGTCTGCTACAGACCTCCCAACCAGGGAGAGGAGCTTGACCAGGATTTCTTGGGTCAGCTCACAGTGTTAGTGAAGGCTAAAGATGTGGTAGTCATGGGGGACCTGAACTTCCTGGACATCTGCTGGGAAGAGCAATCAGCCAGGTCAGATCATTCACGTAGGTTCTTAGACAGAGTGCAGGACCTCCATCTAACCCAGGAGGTGCATAGCCCCACCAGGGGGGACGCCTTGTTGGACCTAGTGCTGGCCACGGGTGATGACCTGGTGAGAGGGCTGCGGGTGCTCGACCACCTGGGCAACAGCGATCATCGCCTGCTGGAATTCACCATCCAGCACAAGGTGGCAAAGGCAAGCAGTAAGGCAGTAGCCTTAGATTTTAAAGAGGGCAAACTTCAACGAGCTAAGGAGGATAGTTGGAGAAGCGCTGAGATCCCAGAGGGGAGGGGAGCCAGGTGTCCAAGGTGATGGTCACTCCTTAAGGAGACGATCCTCCAAGCCCAAAAGAAGTTAATCCCAACGAGGATCAAAGGGAGCAGGAGAGCACACAAGCCTCCATGGCTCACCAAAAGCATCTGGGAATGTCTCCTTGCTAAAAAGGAGGCTTACACCCAATGGAAAGAAGGGGTCATCTCCAGGGAGGACTATTCTGCAGTTGCTCGGGGATGTAGGGGGTAGTTAGGAAGGCGAAGGCAGAGATGGAACTGGGACTAGCTTCCCAGATTAATGACAATAAGAAGTCCTTTTTTAAATACATAGGAGGTAAAAAGAAGGTCCCGGGTAATGTGGGGCCCTTGCAGGATGCGTTGGGAAACTTGGTCGTCACACCAGACAACAAAGCTAACAAGTTTAATGATTTCTTTGCCTCGTCTTCCTAAGTAGGGACCAGGACAGCCACCTCCCTGCTGGGCCCCCCTCAGGCCCCGGGGGAGGCACACCTAGGCCAAGGTTTAGCAAGGATTTAGTTAGGGAGCTTCTCGAGGGGCTGGACATTTTCAAGTCAGTCAGTCCAGATGATCTCCACCCCAGAGTTCTAAAGGAACTGGCCCAGGTCATTGCAAGTCCCCTGGCACGGCTTTATGAGCACTCGTGGTGCTCTGGAGAGGTACCGGAGGACTGGAAGAGGGCCACCGTGGCTCCCTTCTTCAAAAAAGGGAGGAGGGATGACCCGGGAAACCATAGGCCAGTTAGTCTTACCTCGATCCTAGGCAAACTGTTTGAGAAAATTATTCTGGCACACATCCAACAGGGGACTGCATGCTTAAGGGCAACCCAGCACGGGTTCATCAGTGGCATGTCCTGTCAGACCAAGCTGGTGGCCTTTTACGATCAGATCACCAGATCATTAGATGCAGGGGTAGCAGTGGACATAGTCTTCTTGGACTTCCAGAAGGCTTTTGACACTGTTTCTCACCCCATTCTCATTAAGAAACTGGGGGGCTGTGGCATAGACACCGACACAGTCAAATGGGTCGCCAACTTGCTGGAGGGCCGCACCCAGAGGGTGGTAGTGGATGGGTCCTTCTCAACCTGGAAGGACGTGGGCAATGGGGTTCCACAGGGCTCGGTCCTCAGACCTGCACTGTTCAACATCTTCATCGGTGATTTGGACGAGGGGGTAAAAAGCACCCTGTTCAAATTTGCTGATGACACTAAGATGTGGGGGGACATGGGCACACTGGAAGGATGGAACAGGCTACAATCAGACCTAGACAGGTTACAAGGGTGGGCGGATGAGAAAAGGATGTGTTTCAACACAGACAAGTGCAAGGTGATGCATCTGGGGAGGAACAACCAGCACCATACCTACAGTTTAGGGAAATCTCTCTCTTGTCAGCATGGAGTCGGAAAAGGATCTTGGGGTCATCATTGACTCCAAGATGAACATGGGTCGGCAGTGTGGGGAGGCAGTTAGGAAGGCCAACTGTACCTTGTCATGCATCCACAGATGCATTTCAAGCAGGTCAAAAGAGGTGATCCTCCCTCTTTATGCGGCACTGGTCAGGCCACAGTTGGAATAGTGCATCCAGTTCTGGGCGCTGCACTTCAAGAGGGATGCGGACAGCATGGAGAGGGTCCAGAGGAGGTCCACTCACATGATCAGGGGACAACAGGGCAGGCCCTATGAGGAGAGGCTACGGGACCTGAACCTGTTCAGCCTCCACAAGAGAAGGCTGAGGGGGGATCTTGTGGCCTGTTATAAATTAGTCAGGGGGGATCAGCAGGCATTGGGGGAGTCACTGTTCTCCCGAGCACCGCCAGGAGTGACCAGGAATAACGGTCACAAGCTGGCAGAGGGTAGGTTTAGGTTAGACATCAGGAGGCGCTATTTCACAGTCAGGGCGGCTAGGGCCTGGAACCAACTTCCAAGGGATGTGGTGCAGGCTCCTACCCTGGGGGTTTTTAAGAGGAGGTTAGATGAACACCTTGCTGGGGTCGTTTGACCCCAGTACTCTTTCCTGTCATGGCAGGGGGTCGGACTAGATGATCTGTTCACGTCCCTTCCGACCCTAGAATCTATGAAACTATGAAACTATAACAAAGGGACTGAGATTTAGTAAAACATGACCCAACTTGGGGTTGTAAATGACAGTGGTTTTACTGAACAGGGGAGATGGTGACACAATGTCTTATTGGTTCCCTTGCATCCACACACACACACACACACACACACACACACACACAGTGGCAGCAGGGGTTAGACAGGCTTGGTGCAGGACCTGAAGTCCACTGAAGTCCAGGAGGAGACAGAGAGAGTCCAAATTGTAGGAGGAGGTATGCAGGTAATATCTACCTATGCAGGCTGGAAAGGGGTCCTTGTCCAGTAGATGTTATCCAGAGGGGGGTAGCTGGCAGGGCCTCTGGGTGGATAGGTAGTGCGGCATGGTACTGGTCCAGATGGAGAGGGGGTCTGTCTTCACTGCCCCTTTTTATAGGGGCAGACCATGTGTGACCCTAGTGACAGGAAGCATGCCCAGGCAAGGGTCAACTCCTGGCATACTGAGCATGCGTGCTCTATGCAGGGATGTGCAGTTTCGGGTGTCTGTAATGGTGGAAGTTGCTGGTTCTGCAGGGTCTTTTGTTTTTCAAATGCTGGTCTTGTCTCTGTTCCTGGGTGAGGTCTATGGTTCCTGGATGAACCAATGTGAGGTGATGGCCCAGTTGTTACAGGCCATTCAGTAGAGGCCTGCTACCATTGTATTTTAGTCATGCCCAATCATTCTCATTCATCGGGAAACCAATTTACATGAGGGGGTACAATGAGTCGTATTGTTACAACATGGGATGCCCAGGCAGAGGACAGAAGATGGAGGCTTGACATTATAAAATGGAAACTTGACATGACTTTGGTTCACTTCACACAGGCCTAAACCATACAATATCCATATGAAACAATAAATATCAATACAAAAATGATAATAATACAATATACAACAGTAAAAATCAATACAAACCTAATAATAATACAATAAAAAATAGTGAATATCCAAAACCAAAAACTTGCTACCAAAATAAAAGTGTTTAAAGCTTATCCTAAGTTTGAGCTCACTTATATTTATCTATAGGGAATAGAGAGGGAGAGAAAAAGTCAGAAATGTTTGGGGAAGGGGAGGGAATGCAATAAAAAAAAAAAAAAAGAAAAAAAGAAAAGGAACTGGGGGTTTGCTACAAGCTTGGGACTGGTGTCTGGCCATGGCTGGCCCCCACCGCCACTGCTCGAGCAGGGAGCCAGAGCATGAAACCCGGCAAGGGCTGTTGTACCCATCAGGAAGACCCCAGCTGTGATGCCATGCCAGTGAGAGAGAGGAGGGAGGGAGGTTTAAACCACTTTTCCCTGGCCAGCATGCTGAGGCAAAGGTCATTCCATTCACAGAAAAGCCAGAAACTGGGAGACTAGACTTAAAAAAAAAAAAGATATTGGTATCGGGGCATCCAAAAGGTAGTGAATTGAACCTCAGAATCTAAATTTTAAGCTATTCACCCACTAGAACCTCAAGAATCTTTCCAGAAGTTGGTCACTTGGGAGCAGGGACAATGATGGCTAAGCTTATTGTAGTTTTGAGGAAGATTTTGCATCTTATGAAGCAGTTACATGTTAACAGATAACAAGGTGCTTTCCTTCAGTTATTCCTTTCCAGCTGGCTACAGATGCCAAATCTCAACCCCAAAGGAGAATTCAATGTGCTGCTGCTTGTTCACTTTGACATTATTTGTCAGAGGAATTCCCAGATAAGCACAGTACTTTGTAACTCTCCTCGCAGTAATATGAAGTTGGGTATCCATAATTAAAAGCCTGATTACAGGAACTTGTTTTTCAAATTTCTTTCCAGCTGTCCAGCCCCAGACTGATTGGCAAAGGAAGGGCTGGTTTTGCTTTCATTTACCTAAAGGAACACAGTCAGCCTTTATTCTCATGTATTGGTAAGTTTCTCTCACAGCGTGTGTATGGCTTTTCAATGAAATCAACTATTTTGTCACTTCCATCTCTCTGAGCCAAAAAAAGATCAGTTCATAGCTCTCTCTTTGATCTCTTTTCCTTTAAAAAAATTGAACAGAACATGTCTGCTGTATCTCTGTCACTGAAAGTATTGCAAAATACTGATAGCCTGCATGTTGACACTGTGGAAGCATTGGTGTCATTGGTACTGCCACTAAAACCTACCCATATATTTAAGGGGCTGATAAACAGAAAATTCTGTTTGTAGTCTGATGATCAAAAAAAAGTCCTGGTTTTGCTTTGTAGTTATTCAGTTCATTACTTATTATCCAGATGCTCTGTGCTGCTTTTAACTCTCCTAATTCATTTGCCTCCCAAAACATTCCCCTGCCTTTTCCAATCTAATCCAGTGCCAATTGTCATAACATTTGCTTGCCACTTATAAAAAATCTTTTGCTCAAGTAGCAAGATCTTTTTACATGCTGAGTCACTCTTGACTGGTTTCTGGCAGATCTTCTTGCTTTATTTGGTTAGGTAGCCCATTCTTAGTTGCTATAATAGAATGAGCTGTTGTTTGTCCCAGTCTTTCCACCCACCCATGCGCTTTATGGTGTGTGACATGGCAAATAGCTAATTCTTCTGCTCCAGAATGATTCTATTTGTGCCAGTAAGCCCTTCAGAAGATGGGACCCAGATCAGAAAAAATCACTCCAATCCATCTTTTAACTGTCACTCTTTATATTTAAAAGCGGTCTCTGAACCACAACAAAATCATCATGGAAGAAATATAGAAGCAGAAAAGAACTGGTATATTGCCCTTGTACTGCCAGAGACGAAGGAAATACAGGTCACACACTGATAGAACAGTCTGTTTTCTTAATTACACAGAAAGATGTCAGCCATTGCAAAGATTGACAAGGCAGTTGAAAACAGGTGCCTTTGCTTTCCTGCAGTTTAGCATTGCTAAGAATTAGTCATTTCAGCTGGAAAGCTTGACCTTCAGAACTGACATATAATTAATTAGAACAGAGAAGGATCCTGACAAAACAATTAACTGCAAAATGAAATAAGACTATTTATTTAGTTATGAAGTGAAAAAGAATATATATTTTTACTTGCAAGGAAAAGCTACTGTCAGAGAGAGATTTAAGGTGTTTGGAAATGGTACAAAAATAACTATTCATATATGTCATCTTTCCCTCTTACTGCCAAGTGAAGAGAAGAGACTGTCTTATGTTTCTTTCTCCTGGCCATGGTATGCCTTCCCTCTAATATGCCATATTACACAAGCTTGTGTTCCATCTGCTACTCAGTTCTGCTGTGTCTGCTTTCCCAGAAGCCTGAGGAAGGGTATTGCAACATCCAGAAGCTTTTCTAGGTCTATCCCAGCCATGCAGTTGGTCCAGTAAAAAGATATTACACACAAGAATTCATGCTTCTTGTATAATTCCTAGACCATCACAGCAACATCACATCAACATTACCATGGAGAGAGACACTTGTCAGACAGATGACTTATTACAAATTATTTGTCTAGCTTTAGTGCTAATCTTGATCTTTTCACATTAGTAAGTACTGAAAAATGGGGGAAAGAGTATTTTGGGAGCAGCTGCTAAAAAGCCCCTCACAGGGCAGCATGATGATGAGAGTTAAGAAACATCTAACCTCAGGCTACTGTTATTTTTGAAAAGGCCACTCTCTGTGCACAAATCTATCTTCATTTGTTTGTTAAACTTTACCATGTATTTCTATGCCCCATACATTTGACAACTCAGCTAAAAGATAAATGAAGAGATTTCCTAGCTATTGACCTCTCCTGTCACCACAAAACATGTGCTCAGTGTTGCAAAGCTCTGCCAAAGTCTCCTTTATGCTTTCTATGCCTCTGTATTTTCCCCCCATGGTAACTGGCTCTACTATTATTTTCAACAACTAGACACAAATCTCTCACTTAAAACTAACTGCTGTATCACAAGAAATTATTTTAAATTAGTTCAATTTAAGGACTGGAAAGAGTACATGAAACTTGGCTAGAGGGAACATTCAAAGAAGTTCAACAAGACAGACCCTGCCACTAAGATTTTCCCACCACAGATGCTTCACTTCCCCACTTTTAATGCATTTCCCAAATTGAAACGCTAAGATTTTTATAAGGTCATCTAAAAGTTTACGCTATTTTGGGGACTGCGAGCGCAGATAGACTCCTACATTCTGCATAGCCTTCTTTCCCTGGGGCTTGATACCTAACACAAATTAAAGCCGATGTCTTCTAAGTATATCCTTTTTATAGTGCATTGCCTGGAAGATAAAATGGCTCATTTCAGCTGGGAGGCAGCTTGACTTCCTTCACAGGAAGAAACTCAGTTCTTCACAAAGAAAGGATTAACCATATCCCTAGTAAATATAAGACAGAGCCTGTACAACTCATTAGCATAATCACCACCCATTACTGATTCCAGGATATTTCAGGAGCTCAGTAGTTGTTCAGTCTCTCTTAAGATTTAAATCTAATTTTTACCATCGACAAAAATTGTCAAGGTTTTAGGGCATAAGTAAACAATAGAAATGATGCAGCACTTTAATTAATCCTGAAAATACATTCGTTTTTATATTCAAAGCTGCTCTTAAAAACAAAGATAAAAGCATCTAGTTAACACTGCATCAAACAAGGAGAAAAACATGTTCCCTGTTAAGCACTTATTTAGAGGAATGCTGATACATATTTCTTAAATACAGAAGCTATACTTATGTTTGAAAGCAGACTGTTTTTCTTTACTTCTTATGGGCATGGTCTTTGACTTCTGGGTTTCTTGGCCAACCCCTCGGGTCAGTTGAGAGTGCAGGCTCTCGGCTCTGGCAGCTCTAACAGTGATTTTTTTCTCTGTGCCTCTTCTCTGGACTGCCAGATTACTTGTGGTTTTTTAAGGTCCCGCAGACTCTTTATTAGATCCTTCTTTCTCTCCAGCACCTTTCTAGAACCCTAACACTTTTTTCTAGGTTTTACTTAACTTTTAGTTTTTCCTTTCCTCACGGATTTTAACTGTATTCTTTCTGCAGGCTTCACAATCCATTCTCATTACTGGCTTTTTCTTGCTTTGCTCTTTGCAAATGGATTTATTTATTAAATTACTCTCTCTTACAGCTGTATGGCCTAGCCAGCTTTACTTTAGGACTAAGAAAGTTTCCCTGAAAGATGTGGGTGACAAATTACACACTATACACAATCCCTTCAGGAAAACTCTTTCCACCTTAAAAAGGAAACCTTTAAACTATACCTTTTCAGAGAAAAAACAAAACATGCCTCTGATAAGCTTACTCCTTTTTCCCTGCTCAGACTAACTCAAATTAATTCTAGGCACTGATCTCTGTTTCCACAGCTGTTGACAATCTCTCTTTCTTCTAGGCTCTTCACTGTTCCTGGAAAGGCAGGGGGGAAAACTAACTTTCCTCTCACTTCTAATCACAAATTCTCTGCCACTGCCTGAACTGATGTCTAGTAACATACCTTGTCTCTTTCTGTGCTTTTTGCCTTTATTTTCTGGTGCACACAGGTTCCTAGAGTCTGTCTCACATTTCTCTAGCTGTCTTTGATTTCTCTAAAGCTGTACTGCTTGTATAACACTCTAATTATAACCTGCACTGGTAACTTACACTTTACAAACTTCAGAGAAAACACACACCTGCTTTTGTTCTTTTTTGTGCACAGAAGACTGTAATTATTTTCTTAAGGACCTTAGAGAGAAAGGACCCTGTTCATTCACACAGCCTTTCTAGCACAGAAATGACGCTTTTGCTTTTTAGCTTCCTATTATAAACACAACAGGAGGTTTTTACTTAATTCCAAGTGGACCATAGTATATACTG
Organism: Crocodylus siamensis; assembly: GCF_052110815.1. NCBI lineage: Eukaryota > Metazoa > Chordata > Crocodylia > Crocodylidae > Crocodylus > Crocodylus siamensis. The sequence goes on along the minus strand of NC_143401.1, from coordinate 43,951,417 downwards.
ATGTCCACTACTCTGCCTCACCTGGACAGACAAAGTCTCCTGGTCAGCAGTAACAAACAGCATCTCCTGCACAACACTTATAACTTTAGTTAGTTACTATACAACTCTACTACAAGTTTTGGCTAACCCCTCTAAAACAGATCACTGCATCAACACATTCTCTGTTTAGTTAAGTTACTACTTTTGTGTCCTGGTGAAGTTGCTGGGTGGGCACGACTTTTAGACTGACAACAACACCTGCCAGTTGATAATAGGTGAATTTATTGATACAGAGCAAAAACAAAAACATCAACAATACAAACAATTAAAAAATACTATGTCTACTAAGCTCAGGGCTGTCCTCAGAGTTAAGGTACATCCAGCCAGAGTGCAGGTTTCACTCTGAGGCTCTCTCTCTTAGGTGTCAGTGTTTTGGAGGTGAAATTTGAACACGCCAAGCTAAAGCCTGGAGGGCAGTTGCTTTACTTAAAATTCCCTCTACCCTACCCCAGGCTGTAATCCAAGTCAGGCAAAATAGATTCTCCTGGGGCCCCTGCAGTGGACCCCCATTCCATTTAACCCAACTCACAATAAAAAACATGGAGGTCACTCTGACCCCACACACACAGAGGAAAAGCCTCTGAATGCACTGCCATGCAACTGGGGAAAGGTAAAAGACAGGGTATGATAGCTGAGGTGGCTCAGGAGAACCTAGTACACTCATGTGTAAGTACACAGCTAGGCCTTACCCTGGTAGGATCAGGATGGACCAGTTCCCCTCCAAATGTGTGTTGAATCCCGCTGGCTACACCAAGATGTTAGACCCCAACTCCATGCAGCACCAATGACTAGGGGGACGACAATCCAATTGCCTGTGGATCCTGTTACTCATTAGCCAGAGCAAGCAAGGTGCAAACACCAGCATGCATTACTCGCAGCAGCTTTATTCAGAATGGAGACAGCTTTGGATTAGCTGCCCAAAAAACAACAAATCGGGGAGCCACAGTGAACAATAGTTCTTTTCACATGTTATACACCTTGGTTCATGTTTATTAACATTTATTCCACCTCCATCCCTCCTGTTCCACCCATTTTTTCTCCCATCTCAAACTCTACCTCTGTTTATGGTTTTCTTCATTAGCATAGAATTGCCTATGCATTTAACTCATTTACACGTCTTTTTGCTATGAGCACGTCTGAGACCTTCACCCCACTTCTTCAGTCAATGGGCAGATTTTGGAGGCTTCTTTACCAATCACCATTCACCTTTTTGCATATGTTCATCTTGGATTTTGTTACCAATTACATGTTGTTTTCCACATTCCAGTCTGTTTTTCTGTCCCCTGTTTTACCATCTTCCACATTCCTAAGACTTCACCTCTTTCACAGCACGCAGACTTACATAGACTCACTTGAAAATGGTTGACACAGTTAAGATGGTTACTTAGCATAAACAAATGGCTGGCTTAGATATCATTCTGCCATGTGGTTAGCAGCTTTTGCTAGGACACAAGTAAAGCCTTTATTCAGCTGCAAATCCAGTGGTCCCCAAGATCCAAATATTGTCACCCTAACACATGTGGGGTCCAAGGACTATGTCTAAGGGATCTACAAAAGATAATTATTTTCAACCAGAAGTACATGAATACCCATACTTACAATTCAAAGTGGTCTGCACCTCCATGTGAAATTTTTTAGGGGGTCACAAATGAAAAGGTTGAAAACCACTGATTTATAAGATAAACCCAGAAATTTCACTAGGAATCCATAGTCTCAAAAACACCGACCTGTTGTGAGTTTTGAGTTCTTTGCAACAAAAGACTTGCTCTAGTATTTTTTCCCAAAAGCTGTCATTTGTCACAGGGCACACTGAGTCAAACGAGGAGTGCCTTGAGTCTAAAAAGATTGAGAACCACAGCTTTAACCTTTATAAGGCATTTGGATACCTGGGGATGGAATTAATAGACAGCTAGACAGTACTATAAGCAGTATAGCTGGAGGTGTGAATACATAGTATGCACAATAAACAATAAAGGCTAAAACCACAAAAGGATTTACATGACTAACTGCTACTTACCTGCTGTGTTAGGCACTTTTATTCAAAATCCTCATTCAGCTGAGGTTTTTGAATGAACTTTAGGCACACAAACCTGGAAGTGCCTGAAGTTGCTTAGGAATTTAAATTTTCACTACCTTCCCTGAGGCTAGGGGAAGACATTATAAATAAGCTGTTTTAAGTGATCAGAAACTGGTTTAAACCTGTAACAAAACAGGTGTTCAGTGCACATAAACCAGTTTGAAAATGGCTGAAACTGGTTTGAGAGAAATCTGGTTGAATGTAGTATCAGACTTAACTGTTTGGATCAAACTGGTTTATGCAATGTCTGTCCCAGACCCCTTCCTGGTTTAAGTTAAATCAGAGTCCTTCAGCATTCCGGCCTGCTCTCTGGGCTGGGTGGGGCTCTGTGCTCCAGAGAGCTGGGCTAGGCCCTCCCCTCTGCTCCCTGTCTGCAGCTCTGGCAGAGACTGCAGGTACAGGGCATCTGCCTGGCTTCCTCCTTCCTCTGTCATACCCAGACACCTCAGCATTAGCTAACATGCTACATGCTGGCTATAGTTCATCATGTGGGAGAAAGGACAAAGGCAAACAGCACAGTGCCGCTTAGGGCTTTTTGGAGCTTATCAACAGGTAGCTGGTAGGGCTGTGCAAAATGGTTGTGTTTCATTTCAGTTGAGATTCAGGATTTGTAAGTGGTTTGTAAATTCAAACAAGCACCAAACCTCACTAATCTCATCACCAGAAGCCAACTTTCTACAGCCCAAAACACACTGAATGGATCCAGACCATGCCATGACAAGAAATGCAAAACCTGCCAACATATCTCCAGTACCCCCACAAACTGTGGACCAGAATCTATTATAGATAAAAATACTCAACTACCTGTAGGGGCACATTTCTCACAAGAAAACTACTGTCTCAAGTCTCTCAGTCCTGATCCTCAAAGGGAATTTACAAATCACTTTTCATAGACAGGCCTATGAACTTCACTTTATCAACCTCCTAGATGCAGAAGCTCATGGATTCAATATAGACATTGGATTTATCACTCACTACAACCTGCCTGACATCTGACTCCCCAGGTAGCAGGTATCTCTCCATTTTTACCTGCTACATACCCCTTCCACCCTGCCCCCAGCCTGCCTCTGACTCCCTGATGCCTCAATTTACATTTTCACTGACTGGTTTTCTTGCCTGCATTTGCATGCCAGCCTCTGGCTTCTTTACTATTCCACAAAGGGTGTTAGACCATGACTCTATGCGGCGCCCAGCACCTAGGGAGACAATGATTTAATTGCCCATGAATCCTGTTACTCATTAGCCAGAGCAAGCAGGGCATAAACATCAGCACACATTGCTCGCAACAGCTTTATTCAGAATGGAGACAGCTTCAGACTAGATCCCATAAAATAATAAACTGGGGAGCCACCTTGAACATTATTTTTTTTCACAATTTATACACCTTGGTTCATACATATTAACATTCACCCCGCCTATGTCCTTCCTTTGGTTCCAGTTCTCCTACCATCTCAAGCTCCACCTCTGTTGACTGTTTTCTTCCTTAGCATGGTATTGCTCATGCATTTCTTTCATTTACATGCCTCTCAGCTAAGAGAGCATGCGTAAGTCTTTGACCCCCATCTTCTTTGAGTCACTTGTGGTTTCTCAATGTTTCTTTCTGGTTTTCTTGCTGACTTTAGCACCATCTCCAAGGCCATATTTCTACTTTGTCTCCTGGCACTAGCTGGTGGGCTGTGTTCTATTTTTATCCAACACATCATGCACTGACTAGCGGCTTTTGCTGAGGTTACTTTTAATATATTATCCAGCCTTGTGACAAGCAGCTTTTGCTGAGACACAGGAAAAAGCCTTTATTCAACTGCACACTCAGTATTCCCCAAAATTCATATCATTACCCTAACACTCCCTCACAGAATTAGTATAGGTAGCAAAAGAGAAGTGCAGCCAATTCTCCTGAGGCCATCACTCTGCCCGCACAATACACCCGTTGGGTCTGGCAAGGTCAATGGTGCTTTTGTATTACTCAGACAGAGGACTGACCTTTGCCTACCATTGATGACAAGTGAGAGAGAGTGTTTAGGGTGCTTTCCAGCCAGGGACTGGGACTGAGCATGGAACTGGGATGGTTATACCATAGGGATATATATATATTTGTGCAAGAGTTAAGAATGCAAAGTAAAATGATAAAATCCTAAGAAAAAACAGGGCCTTCCTGCGCAAACAGCATACCTGGTTTCCATAGCAAGTCAAAAAAAGTCCTAACCCTTGACATTTATCCAGACTTTTACAAAATAAAAAGGCACTAGTAGTGCTACAATAACACCAAGCATCCAGTTAATGTTCAGGTACATATTCATGTACCAGGGGTTCCCCCACCAATCTCACTGATGGGCCTGTGTCTGCTGGGGAGGTTTGGGGAACATCTCTCTATTTGGGCCTCACTCCAATTATCATCAAAGAAGGAAACAGTGCTACTGCTGTCCATCCCCTTTTTCCTCAACTGGACAACATTCAGAGCAATTACCCAAGCCATGGGAGACCCAGACTAAAATCATTCCACTGCCTGAACTGACTTGCTCTCACACTTCCCACTTCCCAGGGAAATGCTGGAATCATAAGGCCACAGGATATTCAGAAGGAGGATTCTCTTTATCTCTTCTGTCAGAGCTCTTAAATATTCATTGGGCCAGAGGGAGCAAGAAAGAGAGACTGCACATGACTTTACAGCCTAGATATTAGAGAACTTATCAGTAAACATCAGTCCTCCACCTAATACTTAAAAATCTGGACATGTGTGCATGTTTATGGAACCTGATATACATTCACACTGACTACTTTAAGCTGTGTGATCATAGATTGGATCCCTGCCTGTGTGATCATAGATTGGATCCATTTACTGGAATGGATCTATAGGAATAGATTCCTATATATCCAATCTATGATCTATAAAGCATAGGCATGTGATGGGTGGGGCTGCACTAGGAATGTGATCTAAGTAAGGGTGGGGGAGAGGGTTTAGCAGGTCCAGGGGAGAGTTGGCCAGTCCAGTGGGGTTTGAGTAGGATAGGAGGCAGGGGACTGGCAGGTTTACAAAGATCGTCCATCTGGAGGTAGGGGGAGGGGGGTAGAGAAGAATAAAAATAGCCAATCTGTGGGTGGGAGTTAGGAACAGCACACCCCTGGAGCTGGGGTGAGCAACTGGGCTTTCCCTTCCCTGGGCAGTGCCCCAAATGCTGGCAGGACCTGATCCTGCTGCACTCCCATCCCCACCACCCTAATGTGCAAGCCTCCTGACATGCCTGACAGCTTCTGCTGGATCCTGACACCACCAGCAGCAAGGAAGGCATGCTGGGCAGCCCTGGGGTCTTGTGCTGAGTGGTGGGGCCTGATGCTTCTTTATATGGAGCCTGCCCAGCTGGGTGGAGCCTGGTCCCACCCAGCTGGAAAGACCCCATCTTGGGGGGGCCAAGACTGGGGTAGGGAATTTTGTTTCCCCCTCCCTTTTGTGGGTCAGTGACTTATGCCATCCTAGATGGAGAACCACCACCCCCTGCAGCTGGGCAGACCAGGGCTCAGGGGGATCCCTGGCATGGGGCTCCCCCAACATGATCAGACCCTGGGCTCAGAGTCATCCCCCAAAGGAGGGACTCCTTTCCCCCTCTCCTGTGCACATGAATGACTCACACTGGCCTCACCTCATGTGGGGGGGCAGGTTATGCTACCCTCCCCCTCCACAATTGGGCAGACCACAGCTGGGGGGATCCCAGTCTGGGCTAGGAAGACGTATGGAGCTTCCCTCATTACCAGACACCTGGCTTAAGCAGTCAGCCCTGAGAGGGGGCCCTGAGGGGGGTGGAGCATAGCAGGGAATTGGTGGCATGTGCAGGGCAGCCAATTAGGGATGACCTCTGCTTGCTTGGGCTTGGCAATATCCCGCAGGCTGAGAAGTGTGATCTAGTGTCCCCCTTGCCTTCTGTCCTGTGTCAAGAGAAAATTGAAGGTCAGTTCAATTTGTTATTGGTTCAGTCTATGAAGCTTAGAGAAACCTGTGAAGATAGGATTCATTCTGCCTCGGCTTTTTGACTGTCTATACTTAGCTTAGGAGAAGGTTCATGCATGTGAATTCTGAGGGCAGGAAGGCAGCTCTAGAGTTAACAGCCAAATCTAATATGGGACTTAAATATTTGGTCCATGGAGTAGAATCCTAAATCCTAAATTAAATACCTATGCTTCCTATGCGTCATATAGGACAGTTTGGCACCTTTAACTAGGATTCATACAGTCAGAACATGAAACTCTGAGCCACCTAATCTGTGTACCAGTATTTTTCTGTTGCCTGAGGACGAGGATAAGACTTAGAGCCCTTGAGATCCACAGCGATGAACCATCTCCTGAAGGTAGGCACCTACATCATTTCTTTTAAAGAACTAGGACAGTATCTCTCTATTCCTTTAAAACACAATATATTTTAGTCTAGTTATTCAAACCCTTGTCCATGATATCCATGATATGGGTGATCCAGTTCAATTATTTCTGCTAGCTGAAGGAGTACAAATATCCTCCCAGAATGACAGAACCACAGGTTATTGAATATATTGACATCCCCTTCCCAACTCCATCTCAGCTTTCTTGTTGTACCACTGTGCAGAAAGAATTCCAGGAAGAAAACAAAAGGAAAGCATGACTCTCTGGTCCAGTAGTAGGACCAGAGAGTCCTGGGATGGGGAAAGCCTGGTTCCAAACCATGGTCCAAAATTTTTCCATGTTTTATTCTATCACTGTTTCATGGGAAAGAGTGAAGATACCCCATATCCTGATGATGAGAGCACTCTACTAGGAGGTTGGAACTGTGGATTTGAAGACAGTTAGCAGAAGGAGAAACTGAATGCTTGTCTGCCAGACTCTAAAGTTAGAACTCAAATCACTAGGCTATAGTAGAACTATTACCACTTACTCATGTTTTAAAAGAAAGAAGCATTCAGTATGGGACCCAGGGACTTGGGGTGGGGAGGGAGAGCAGGAGGAAGCCAGGTAGATGTCTTGTACATGCAGTCTCTGCTGGAGCTCCAGCCAGGGAGCAGAGGGGAGGGGCCAACCCAGCTCTCTGGAGCAGAGAGCCCCACCCAGCCCAGAAAGCATGCCAGGATGCTGGGAGAGGCTGGTTTAACTTAAATCAGAAAAGGATCTGGGCCAGACATTGCATAAACTGATCTGAGCCAAATCAGTTAAGCCTGATACTACATTCAACCAAATTTATCTCAAACTGGTTTCAGCCATTTTCAAACTAGTTTATGTGCAGTAAACATCAGTTCTGTTACAGGTTTAAACAAGTTTCTGATCACTTAAAACAGTTTATGTGTAATGTCTGTCCCTAACCCAAAGAAACATTAATGCTTAAAACTGGAGAGACGAGGCACTGCTAAGCTTAGGGGAAGCTGTGTGTGTTGGGGAAGAGGACTTCAGGAATACAATTAGCAGTTTTGGATTTGTGTGCCTATATTATACTACCTTTATGCACTTCTAGATCTTTTTGGATCTGGCCATAAGTTCCAAACTCTCTTTCAAGGTGAAGATATAAGCACTGTTTCCCTCCTTTGCACTTCCTACTGACTAACTTACATAGCTCCCCTTTCAAAATTATGTCTTTGTGGGTTCCATCTCTGCATGACATTGCTTTGTACCCTACATGCTCACCCTGAAGCACAGATGAGGAGTTCACTACATAGCAAGGTACCCAAGAGTTAGACATTTCAGTGCTGAGTGTTGTAGTTCCTCAATCCATTACTGGATCTCAGGACTATCTCTTTTCTCAAACAGTCATCCCACTTCTGTAAACAGAGCCACCAGAAGCACACAATATAAACTCTTGTACTTGCATCCAATTCAGCACTAACACTATCTTGTTTCTCAGCTCCTTCAATATACTGATTTCCTTGCCTCGTCTAGTCTGCCTGTAAACCTACTTTGTTTTAGGCCCAATGATATTAAACTAACCAGCAGCCCTGCAAGATGGGTTCTTGGTGCATATTTTAGATCTTTCTGTCACTTGGATCTCAGGGGAAGGAAGAAAGAAAGGAAGGAAGGACGGACTTTTTAGCTACTTTATTTAGGGGCTCAGGGTACTAAAAGCTGGCCCCTCCAGGGTCCAGGTCCAATATAACAAGCAAAGACAGACAAATCACCATGCCATTACAGTCATAACTTCACACCATGATAGACACCTTCACAGTATTACTTGTTGTGCCTAACATGTCGTTATGTGCTCAGGACACCTGGCCATGTGGTTGTACAGACCAAAGTCCTGTATAAACAAATGATTTCTACCCTGCTCTATCCATTAATACATGTAGCAAAACTTTCAACTAACCACACAAAGAAAAAAAGAAAAAAGCAGCCTGGTGAGGGCCCAGGGTGCGGTGTGAACTGGGAGTCGCAGTTCAACACTGAGCCTGCCCGGTCATGATATCAGAGTGTGTACTGAATATGGACATCCTCCACACGGCATAGTGCTCCCTCAAAGACCCAGCATGCCTCAAAGTTGGGCATCACCAAACAGAGCAGTGTGATCAAACTCCAGTGAGAGGCACGCCCACCCCAGGAGGCAAAAAGCCACAGAGCATCATCTGAGCTAGTCCTGGCAAGCTGGTTGTGGCAGCTCTTGAAGGCAGCTATCTTGGGCTGACCCAGCAGAAAGTTGACCAGGCAAATGGCATCCCACTCAGTGTTCTCCAAGGGGCTTCTGCCCAGCACCAACAGCAGTGGCTCAATGGTGACAAAGAGTGGCCACAGGTGGGGACAGTTGAGGAAGTCATGAAAGAAGTTCTCCTCAATGCCCCCAGGGTAGAAGGGACAGGCCGTAGAGGTGACTGGGTCAAAGTGGGATGTAAATGTGCCAGTGGCTAGGATGCTGTACAGCAACCACCACTGCAGGTCACCTGTCTTCTTGGTGGTTGGTGCCAAGCCAGCTGGGATGGTAGGGAATCTGGCAGCCCCAGGCACCATCACTACAATGTGTCAGGGTGGTCCACAAGCATTTAGACATGGCAGATGTGAACCACCCAGGTTTTACACAACAGAGAAGCAAAGAGGCAACCTGTGTCACTGTTGGGAGGCACAGGGAGTATCAGCAGGGTTCCAGGCCAACTGGCCAGCTTGCTGGCCATGTACGGGGTGACTGACAGCACAGGAAAAGCCTTGCTTGGGGCATCTGCAGTGTGGGGGACCTGGGTTGCCCAAAGATGGTCATCCAGGGTGGCTTCTGCCTCCAGTGGGAGCGCAGCCTAGATGTCATGCAGAAGATGGCCCATGTTGTGAACTGAGCTCATGCCTAACTGGGTGGACAGGGCCTCAGGTGAGAGCGAGGCCAACTGAGGAGGGTCAAGGAGATGGGTCAAGGAGGACACATGCCTGGATGAGGGTGGCCATGAGGCTGGAAGAGGCCAGGCTTGGCATGGGGCACCTCAGGGCTGTGTTGTGGACCAGGGACTCCCTCAGCAGCTATGGGAACTCCTGGTGTTGGGCCAGGGGCTGGAGGCGGAAGGTAGCCTGCCAGGCTCGTAACATGCTGTGGTAGAAGGCCAGAAGCACCACCCAGTTGAAGAGTTGGAGGTCCAGCAAGAAGAGCTCCCACTTGAAACTGAGGGCCCCCACCTTCTGCAGGAACTGGCATGCCAACTGTTGCCAGGGTAGGTGCTCCTCATCTTAGAGGAGTCACTGAAGAGCTTGCAGGTGGAAGGCAGCCACCTTGCTCACCAGGTCAACCAGGCTCTGGCCCCCCTCAGTGTCAGGCAAATAAAGGATGGCTTATGGGAGCCAGTGGTGCCCATCCCATAAAAAATCTACCAGGAGGCACTGGAGCCTCTCAAGTAGGTCCTGCGGCAGGTTGAGTATGGTGCACCAGTGCCACAAGGTTGCCACCACCAGGTTTTTTGCAATGAGGACACGTCCATGTTAGGAGAGGCTGTGTAGACACCAGCACCACCACTGCAGGTGGCCCTCCACCCCCTCCTCAAGGCTGTCCCAGTTGCGTGCCATGAAAGTTGGCCAGGAACATGCCCAGGACCTTGAGGCCTTCATGGTGCTAGGTGATGCCTTCTGGCAAATCCAGAGGGGATTGCACTGATCCATGCACCAAACAGCAAGGTATTACTCAATCCAGTTGATACGGGATGAGGAGGCATGTTCATAGGCTCACTGGCAATATTTCAGGGTCTACACATCTTCCTGGGTGTTAAGGAAGTTGGTCATGACACCCATGTATGCCGACAGCTGGAGTGGAGGGCCAATGGATGGGCCCATGGCCAATGGCAAGGCCACAATACTCACGTGGTGCTGCAGTGCATGCAGCAGCAGCATGATGGCCAGGGCATAGAGCATGCCCAATAGGGGGAAGCCCTGATGAATGCCCTTGCACATGGGGAATGGGGTGCAGAGCATCCTGTTCACCTTAAGCAGCCTGGAGGTGTCTTGGTACAAGACCAGGAGGGCTGTGGTGGAGAGGGACCTGAAGCCAAGGGCCTCCAGGGTCTGGAAGAGATAGGCATGGCCCACCCAGTTAAAGGTCTTCTCCTGATCCAGAGAGATGAAGCCAACCTCTAGGCCAAAAAGTTCACTAGCTGTGAGTAGGTCAGGCAGCATAAGCATTTCTTGGATGGTTTTGCCTGGCCTGCAGTAGCTCTGCTCAGGCCCAGTGATGGAGGCCATGATAGTGCATAGGGGGGTCACCAGTGCTTTGGCCAGAATCTTGTAGTCCACACAAAGAAGGCAGACCAGCTGCCAACCCTTCTTGGGCAGCAATATGAGCACCACTTGGTGGCAGATGATCTGCAAGACCTTGTTGGCAAGGCTGTCCTGGAAAAAGTGCAGGAGGCATGGGCTGAGGAGAGGCCAGAAGGTCTTGTAGAACTCAACAGGTAACTCATCAAGGCCTGGGGCTTTGCTGGAGGTGAGGCTAGCTGCGGCAGTTGCCAGCTCCTCCAGAGACAATTCCTGCTCAAGCTAACTGGCCTCCAGGGCACAGAGACATGGCAGGCCCTTGTGCACTTCCTGTGTGGCCACAAACAGGTCAAGATAGAAGGCGATGGCGTGCTCATGTACTTCACCTAGGTCTGTGAGTACCTGGCCCTTGCGGGTCTTGAAGTGATCTAAGACTTTGCTAGCTGCCTGCAGCCACTCCAGGTTGAAGAATCAGGTTGGGGCAATAGTTTCTGCCAGTTCCTAGCAGTGGGTATGGATCCTTTCTCCATGGGCCACAGTCTCTGCCAAGTCCCACAGGCATTTTCTACAGAACTGGAGGCTCTCACGCAGCACTGCATCACTGCCAACAGCCAGAAGGGCAGCCTTGAGCTCTGCCACATCTTCCTCCATCTCTTGGACATGGTGGCATAATTCGTGGCCAGCTGGGTGTGCTGCTGGCAAAAAGCCCAGATATGTACCTTGCCCATGTCCTACCATAGCTTCCAGGAGGAGTAGCTCTGTCTTGCAGTTTCCCAACCCTGTCAAAAGTGGACAAAGAAGTCCTGGAAGTAGGAGTCTTGAAGCAAGCTGATGTTGAAGCACCAATAGGGTGCCTGTGTGCAGGTTCTCCCTAAGAGGCTCAGTTCACAGCAGGCCAAGCCATGATCTGACAGGCCTAAGGGAACAATGCAGCCGCTATGCAGGAGTGGCAGATGGCCACATAACATAAAGGCCACTCCAACATAAAGGCAGTCAAGATGGGCTATGGTGAAACCACTGGCACTCATCCTGGCCCAGGCGTATTGGCATATGTCAAGATGCCAGGCTCACCAGACATCAACAAGGCCTGCCATCTCCAAGGCAGACTGCAGTTTGCAGTTTGAAGACAGGTGGGGCTCTGGCCCCGTGTGAACGAACAAGGCAGCAATGGTGCAATTAAAGTCCCCACCTGTGAGGAGTAGGTCATCATTCTCACTAGCATTGCACAGGAGGGTGGCCAAGATCTCAAAGGAAATGACCCGCTCCTGGCCATCAGTGGGTGCGCAGATGTTAACGAGTAGCAGATGGTGTTGTGCTAGGGTGATGCAGACAGTCATCAGGTGACTGAGATCACAGTCCCTCAACCTGGTGGGGCCTCTACACCTCTACCCTGGGGTGGTGGGCACTGTAGGTAGGATGGGTGGGGGAGAGGACTGGGAAGCAATGTTCCCTCTAAGGTGTAGTGATCTGTGAGTGCACCACTTCAGTCCATGAGCATGCTGCTTTGGTCCTGACTTCCCCTTTGGGTGCACACTGTTATTCAGAAGCATGGCTGGTATTCTCAGGTGTTGTTTGCTCTTGACTACTATTCAGAAGATTATCTGTGGTATTCCTGTATTCACCTAAACTAATAAAACATTATCATTTATAATTTTAGTCTATGCATATGGTTTTTTAAAGGTGTGATCATTTACATTTTCATTAATTTATCTAACTAAGGGAAGGTGTGTGGGGTGTGGATGTCTTTTCTGTTCACCTTTCCTGTGTTATATGGCAGGCTATGGATGGATGAATGGACATAAATACAGCTAAACCCTGTTCCATGGAATGGGACTATTTCCCAATATTGACAAAGAGAAGATAACTGGCTTTGTGTGATTTCTAAATGACCAAGCCCCCAGCCCCGCCTCACCTTGCCTTGGGGAGCAAGGAGTTACGTGGCATTGGAGCTGGGGAGCTGGGGAACAATTCTCTCCCCACCTGCACTACGCAAATCTCACTTGAGCCTCTGATTGCAGCACAGCAGCTCTTCTCTTTGATCAGATGCTGATTTTAATTTGGGGCAGCGGTGATACCCATGGAGGAGCTGCTGCAGAGAAGATACTTGGGACATATTTGGTATGCAAGGAGCAACTGCTATTAGTCTTAGAAAGCTTATCTCTCCCTTTCTTGGAGGATCTATGTCTGGGGAGCAGAGTCATTCCCTGGTGCCAACCCCTAGCCCCAGCTCCCAGCCCCCAGCCCCACCTCACCTTAGGAAGCAAGGAATCACTCTGCCCCAGCCCCCATCCTCACCCCTACCTTGCCTCAGGGAGGAGCTGCTGCCTGAGCTTACTTTTGGTAAGTGTGCCACACCAGCCCCTGTGCCTCTGCCATGCTCCGTGCCCAGCTCCTCTCCAGGCAGGTGTGTGGCATTAATAAGTTAGTGCATAGCAAGATTTTAAATTGTGCGTGGCTGCACATATACACAGCTTGAAGGGAACATTGCTGGGGAGTAGTCCCAGCTCCTCTGCTGGATGGTACTCTCATGCTGGAGACCCCAGCCCCCTCAAATGGAACAGGGGTGAAAAGAGGTCGGGAAGAGCTCCCAGCCTCACTGGGTGGGGCCTGTGTCCAGGATGCGGCATCCATTGGTACTGCTGTAGTCACTGATGTTTCAGCTACTTTTCCCAGTGGGCACTGGGCTGCTAGGTGGGAAAAGCTATCACACTGGAAACATGTGGTCTCCCCCAAGGAAAAATAAATCACAAACCTCCGCCCATCAAGTGTGAAGTTCAAGGAGTGAGGCAGAGACCAAGGGCCCTCCCTAAGGAGCATGAAGACCTGCCTTCAAAAAGACAGATATGTTTCAACTTTGTGTCTTTGCTTACAATCATCAGTCAGTGAAAGGGACTCATAAAAACCCCATATGGCTCAAGTCCCTTGGTCAGCTCCTGGTCAGACATATGTGTGGGCACATTGGAAATCACCATCCTCACAGCCTGGGTGTCTAGGGGCATAACAAGATAGTGTACACCCGTAATGTCCTGGTCCTCCACACACCCTGTTGACCTGGGTGGAATGCTCAGGTAAATCACTGGGACCATGTTAACACGACCTGCATAGCGTATGCTACACTGTCCCAGGAGACCAGCCAGGGCATCTACGCAGACCTCCACCCCAACATAGAGAGGGGTGTGAACCCTCAAACCATGGTTAAGGGGGAGGTTTTGAGAGGCATCCTCATGCCTGCCACTGGGTGTAGGAGTGGCCATTCCTGCTAGGACAGGGTTAATTTCAAAAGATAAAGCTAAGGAAATGAAAAAAAATTGTGTATATTAAATACAGAGATAAGTGTCTGGGAATGCAGCCATAAGAAATGGAAAGGGAGGGGAAATGTGAGCCCAGAGGAGGAGTGACAAGAGTCAGAGTGGGGCTTATGGGGGTTATGAATAAAACAGAAATAGAAAAAATAAAAAATGTGGGGGGATAAAAAGCACCCCTCAAAAGACAAGATATAGAAAAAAATAACTCCCTACAACAAACAAGCAAAAAAGAAGGAAAGAAAGAAAAAGAAACAGTAAGAGAAAAACTGAAATATCAGCTTGCAGGCAAAGTAACCAGAAGTAGAGGGGGAGGGGACAGAGAGCAGAGAGAAAAAGAAGAAAAAACACTGTGAAAAATGCAAGGAAAAAATCAGAAAGGGAGATAAATAGAAGCAAGAAACCTTTAGACAGGTGGGAGTCAGAAAAGAAAAGAGATAAAAAGCCATGGAGTCTTATGCTCAGGATCGACTCCCACAGCTCCAAGCAAACCTGGTCCAAAGCATCCAAAGTGGAAGGAAGGAAGGAGTTAAATGTGTTTGTATTGGATATCATAAGAACTAAAACATTAAGCAGATTAGAATTTTGAGGAGGAGGAGTCCCCAAGGCCAAGTTTGCAGAATATAGCTCTCTCTCACGGAGACAGCATGACACAAACAGGCACATATTGACTAATTTCTCCTGGAGCCTTAAGGAGAAAGGGGGAGGAAGGGGGTAAAATATAATTAGCTAACATCCACACAGCAAAAAAAAGTGGAAAGAGGAGGAAATGTGGCTGCTTTCTCTTCTTTGTCATTATCTTGTCATAAAACATTACGAAATAATGCTTCATTTGGCAGTGACTTCCCAGAAGCATCTCCCATTTTGTGGGTGGGACACAGGCAATTGGCTCCAGAATACATTCACAGTGGTGGAGTTTATGTTGGGGTATTTAAATTATCTCCATATCTTTAATTTTAATCTGTGAGGCAATGCAGGATCTGGTAGTTATTTATAGCTGAGCTTGTGTTACCTGCTGTGAGCAGGGTAATTGAAAACAGTATTTCAAGCCTGTCTCTTTCATTGATTTGTGTTATGGCATCTGTTAGCCATAGCATAATCACAACACTAAGTGGAAAATAAGAAATAAAAAAACCCATTAAACATATGTTTTTATGTTGTATTTTATGACCACATCTTATTTTTTATTGCATTTCCAAATTCTGTTGTTGCTTCCTTTCTGAGACCAATTTTCTTGCCTGGGAGCAGTTTGCTATATTGCTGCCTGGGAAAGCTGATCTGCTTTCTCTCACTGTCTGGATTAATAGAGTTTTCAACTGTAAAGTTGCTAAATTCTCAAGATATAGGCTATGACCTCTCTTATAAGTTCCCGCTATCTTAAAGAATCAGATCACATGAACTGTTTTTCTTTTTAAAATAATTATATTTATTCCCTAAAAGTGTCCGTCCACATTTTCTTCTTCCATCATAAGCATTGTAAAGCACCCTGAAGGCAAATAAATCTGGCCCTATAATTTTTTCAGTGATTATTTTATTTGTGCAAAATTACATTCATTACATACTATTTCACTAGCAGATAATGGCTTGTGGGATTTTCAAAGCAAAAGAAAAAGAAGAAATCACAGGTTTTGGTTTGGGTTTTTTTTCCTTTCCTTTAAAGAAAGAATTCCTAAATAATGTTAAAGTCGCACATCTATATCAGTTGTTCACAGGGCTGGAGAATGAAGTAGAGTGATGGGCTTTCATCTGTTATTCTTATTCTCATTATTATCCTCACAGACAAGGCTTAGAACTCCACTTATTATACAAAAATCCTCTTTGAGGAGTTGTGGAGGTTGATTGAGGTCCTGGATGACTGGGAAAGGGAAAATATAGTACTCACCTTTAAGAAAGGGAAGATCATGGATAGCCAGCATGAATTCACCAATAACAAGTCTAAGCAACCTGATTTCCTTCTATGATAAGGTGACAGGCTCTGTGGATGGGAGGTAAGTAGTGGATGTAATATATTATTGCCTTAGTAAGGCCTTGATACTGTACCCATAACATTCTCATTAAGAAGTTAAGGAAATACAGACTAGATAAAAGTGCTGTTAAGGTGGATACATAAATAGTTGGATCACTGAACTAAATAAGCAGTCATTAATGGCTCAGTGTCTAGATGGGAGGTGGTATCAAATGGGGTTTCCCAGGTGCCTGTCCTCAGACCAGTATTGTTTAATATCTTCAATAACAATTTGGAAGAAAGGATCAAGTACATGCTTAGCAAATTTCAAATAACACTGTGGCAGGGTACCATTTGTGCCTGACAATTTCAGGGCCTGAAGACAGCAGCCAGCAGATGCCTGATTAGGGCAACCATTGTGGATTCAGGGCTTCCCAAATAAACAGGGCATTTTGCTGCTGGAAGGCTAGGCAACAACATTGCCTGGCTGCAGGTATCATTTGGAGATAAGGAAGGAGCTGTAGGGGATGGTCAGGAGGCTCCTGGTCCTGGGCATGACCTAAAACTGCACCCTGCCAGGAGTGGGTGGCCTGGTGGGTCTCTCAGTGGCGCAGGAGCCCCCAGGAAATGCCAGGCCAGTTACTACCCTGGTGAAATGCAGGCCAGGGTGCCTTAATCCCAGCTCCCACAACTGGGTAGATTACCCTCTTGTAGGGTCTGGAAGGTGGACCCCAGCAAGAGAGTGGGGCCATAGACTCAAACCTGTCTTGACATTCCCCAACTGGTCAATGCTGGGCCCAGGACTGGAAGGGTCAAAGGGCCAGGGGCCCACTGCAAGGGATGCCCAGAGCTGAGGGCCTGGGGTTCTGACTGGCCTGGAGGTAGACCAGGGCCAGTACAGCCAAAGGTCCCAGGGGGACCACTTATGTAAGGGAGAAGCAGCTCATGGAGCTATGCAGCCTGGAATGAAGGCAAAATAGGCCAACTGAATGGATGGATCCAGGTGGGGTTCAAATAGCAGGATTCTGGGGCCCAGTGTGGGGCTGATGATGTTGGTAACATCTGGATGCCATCTGTGAGGCTTGGGCTGCGGTGTAGGGGAGGAATGGAGCTGCAGCTAGAACCCCTGGCATTGGAGCAAAAAATGGGCAGCCTCCCACTTAATTAACACCAATTAATAAATTAAAAAAAAGGAGTGGTGGGTGAGAAGGTGGGGAGTTAACCCAGAAACAGGTGGGTGGGCCAAAGGTAAATGAGCCCCAAGAAGGCCCCCTGTTACAGACACCAAATTGGATAGAGCTGCAGACATTCTGAAGGGTGGGTATAGGATCCAGAATGGTCTGGCTAGACAATCAGATGAGATTCAATAAGGACAAGTGCAGACTGGGGAATGACTAACTAGGCTGTGGTACTACAGAGAAGGACCCAGGAATTAGCAATAGACCCTAAACTGAATATGAGCCAACAGTGTGCTCCTGTTGCAAAAAAAAAAAAAAAAAAAAGAAAGAAAAAAAAGCCAACAGCATAATGGGCTTAATTAACAGGAATATCATTTGCAAATCAAGGGAAGTGTCTCTTTGGCTCTATTCAGCATCAGTGAGGCCTCACCTGGAGTACTGTGTTCAGTTTTGGCCTTCATATTTCAAAATGGATGTGGACATTTTGGAAAGATTCTAGCAGAGAGCAATACAAGTTTAGGGGCTTTGATAAAAGACTTATGAGGAAAGGTTAAAAGAATTAGAGTTATTTAGTCAGAATAAGAGAAGACTGAGGGAGGATTTGATAACAGCCTTCCAAAACCTGAAGGGCAATTACAGAAAGGATGGGGTGGGTTTTTCTCCATGACCATAGGGGACAGAACACAAGCTTCAGCAGGGATAGTTTTGATTGGAGATTAG